>NC_022029.1:11315677-11329785 GCF_000317375.1 Microtus ochrogaster
CCACAGGTTTTGTTCAGAGGTAGAAGGTTTTCCAGTATGTGTGAAGAGCAGGGTACAAAACTATGAAAGAAATATAAAAAAAAAACAAAAAATAGATTCTTTTCTTTAATGCCCGATCATTCTCTTCAAAGAGCATTATTCAAATTTTAATGTTTCGAAATATTTAATTAAATAAATAAAAGAAATATAAAAAAAAAACAAATACTAGATTCTTTTCTTTAATGCCCGATCATTCTCTTCAAAGAGCATTATTCAAATTTTAATGTTTCGAAATATTTAATTTACCATTTTCTTGGTCAATTTGATACTGAAATGTTTTTCCTCAAAATAAAAGTACCATACAGCCTTTAGGTCATACAAACTTACATCACTCTCATAAGTTTGCTACTTAAAATCTTGATGGATTTTTAGTCTTTGATATGTTCATTAGAGATCTGAATTGAATTTTTCTCTTACTATAAACATAAAACAGCATTGTTCCTTTCCTGGAAACTAAAATCAGTTTTATTTCCCTAGTGTATAATAGCTTACAATTGGAAGGTACATTAAGTCATATTCTTAGGACACTATTCATTATTCCAGAATTGGAATTGAAGAACTGAAAATACTTGTTTTGTAAAGTCAGAAGAAAAAAAATTTTAATTAATGGCTCTACCACATCATACTGCAAGTAACCGTATGAGTCTGCTGATCACCATAGGTTTACAAAGCATATCCTCAGGACTTTCTCAGATCCTATATGGAAAAGTGAGCTATGCTATGTACTTAACAAAAAATCTAGTAGTGATAAAGATGGTATCCTTGTTTCAAGTTATCCCTAATTCTATTTCCTTAAAGGATACACAAATGGAAAAGACAGGACACAAAGAGATATGGTCCTGAAAAACCAATATATAGTTTAGAGAGGCATATGATCCACTCCACAAAATTTTAGAATTGCTGTAAACAACCAGGAACTAGAGCACTGAGCCACCGTGACACAGATACAACCCATGAAATGGGGAAGCTGTTATGGTGGCTGTCGTGAGTAATTCAGACATAAATCAGAGTTACATTTCTCACATTCAAATAGAGATACACTGTAAAGAAGATTACATAATATAACTTACTAATTCTCTAGTAATATTTCCCCATGCAGCACAACTAAAATGTGTTTTCTTAGAAAGGAATATAAAAATAATTGTGCAACTTTATAAAAACTCCAATCTATTAAAGTAATTTTCATTTATGTTTATCACATTGCTGATGATTTGGAAGCACGTATGAAAAGAAAATTCTAGTCAATGAAATGACTATTAGTTACTGAGTGTGTATGCATCACTTTTCAATCTTTTGTAATATCAGAAAGTCATTTAGGCACTATATGAAGTCTTCTGAGTGGTGACTTGACCCTTCTATCGCAGTTACTTACTCTGAACTCAGAATACAATATGAAATAAAAACAGATTTTAAAAATATGGAAAGAATGAATACAAATTCTTAATTCATACAAGAGAAGTTAAATCCTTTTATATTGCAAAACTTTAGTTTTCAAACTAAATATTTTCAGTTCAAAGAAAATATGTAGCTTATCAGCCATTCCAGTATCATATCTTTTAATATTATTTTAAATATTTTTTTATCTTTTGCTAGATCATTTCATCAAGTAAATAAACATGCCCTGTACTTAATAGTGAATAATATATTTTCTAAAATTCTGCCTGTGTGTTACCTTTTGCTAGCTTCACAATATCTTTAAAAAATTACATTTTTAAAAGTTAGAGGCAAAAAGGATTATTTTAAAACAGGCTTTTAATGAGTTTTGGTCATCAAGATTTTATCAGAAAAATCTAAATTTCTATCTATATTACTTCATAAGGCACTTTTTCTTCATTAATGGCGTTACACAATCAGTGCTCATTAAATAAAATTCCTCTAACTTCCAGTACTACTTGACATTTCTGAGATAAAATGAAGCTCTAGAAAAAGACTCTTGACCTAAAGCCAAATAATTTGTTTAATCTGTTAAAATAAAATTTGATCAAGACTATGATAGCAATCCTCCCCCAGTCACCAGTCCTTTACAATGATTGCTTATTTTTAGATGTTATACATGCCTCACAGAGTAAGGAAGTGAGTTCTATTTGTGTATGCCCACCATGCTCTAAATAATACAACAATGACGTGATGGATAATAATCACTAAAGAATATTGGTGAGTGTCTTAGGGAAGCACATCTTCGGGCTATTTTAGTTCTTCAAATTTTGCTTTTAGTATTTTCATGTACAGATTAAAAATGAATCTTTTGTATGAAAAGATATATGAAAATGAGATTCATGGAAAATTAATAATATTTAATATGTATTTCTTTTTTATCTGAATTGTCCTGATAAAAACAGTGTTGAAGGGGAGGGAAGAGGAGGCAGGGAGGAGAGCAGAGAAAAATGTAGAGCTCAATAAAAATCAATAAGAAATAAATAAATAAACATACAAAAAACAAGTAATTAAGGACCAGATCTTAAGTTCTTTCTGTAGACAAATACATTGAAAGCAGATCCTAGGTGACCTTTAAATTAGTACAGGGAATGGTAGAGTGGTACAGATGAAAGTTTCTGTCCCACCCCCTTCCACAGACATTTAGTCCCAAATAAACACACAGTGGCTTATATTAATTGTAAACTCTTTGGCCTACTAGCTCAAGCTTATTATTAACTATCTCTAACAACTTAAATTAACCCATAATTCTTGTCTATGTTGAGCACATGCCTTGGTACCTTTTCTCAGTTAGGCATTTTCATCTTGCTTCCTTTGTTTCTGGCTGGTGACTGACTCTGCTTTTCATCTTCCAAGATCTGGTCACCAGCCTATACTTCCTGCATGGTTACTAGCCAATCAGCGTTTTATTAAAGTAATACAGTAATACACATGACAAAACTTTACAGTGTACAAGAGCATTATCCCACAGCAGAGTGATGAGCTAAGTTAACTAGAGCTTTTGCTGTACAATAAATTATATTGAACACAAAGATCAAAAGTTCAGATAAATCCCAGATAGTGTATGTGGAATAAGTGAATTTCTAATTTCAATTAATTCTATTTTAGTGTGCTACACCTATATTTTAGGCTTCTGTTCTGTGTGGATAATTAAAATGTAGATAGTAGGAAAAGCTTGAGATGATTCTGGACTGGGTTTGTGACTTTTGTGTACAGTTTGATCCATTATTCAACAGTGTAGTTCCAGGAGATGCTTCTCAGAAATACTACTCATAATCTTAACAAAACAATTATGCTTTCCATATTTAGAATGTATATTCTTTACAAACATTCAAACAATTTTCCAAGACTTTTTCTTAGGATATGTTCATTAAGGAATCTTTTCTGGAGGTAAAAATCATCAACTTTGAGGAGTAGTATTCACTAGAGGGATATATAAATAGGCATGCTAACTAAACCAAGGTAGCCTCTCAAGATGGAATCATGAATCCTCTCCTATAGATTTATGCCCTTTATAATCTTATAGTCTCCTAAGTAAACTCTTTCTTCATAAGTTTGTGTTTCAGGACAGTGCAAAAATTATTTAACTGGGTTCAGTATTATAACAAATAGTTATATATATGCAGCATTTATTATCAAATAAAAGAAAAACAACAAAAAATTGTCATCTGTGTCTTCAAGAAAGCATGAACTCCTTTCTGATAATCCACAGTGTTACATACTGAATCAAGGTCCATCTGAAGGAAGTCTAGCTGGGCATGTGTAGCAGTGGATAAAGGAAGGAAAGCTGTGGATGCCGGTGCTCATGGTCCTAAACATTACTATACAGCATTTTCAATAATCATCACAATTGCATATGCTAACCAAGTCACCACAGAGCTGCACTGCTCTGAGGCAGAGATCTGAGTACTCACACTTGATTAACAGAAAATGTGATCATCTGGCCTCTACATCAAAGAGCTTAATATCCTGCTCAAGACCACATGTTTAGGAGGCAATTTCTGTTTCAAAGGTGCTGCCTACTGATACATGTGTATACCTAAACATCTTTAGAATTTGAGATGCAATGTATACTCTTCTTTCATTTTTGATTGTGGTAAGGTGAATTCTCCCTTAACCAGAGCCAATGATCTGAAACCAAAACTTTATGAATATTTTCATGTTATGTTCTTTTATTTTGTGAAAGTAAGAAATAATTTTATTTAAAATCAAAAGAAATACTTTCATAATTATTATATACACATTTATGATTGCATAGGACAATCCCTAGAGTTCAGGATTGGACTCTATTGTTGTACCAGCCTCCATGCTCAGTACTTAACTTATAGAAAGAGTAGAGATTTGCTCCTTTTAAACAAAGTGAACCTAAATCAAATGTGTCTCATATTCTGGAATTTCTTGCCATAGGTTTCAATTTTATCCATTAATGCTGCAAAAATATCTAGGTAAAATAAATCTCATTTCTAATAAACATTAGAAATTTAGATAATTGAGGAATAAAAGAGAGACAAGTATAATTTATGACCTGTGATGACCCTTCACTTTCTGTCATTTAATATCCCCAAGTCCTTTATTCTAGCACTTCTTTCTTACTTTAATTTTATGCATAAATTTCAAACATCCAAAATTAATTAAATATAAAGACAAAGTGTACCATTTTCTTTGTTGTTTTGCTCACCTTATAAAAAATCTTAATAATAAAAAGTGTTTTATTATTAATTCATGAATCTTGCTCTGTAAATGTCATCAAATTATGTTTTTAACTTAAAATAGTAAAAATGAACATTGTGCAAACTGTACTGTGCCTTTCAATCCCCAAAGCATCATGTTAAGAAGAATGCATTGGCAATTATGACTCTATGCAAGTAGATTCATGAAGGTTTGTGGCTCAAGCAGTTGGTAATGGAAGCAGATAACCAAGTCAATGGATAAAAGCTATGTAGGGGAAAGGCATAGATGGGATGGGTGATGAGAACAGCTGTTCCTCAAAGCCTGCTGGCAAATTTACAGGTACATCTCTCAGTGAAACACTAATGTAGACAAGCTGCCAGAGACATCAGTACTGCCATCAGATTTATCATAACTGCAGAGTAGGGTTATGAAAATCTTGGGGTTCTACCTAAATTTTTAAAAATTAATTTTAATTATGTGATTGTGATGACTTAGAAATAAAACAAATCATTTAGGAAGTCACTTGACTCTAATTAACTGGAAGGCAGATGTCTTTTGGTAAATTCATAGAAAGGTTCTTTCTTTCAAGCTTGGGCTAAGCCACAAATTACGTGGTATGAAAACTCTGCATAGTAGAGAAAAGGAAGCTAGGATATATGAAAGCCTTATGACTCACTGACTGAGAAAGTGTGCTCATTGGTACCAAATAAAAATAATTGTATTAAATCAACTGCTTTCTCTGCCCCAGACTTTGAGTCATTTCTGGAGTCTTAGTGTAACTTGGCTTTATTGCACTATGGTTTTGCTTGAATGAGCTTGAAAATGACAAACAGATAAAGAAGAGGCGAAGAGAATCATCCGCTACAAATACATCATAGGCAATATACAACACGATAGATTGCATATTGACCTGTGGGCACTGGTCTTAGTCAGCATGCCATGCTACAGCACAGGACACAGAGCCATGTTTACGACACAGAGCTGAAGTTAAGAGACTCACATAATTGCCTGCGAGAAGGTACAGGAACATTCCCATAAGCTGTGCCCTGGAAATAAAACACACTTTTTTGGAGCAAATGATATCAGCATTATTAACAGTAGCAAATGGGGGAGGAGTGAATACAATATATGAACAGAAATGCAAAATAAGTAAGAAATAAAGGAGCTGATTTTTAGAAATAAGTTCAAACTCCTGTATAGGATGCTTGTTGAGCTCCTATATTGGATGTTTGAGGAGATTAAATATAAAATAAACCAAAGCAAAGAAGATAAAAATTATAGCAAAAGTAAAAGCACTTAAATTTGATAGGAAGTTTGAGAAAAATAGAGCATAAGCCTTTTGAAGTCACCGCCTTATCAACTAGGATCCCTTGCACCATGTCCTTGGCAGATGTTTTTCTTTTAAAGTAAGCAATACACCAAGAATTGTTCTTTAGTGTCTTCCAACTCAGAAATTATACAAAAGACTTTAATAACTTGAAAGAGTCCCTGATTTGTGTTTCAACAAAAACTGATGATTACAAAGAAACAAAATTCAACAGGCAGGAAAGATTACAAAACAATGATACAAATAGTGACTATTGTATGGTGGACCCCACAGTGAGCCTGATGGTGCTCACACTTGCCATGATTCTCCATTATAGTGTGTTCCACAAGCACATGCCACAAGGTAATTTTGGATTTTTATTTCTGGTACCAAAATATATCATAGGCCAAAAGATCTAAAATAGTAAATGCAATCTCTTTAAATTAATAATAATTTATGAATATAATGATTATATTGAAAAATTAACATTTGTTTTCTTCTTTTCCTGTGATGGGCCAATGTTTACCACACCAAAGGTAACTACCTAGATTACTGAAACTTTTGGCTGGTCACCATTTTTAACTTTGATTTGGCTGGCCAATACTTTCAACTTTTATTTATTATCCCATTTTTGGTAAAAAAAAAAAAATACAAAATTAAATGAGCTTTTATTTTGCTTAGGAGCAATTAAGGACCTATTCAAGTCTTGAAACCTGGTTAAGCTGCTAATAGGGGATCCTTGTTGCCTGAGTTTAATGAACTCATTGAAGGGGCCCTGAGGTGGCTCAGCCATTAAGAGCACCTGTTGCTCTTCTAAAGAAGCTGCATTCAATCAACAGAAATGTTCCTTTACCTCATCACCTTTAACTGCATTTCCAGAGGCTTCAATGCCCTCTTCTGGTCCCTGTGGGTATCTACACTAATTTCTTGATTGTATAAGTGTACCCCAAACTTATCTCTTAAAACATATGGACACTTCCATTCAGACATAAAAATGAGTGAAGCAAATCTGTCGCTAAATTGTCCTCTGTCTGAGGCGTGTTTATACCTCTAATCTTTTTTTTTTTAGAAAGAAACATATATTTTGTCAATTGTCAGTGGCAATTTTCTTAGGATGAATTTGGTTTTTTGTTACCGTAGATAGTGACTTGTAAGTAAATTAGTTTAAAGGGTTGCAGGTTTCATATAAAAAATCCTCAATACTTTCTTAGAGACTCACATATAGAATTTTAATACCACTCTTACATGTCACTCACCACAAAAGCACTGAAACTCTTCCAATATTAACTAGAAAAATATCTCCCAAACTTGAAATATAGTAACCCTTATTTTATTACAGATTAGTTAGAGATATTTGGATACTCAAAGTGATTTCTATAATAAACAAACAAACAAAACCCCTTACATTTGAAGCAGACCCTTCAAGAAAGAAAAAGCAATCTCTTTCCAATTTTTGATGGCAGAAACTAGCCTTTTTTTTTCTTTTTTAAAGCATCAATTGCTGGCGTGAACATTGGAAGGGCACAATTACATAGATTTTAGAATCAGGGCAGAAATCACAGTAGGTAACATATATTTTAATACAAATCTGCATTTGGGGGCCTATATAACTGTGCTTCAGATATTTGATTGGAAGGTTTCCAAGAGAGATCTAGAGTCAAGAGAAGAGATCAAAAACCCGATATAGTCTAAGTTGCCTTCCAAAGTAACAAGTTTATATGACATATGTCACAGACTTCCTATGCAAGTATCTCAAGACAGATTGTTCAAGGTTCTATTTATATTTAAGATCATCATTATCTGTAGATAGAGTATTCAGTGAAAAAATATTACAGAAGTCTTTTTTTTGGAGTGATTTTAATTTATTACCTCAATTTTAAATAATAAAATATAAACATTTAAGATCTATTCCTTCTTTAAAATACAAATATTAAATCTGACAATGAAAATTTTAAATTACAATAATTTCCATATCACATTTTTCAAACTTGTGGAAAAAATTCAGAAAGATTCTTTGATGGATAACTCAAGGAGATCCAACAGAATTCTGACAAAGACTAAGATCTTGCCTTTCATTTTGAATTAATCACCATATAATATAATGCATATTAGCTCTTCATTGAAATACAAATATTTTTTGGCCTAGGCTTTATAAACTAATATCTATGTTTCAGGTAAGAATAAATGAAAGAAAATATGATAATTTTCCCTAATAGTATGGAGGTTGGGTAATCACTGACAGAAAACATTCTCTACTTAGGGAAACTCTTTAGCATAAGCAACCTAGAGACAGTAGAAAGAAAAGCTTTGAGGAGATGTAATAATTAAGGCTGGATTTTCCAATTCATCTTACTGCTTTTATTCCAAACCATTTTCATTTTAAGGGGTGATTCTTAAAAATCAATCTATTTTTAGAGACTACCAGTTAAAGCAAATTGCCTAAGATTTAATTCAATTTCCCCAGTTGAGTTTCAGACAATTTTCATTTAAGTAAAAAAAAAAAAGCCATTGTTCAATTTAATTGCAGCTGCTTAATAAATCCAACAGAGAAATACTGCACCCAGAAATATTGTCATATATAATGTAGTTCATGGATATCATTGTCTTTGTTTAGGAGTTTTAAATCATTCTTCATAGTTAAAGCACCATCAACTTTATATATAAAATTGATGGTGATATATATCTGTATTAATAATGAAAAAATTTGGTAAAATATATGTTACTATCTCAGCATTTTGTTATTTCATGTCTAATTTCATATTTGAGAATGAATTGGTAGCAAAATTCACTCTTATGGGATTGACAGTCACAAAGCTAAGCTGTTTTGATGCCCAGAATTATTTTATAATTAGTAGATCCTGAGATTTCACATTCAAAGTGAATATGAAGACAGAACCATAGTTAGAAGTTAAAGAATTATATAGGTGGGATGGTTGTCATTTAAAACTACTTCAGTTATAAATGAGACAGGAAATTAGTATAAGATTCGCTAACAAGGAAAGGATGTAATACTCAGACATCCATGAAAATGAAGTAATAAAGGCTTTAGAAAGTATGCATGTCACACGAACACACACATACACACACATTGTTGCAATGAAACTGCTTACTTCTTTATACATATTTAGAAGCACTTAGTAAAAGGAGATACAGGTACACACTCAGAATACAGAGATGGATGAAATAATGTAGGGTCACATTTGGGGTTAAAGTCAATGCTGTTTTTGTAGGAAAATATTAACATAATATCCCACAACGGTGAAGTACCCAAAAAATACAAATTCACTAGCCTGTACAAAGTGGAAGACAAAACACTGCTATAGCTGGATGGAAATATGAACAGAATAAAATTCTCAACCCAGTATCAAAAGCCTGGCGCCAAGTAAGTAACTTAAGAATTCAAAATTATCCAAATGTTCAGAGTAATGTTTTCTGGTAAATCTTGAGCTGTAAGAATCAAACATATTAATATTTCTACAGAAAAAATATAATAGGCTTGCTGTACAGTAAGCAATTATAAAGAGTTTCTTGTAAGTTCACATCAGGCACAATTTGTCCCCCAAAGAACTCATACTAATCTTTATGGTTTCAGAGACTCTGCTTTTAGTTTGAGGTCTCAAAATAACTCTCAACAAGCATTCTGACATTATTCAACAGTGTACGTTAGAAATAAGGGGACATGGAATTGTTAGAAAACTACAGTTTTAAATGCATTCCAAGAGCTATCCCTAGTGCCCATTCCACATGGTGGGAAGCTGTGCTCAGCCTGGATGCAGGAGATGGGGAGGGAAAAGGGACTTGGTCCTGCCACAACTGAACATGTCAGGCTTTGTTAACTCCCCATGGGAGGCCTTATTCTTTCTGAGGAGTGGATAGTGTGGGCTGGGGGAAGGGAGGGAGAGGAAACTGTGGTAGGTATGTAAAATGAATAAAAAACAAAGTATTAAACTTATAAATAAATAATAGTTGCATTCCCATAGACCCTTCATGGTTAGAATGGCGTTGATATTGAAACGATTTTAGGAATACCAACTCTCCAGAGAAATAGAGAAGTGTAAAGCATCAGCACAGAGACAAACATGCAACTTCTGAAATGATCACTTATGAATGAAAGGGAAATGTGACCCTGGACTACCATGTCATATGTGGGATCAAAATTTCATTAAAATAACTATTTTAACTGTAAGTGATATGACTTTCAATAGTGACAGTACATTTCACATAAAGATATCACAGTCCGAAGGTTGACTCATTCTTTTGGTGTGATTTCTTTTTAAATGTATGAGGAACAAAGTTTTGTGTTTATTAATATTGTCTTTAAAAGGCTAATTAAATACACAGGTTAATAGTATAGCAATTGTACACTCTGTGAAATTATTCCTTGACCTTGAAAACTTATGTTTTGGTATTTGAAGCACTTAAATTGCCTAACAACTATGTAGCACCTTGTATTCATTAAGATTCTAAGAATAATTTATTTTATAGTTTATAACATTAAAATTTATGTTAACTCTTCCAATGAACAACAGTAAATTGGTATCTTTCTTTAATTCTTATTTGGGGCATAAGCCTGCCGAAACCATGGCCTTGATTTGCTGCTACTGTGGCTGACAGACAGTGATTAGGCCATTTGTTCATCAGTCAAGTCAAGCAAAGTAGGGGATTCTCAGGCAAAGCTACCCTCTCACAGACAGAGTATTTTTTACTGAATACATTGTCTCGACACAGTTCAAGACTGTGGGAACCAGGCTAACTCTCAACTGTTACCATGCCCAAGTTAATTTTCTAGTCATGGTTTTCACATTGAAAGGTATAGCAGAAATTTTTGAAAAAAATACATCTGTATGACCTGTTTTTAGAACTCTTAACTACCAGAAAGTAAAAGAAATGAAAATTTAAAAAGTAAAATCAACATATTAAAAGCAGGTATTTGTGAGACATATAATTTCTTAACAGCCTGGTAGAAACCCAGAACTGAGAATATGAAGTATTAATGATGAGCCACAAATATTGCTGACGATATAACTGCTTTTATTCCTGTGAGAAATAACCATTGCTAAGTGAAGGAAATGAACACATGCCCTTGTTCACCTTTTTGGAATGGTGCTAAGAAATTGTCACAAGGCTAGCAAAAATGAGCATTTTAACATGCATTATTAGTACAGATGTCTACATCACTAATTTTCAATCATTGCTAACTTTATGAGGAAAAAAATAAAGATGTTGGTGAAAGCAGACATTATGATTTCTTGAATGGGCTTAACTTTAAATTCTTTCTTCATAATTGAGCCCCTTGACAGAGTTCAATAACAACTCCTTGCATTATTACTTCAGTAGGAAATCCAAGAGATGGGCATGAAGTCTGACAGTGTTTTGAGAATATGGAATGCAGTCTTGTCCATAAGGAAAGCACAAGCTCACTTGCATGGTTCATTGCTTTAACTTAGAATAGGAGTCATAGCCCTCTGCATCTAGTGGATTCCACAAGACAAACCTGAAGCCTATCTATCATAGCCAATCATAACTGTCTTGTGATGCTTTCATTGCTTAATAATGCCCCAAGTCCTTTTCTTTTATTATATCCCTTTGAAATTGAGTGAATCGCTTTCCAGAAGAAGGTGATCAAGGAGGTTGGTGATGTTTTGTACAGTAAGAAGCAGCTTATTCTGAGTGTTAATGTGAGGACACAAATTATCTGACATGATCCTTCTAACTATTCTTTTCTTTGGCTATGAGTCCACTATTACCAGCAGTAAAGTATTTTAAAAGTAAATGTTCTTCACACCATAAAAGCAATGGGAAGACAAGATCATGATGAGGATGGTCTATGAAAGGAGGAATGTTTTTTCTTTTCTTTCTTTTCTGGGGGATTGTTTGCTTCACGGGAAATTAAGACAAATATTGTTTTTAAACTAAAATTTCATTATTTGACATAGATGCACTATTTATGATATCTGTAGAGATTTTACTTAAAAGGAAAACAATGACTGAGTTATCTCACAACATACGCAGATTAAAAAACAAAACAATGATGACAGAATTTAAGACATTCCCTGACAGGCAAGTTTGGAAGCCTACATTTTTCTGGTTTTTAAATCTTTCAGTTCCCAAAACAGCATTCAGACTGACTGTCAGGAAATGTAAGAAGTGAAATTGTGAGTTCTGGAGAGGAAGGAGATAATCTAGGCATGATTATGTTTTTATTGGTTAAAAAATTTTGAATTACAAGCCAGGAAGTAGCTCAGACAACAAAATACTTACTTCTCCTGGGTGAGAGCTTCAGTTCAATTTGAGCCCACTTAAAATATGAAGGTGTGGTTACCATGGCTGTAAGTCTAGTACCGTGGAAGGAGAGACAGACAGAGAGCTGGGATCACAGGACATCCAGCCTAACCTGGTTGTCAAGTTTCTGGTCAGGGAGACTCTGTCTCAAATGTAACTTTATATGATCATACACACACACACACACACACACACATGCATAAACACACACACACAGCAGACAAACACACACATGCATGCACATGTTCACAGATACATACACACATTGAACTATATCTGATAATGATTCCATAATGAAGCTATGGTAACACTACTTACCACTTGGAACCAAGTGTTCAAAACACTAAGAACTTTAAAAAATAATATGGACCTAAATGCAAAATGCCCAATGAGAAGTAAGGAATTACTTATAAGCAATTCCTGTATTTAGATCATAATAGTCTATATGTCTAGGTAATGATGAGTATATTAATTGGGTGACCTCCTGATAGATAAGATTTAAGATCAGTAACTCAGAGTGAAGATTGATAAACCTAGGAGCAATCAGAGTTGTGTTTACATAAATGATATGTTTTGGAGGTGCTTTGTGCTTGTTATTAATTTTAAATAGAATATTAATTGACCTCATGTGACACTACCGTGTATGGGTAACATTCTGGGATTATACCCACCCTTCCAAATGCCCTCTTCTTTAAAGCTATGTGTGAACCTAAAATTCCTTGCAAAGCATTCGAATACTGATGATGCTTATATATTTATTCAATTCCCTCAAACTTTCAATGTTTGCTTCCTAAAATATTGAACTCCATTTTCCTGTTCTTTTTTACTTGCCTATTTCTGTTTAATGTTGAACTCTGTCATTAATAACAAATTATTTAAATAATGATAAAAATTTAAACAAGCCCTCCCAGGAAAAATAGCTCACAGAACATCGGCAGTACTGTGGGAGATACTCAGCTCACTCCATGTCGCGAGCAAAGTCGGTGACTGGTGCCCAGCAGCTGGGATGGCACATTCTCCTAACGTCTGGAATGAGTAACTGAGGGTTGAATTGGTTCGCACTAATGTTTTAATATAAGCATAAAACTTGATAGTAGCCGGGCGATGGTGGCGCACGCCTTTAATCCTAGCACTCGGGAGGCAGAGGCAGGCGGATCTCTGTGAGTTCAAGACCAGCCTGGTCTACAGAGCTAGTTCCAGGACAGGCTCCAAAGCCACAGAGAAACCCTGTTTCGAAAAACCAAAAAAAAAAAAAAAAAAAAAACTTGATAGTAATATTTGCTGCCAAAAACCCATTCTCTGATTATATCCCATATGTGTTATACATGTATCTATTATATACACAATAATATATACAATGTTTATAAAATATAACATAACAAATATATTATTTATATGATATGTGATGTAAATGATATGTTATATAGTATATGCTATATTCCTAGATGATATATATGCCATAAAATATACATACACTATTTTTATTTTATATATGTAATATATGTACTAATTGTTATTGATGTAGAAATTTTCCCTAATTCACGGTATCTTAGGACTTTTGTATATGGTTCATGAGTTTCTCAATATATTAATATATTTTATTTTGTGATCTAAATAAAAATTTGCTAAATACTTAAGTTTCCAATTCAGTTGTTTATTTAAAAAAATAATGCTTAAAATCAAAACAATAATGGCAGGCTTAAAATTTTATCTGAATGGCAAGTTTGGAAGCTTCCTTTTTCCTGGTTTATAAGTGCCCCAGATATCATTCAAACTGACTGTTAGGAAACATAAAGGTAATTGTGAGTTCTGGAGAGGAAGGAAACAATCTGGACACGTTTATAATTTTACTGGCTAAAAATTTGCATATCACCAT
>NC_022029.1:11331215-11340169 GCF_000317375.1 Microtus ochrogaster
TGAGCTCCCAAAGTCCCAATGAGGAACAGAAGGAGGGAGAAGATGAGCAAGGAAGTCAGGACCAAGAGGGGTGCAACCACCCACGGAGACAGTGAGAGATGATTTCTAAATCAATCATAATTTCCAAGTGTGATTATAAAGGCCAATACAAAATTTTCATATTTATTGAGTAAATTAAGAAAAAATTCTTTGGCTGAAAATTAAACTCAGTGTCTATTAAAAATTAGAATTGAGACCTTTAAAAATGTCACCTAAAATGTTCTTATATTTTCTTGTTGTGGCTTGGTGAAATTGAGATAAGAGAAATTGGTTTCTCTATTGGAATATGGCATATGTTCTAAAAATCTCCACAGTTGTAGAGCTAAACATCATGTGTTATAGGCTGGTACAGGCTACATTGTACATGCTTGTCTAAAATAAATTAAAAGAAGAATAAATCTGTTCTTAAGCAATTAAAACTAATAAAGGCAAGTAATATTAGTAACATACTTTCAGATAAGTAGTATAATTTATAAAACTTCAATAAACTTTTTATTATCCAGGATTCACCTTCAAGTTTAAAACCAAGTTTTATTTTCATGACTGTGTGTGTAGTATTTAAGCTAAAAGCATTACTTTTTGAATTCTCCATAACAGCAATCAGAAAATAAGAATTTAAACTAGAGTATGTTTAGTTAAAAGTGAGTTTCGCAATTGCAGTGTGAGAATGTTTTTGAAAGAGCATCTAGGGTTGGGCTTTGTATAAAAGAAACTTTAAGTGTTAGAGAAAAGTTGGACAGCTTCTCTCAACAAATATCTACTTATTAAACACTAACTAGTTGAGAAGAAATTATGTAAAATGTAGAGCAAAGGCATTATCAACTAAGCAAAGGCGTGTTTGCTCCACAGACTGGAAGATGTCAAACCACATAGCTCAGGTTAGCTGCAAACAGTTTATTTATTGTGCGAGTAACTTTTATTTTCTCATTATGTTTTAAAATGATAAAACCACAGGAAATATTTAAACACTAAAAATTAAAATGAGCAGTCTTTCTCTTTCTGTTTTACAGTTATTCGATAATAAAACATAACTTGTGATCCTCTGAGGAAGATAGTCAACAAACATAATATAAATTGCTTTGGGAAAATTACAAGATTCTTCTCTGCTCCACCATCATTAGTTTTTAATGTTGATAGTTTCTTAAAAGTCATGAGGGAACAAACTTGTGGTTTTGGTAAATGGAAGTATGATTGTTTCCAAGATCTCCTCATTTATCCGTGTTAAAAAAACATACAATCTGCATTAGAAATAAGCAATATCCCTTTGAGAATGATGACACTGGAAGGAACTTCAAATTGTCCTAGTATAACAACAATTTTTTAGAAATATTCTTTAATGATTATCTTTTACACACATTAAAGGAAAGGGATTTTCAAGTTTAAACTCTCCCGAGGGCCTGAAAGTTGCCCTGCTATTTATTTTCAAAAGCTTTCCAAGCTCAGTGATTATCATCAACATCTTTCTAGCAATATTTGCTTCTCAGAGACTCATAGTATTTTGCACTTAGATTTGCATTCTCAAATCTAACGGTAACACTGAGCATGCTTTCTTTGTGTACCACATCATTCCTGCCTATAAAGTAAACAAGAAGTGATTTGTATTTAGGGAGTGGAAGTACTCTTCCTGAATCAAACACTTGAGTAAGAGTTATGAACATATGTGATTTACTTTACAGAGTTCGGCATCTCCAGTTAGTTATCCATTTTGTGGTATAATGTCAACTTACATGTATTCATGAAAAAAAAATCAGTAATGAGATCTTTTTGTAGGCAGATGAAGTAAAAATAAATAAACATCATTTTAATAAATTTATAGTAAGCTATAAAAATTTAAGTACAGAACATCGAATTTAAATACAGAGCATTTTCCAACCCATAGTTGTTAGAATTAGCTATCATTTTATTTTCATTTCAGTTATATTTTTTACAAGTCACCATTCTTTTGTTGTAAAACAGCTAACAGAATGTCTTGCAGAGTTTATGGAAAAGAATCTCTGAAATTTGGGGATAGTGACTTTACTTAGCATTTGTGCAGGGAAAATTGATCAAGTACACACAGCATACATGAAGTTATCATAAATGCTTATATGTGTGAATAATATATATATGGAAATATATGTGTGTATGTGTATATATATGGGTATAGTGACATATGCAATTTCTATTGTTTCTCACAAAGTCCGATGTACCAAGGGAAATTATTCCTACTGTGCAGATAAAATACAGCTAAGGCTGAAGATTGATAAATAACCTAGAGAAGGGCATATGGCTGCTACAGAAATGAATGCTTTGAAGGTAAAGGGATTCAGACTATGTTAAATGGACTTAAGATAAGCAATTACATATCTCTGAATACTGTCTTTATATGATAAGAACTTCAAGCTTAAATTACAAAGATTGAAATTTATTATCATCATCTTGTGTGATGTTGAATATTATTCAAAGTACCTTTGAATATTTTTTTTAAAAATCCTGTCCTATTAAGGCATAAAAGAAATACAGTAATCGTGACTAAAACTCATAAAAAATAATTAGGGAGCTTTTTAATTAAAAAATACTTGTAATTTTGCTCATTAGAAGAGAATGGAATCATACCTTGTTAGGCAGTTATACTAATTTGTATTATAAAACTGTATCTACCAATAAGGCCAGGAATAGTCAACTTTTCAACAAGAAAGTGTGAAGTTCTAAGTTCTTTGCTGACTATGTGGTTACACTACACTACTTCATTAACTTCATATGTCTTCACCAAGTGCTTACAATTGCAGGCACCGATACATATTTAATAATGTGTTAACAGTTGGCTCCTCACTTGAAAAGTCTGAACCATACCTCAGTGCTTACCAGATTCCAGAAACTAGTATGTTTGACTAAACAGCTTTTCTCTTAGTAACATTAGTCTGAATGTGCATGAAGAATTTATCTTGTGCCCAACAAATCATGGATTACTTATTTTCAGACCACAATAAAGTCACAAGAGAGGTATATTTTTATCTCTGTTTTACAGGATGATGACAACCAAAATGTCATCAACTAAGTTGCCAAATTTTCCTGGCTGTAAACCATAGTTGTGATTTGAGCCAAAATACTTTGCCATCAAATTTATATTCCTGTCATGCTGTTTTGCATATTTTGATAACTAATAAAATAAATCACAGTTCTTAATCTTCACAATAGTCCTAAAAGGTAAATGTTGTCTTCACTTATAATTGATGAGAGTTGAGCTTAAACAAATTCATAAGAGAAGAGCCTAAACAGCTTGCCTGGATTCTTGCATGATGTGAATCAACCCACACTGAACACTCCATCAGGACAGTTCAGTTTTAACCCTATCTGAAGCACATCATCAGCTGACAAGCAGAAGGTATAAGAAATAACCATAGATATTGCATGGATCAGATATGCACTGGCTATTAAAATAAAATCATTTTGATAAGCAAAGAAGAATGACATTGTGACTTAACTGAACTCATTCTCCCATTTTGGCTTGGTACCATATGATCTAAATTAAATCCTTGGGACAATGACAGAAAAGATGAGAGCTCACAAGCCATAGGTCTTAAAGTCTTATCAAGAGAACGGTGTAAAGTGTTTTTGTTTGTTTGTTTTGCTGTTGTTCCTTTGAAGTTTGGTTTCATCATTTTAACCTAGGCTGTCTTGAAACTCAGCACAACTTTACCTCAGTCTCTTGAGGGCTGGGTTTACAGAATTACGATGTATGGCTGTTTGCAAAAAGAGAATATCTTCCACATTATAATATTTAAATACATGTGTCGACTAAAATTAAGTGGATTTCAGTCTCTGCACACAATCTGTGCACCCCCAGTTCTTCATCTACACAGTGGAGTGCTACCAGTGCACCCTTGGCAGATCTGTGAAGAGGGTAGATATAGGCTCTAGTATATAAATAGTAGCTAATGTTTTTTTGTTTTTTTTTCTCAGATTTCTTTTGTTTTTTTTTAATTTTTATTTTTATTTATTTTTTTAGATTCTGTATCTTTTTTTCTTTTTTTTAATTTAATTATTGATTAAGGATTTCTACCTCCTCCCTGCCACCGCCTCCCATTTCCCTCCCCCTCCCCCAATCAAGTCCCTCTCCCTCATCAGCAAGTCCAGTTTTATCCCATGCTTTTTTCAGACCCAGGCCAGCTGGCCTTGATGAGTTCCCGATAGAACATCCCCATTGTCTCAGTGTGTGGGTGCACCCCTCGCGGTCCTGAGTTCCTTGCTCGTGCTCTCTCTCCTTCTGCTCCTGATTTGGACCTTGAGATTTCTGTCCGGTGCTCCAATGTGGGTCTCTGTCTCTGTCTCCTTTCATCACCTGATGAAGGTTAATATTCAGGAGGATGCCTATATGTTTGTCTTTAATGATCAATTCTACTTAGTCCAGTAGGAACATAGAGTTCAAACCCTCATCTTCCATCCTAGTTCATGCTGTAAATACACAGAAACCCAGAAAGTTTTATCCCCACTGTAAATTAAAGTAATTTTAGATTGTATGCCCTGTGAAAAAGTCCAACAATACTCTTGAAAGTATGACCACTTTTCAACATTTTTCTATCCTTGATTTGTTTTGTTCTTCACATCTGTTTCCTTTCGATGGTGATCCTGAGTTGAACAAACTCTCTTTTAGAAGAATGAAGAATGTCAAGGTCTTGTTGCTGCTTATGTGAGCTCATATACTTTCGTGAATACTATTTTTAGGACTCTAAGGAAAATGATTGTCAGGAAATAGACTTATTCAGATGCTCTGAAAACTAATATGCATCCCATTTATGCAAGGTCTTTCATTAAAACAAATTATGGAGCTAATGATTTGTTTTCAAAGAATGGGGTGTGACAATTAGTTTATCAAGTCTTTTTAATACCTATTTTTAAGAAAAAAACTGTACATTTATTTCATTTCCATCATAAGGCTTTCAGATCTAGTTTTCTTCTGAAATATTTTTAAAGTTACTTTTTATTTTGTAATGTTCTTCAATTTAAATGTCTATAAAGATGTTCTTCCTTGTTCTACCCAATACTTTATAACTTGCAGTGCATACTTTATTTGTAGTGAGTTTAACTTAGATTTCATCATACACTATTTCCAGAACTTAATATCCTGTTACTAATTGTTTTAACAAACAAATATTTTACATCTTCATAAATTAAGGGTATGTAGTATTTCAGGACAAGGTTTCTTAGTACATCTGATTCCATTTTTAATACTTTTAGAAACTTCTACAAGTTACTTAACTTCTTACTGCCTTGCTTTCACATGTAATTACATTAAATGAATTTTATTTTTCAATGACTTTTAATGTTTAGTAATTAGAATACATAAATGTTTATATTATTTTCATTTTATGTTACTTGGGGCCTAACTAGCAGGCGTCAGTGAACAAATCTGATATCAGGCTTGTTCTTGAATTGTCACAATCTTAGCACCAGTGCATCTCACTGTTGAGAAACGGTATGCCAGTCATCAGTTTGGAGGTGGAGACCATTCGTTCATTTCCCCACCATCCAGACCCAAAATAATTACACAGAAACTATATTAATTAAAACACTGCTTGGCCTATTAGCTTAGGCTTCTTAATAAGTAACTATTAAATCTTAAATTATCCCATTCCTATTATTTTGTATTTTACCGTGAGGATTGTAGTTTACAGGTAAGATTTTTGGCTCTCTGCCTCTATCAGCGTCTACATGACATCTCTATGACTCTGTCTACTCTATCTCTACATCTCTGTTCAGGTTTTTCTCCTGACTTTACTCTGTTAAGCCATTGGCTAAAAGCAGCTTCTTTGTAATCAATGGCAATAAAACATATCCATAGCATAAAGAGGGGAATCCCACATCACATTGTCTTTTCTGTCTAATTAAAAAGGAAGATTTTAACTTTAACATAGCATGATTACATACAAGAAAGCAGTTATCAAGGAAGAATTAGAGTTACAATATTTAGTCCAATTACATTTAACAAATTAAGGAAAATACTCTATCATCTATTCTATCTTTGTGAGCCTAATGTTTTCTATCTAGTCTTTCTTATATGATTGTAATTATCTTTCTTCAACTCCATCAAAGACTTCAGAAGGATTTATTACCTAAGTAAGCAGGAAGTGCATTGTAAGCAACTTCCTAAACTTAAGAATTGACAGAGATATCTTGCTACCTGGCCAGTCACCCAAAGTTCTTCTGCATCCATCTTCAGCCTACAGTCCCATAGTATCTGGCAGATTTTTCCATTAAGCAGGGAATTTGAAGATCTTTTATGCCTTGTACTGGCAAAGTTTACCAGCTGCTTTTTTCTGTGTCCTACAAAAATGTTTGGTAGTTCTCTCATGAAGCAGGAACCCTGAGGAATTGTCTCACATTTGTGCAAGTTCAGCAATCGTTTTTCTGCAGGTCCTGCATGTCCTATTTATACAGATGAAGCTGTGTCCTCATGCATGGTAGGTAAGCAGCACATTCCTGAGTTAAATCAGGGTTTTTTCTGATTTTAGAAGAAAAGGAATCTTGCTAAGCTGCCCATCCCACTCTCCCACTTGTGAACTTCCTTCCTTCACATCCTGAGAGCTAGGAATGAAGGCATGACCCATTATACAAGGGTAAAATATGAAAAGAGTTGGCCTTAAGATTTTACGTGCATGGCAATGCTCTGTATATCTTTGAAATTTCAGTTTGGTGGACTTAAATGATAATTTTTGAATCAAAAAAAATCATAGTAAAAAAGATGTAATATTTCCAATAAAAAAGTGTTGGAAATGATATCTATATTAGTGAAAACAATTTTTATAATATCTCACTTTTTCAGAAAATCAGTCAATTTTTGGTCTTTTTATTTTTTGATAATGATTTTTCAGGAGTAAAATGGTTAATCATGACTCTTTGTTTAAATATTTAAATATTGCAATAAATATTCTACTCATATTTATTAGAATAAAACTATAATTCAAAAAGGGAGACAGATGTTCTCCTTAAACTAAAGGCTACTGCATTTCTTGTGATCTCTTAGTATTTGTGCACTTTGAACACTTGGAGATAAGAACAGATGAACTATTTTCATTCAAAATGAGATCAATGTTTTCTTTACAAACACCCAAGTCTAATCCCACCCACTATATGCTTATTGCACAAAGTTGTATTTGTTTATTGTATATTTGAATTCATTTTTTATTCATAATACTTTTATTTTTAATTTTTCTTCCTCTTTCTCTTTCTTCCTTTCTTTTTGATTTTTACTTTTTTAATTTTCTTTTACATACCAATCCCAGTTCCCTCTCCCCTGTTCTACCCCTCCCCCACCTTCTCCCCATCCCAATTCCCATCAACTCCTCTGAGAAGGTTAGGCCTCCCATGGGAAGTCACCAAAATCTGTCACAGTACTTGAGGCAGGACCAAGGCCCTCCCTGCCCCTGTATCTAGGCTGATCATGGTATCCCTCCACAGAGAGTGGGCTACAAAGAGCCAGTTCATGCACTGGATAAATATGGGTTCGATTCCTATTGTCCCCACAAATTGCCCAGTTTGTGGGACTACTAGCAACAGTAGAATCAGCAGTTTTTTTTTCTTTATAAGAAAGGGTATCTCTATGTAGCCCTGGTTGGCCTTGTACTTATAGCAATCCTCATATCTCTCCTCTATAGTAAACATTCCCTCTTTGAATTAAATAGTCTAAGCTTCTTTATTTGTATACAACATGAATCTATACATGAGGCCACATGTGCTTGAGTATGTATATACACATGATCAAATATCATTGAATCCAGACCCTCAGATGCAGCAGGGAAGTTGGACCAGGAAGACTGAAATGGATCTTTCATGTTGAGTTCAGCTTATGTTTTAAAACATTAACATTAATTATTTCATTGAATTTTCTTTCAAAAATTAAAGACATGTTTAGCTATTTGGTAATTTTTGCTGTTTGAATACTTTTGGACTAGGAATATTTTATTTTTAAATTTACAATGATACAAAAGTTAATGAGAGTTTCATAATTTTCTCTAACTTTATGTTATATAAATATGTGTGTGTGTTCATAGATATTTTATGGAGGAAGCTTTCTGTGATATAGTATTTGTCACTGTTTCTGGCATTATAAATAACACAGCAATGAACATGGTTGAGCATTCATGTTCATGAGGGAAATGTGGTTAACATTTAGGGGCAACAGTTATACATTCTGTCACATGAATAGAGGAGACAAAAGCCAAACTTCCCTCTTAAAAGGTTAAATAGACTGAAATGATGAAAAGTGGTGCCTTATCACCTCGTGAGGTTGACTTACAGACACATGAACTTGAAAATCACTAACCGTGGCATAGCCCCAGTAATGGTCACAGTAGGCATTTAGGGAGTTGTAGCACATAGGGTGGCTGTATATTAAATATAGCCTATTATCTCAAGAGATCTGTGAAATATCTGTGCTGTATTTTTTTTCAATAAAGAGAAACTGAACTTAAAATGTGATATTTGTGACAAGTATCAAACTCAGGCTTTTTGGACTCAGAAGTGTATTTGCAAATGTGTTTGAATTAATGCGATTAGAAACCTGCCCAGACTTGTAGCGCGTATTACAAGTACAACAGGTAGAAATGATTACTGAAGTCATATTTCTATTTCATTTTATTTCTTATTTAATTTTGTATTTACTTACTAATTCTCTACTTATATATTTAAACATAGTTCAATTGTTCAGGCATTTTTGTTTGGGTTTCAATCTGTTCTAAAATCTTTTATGGCCATCTTTCCCCTTTAAATATGCAGTCTGTATTTTTCTATTATCTCTCATTTCAGTATCCTACATAATTCATTTTATATCATTCATAACTCATAATCCCAGCACTCGGGAGGCAGAGGCAGGCAGATCTCTGTGAGTTCGAGGCCAGCCTGGTCTACCAAGGGAGTTCCAGGACAGGCTCCAAAGC
>NC_022029.1:11340269-11341656 GCF_000317375.1 Microtus ochrogaster
GTTCGAGGCCAGCCTGGTCTACCAAGGGAGTTCCAGGACAGGCTCCAAAGCTACAGAGAAACCCTGTCTCGAAAAACCAGAAAAAAAAAATAAGACAAAATAAGACATAACTCTTATATCCTGCTTCCTGTTCTGACTTCCCTTTGCCTGTTCATTAATATCTTTGGCTTTTGTAAACTTAAACTACAGTTTTTCAATCACTCCCATAGTTGTGATGTCTCTGAAACTCATCTAGAACAAATATCAAACATACATGTATTTTTACTGAATGTTCAAAATAAGGTTACTAGGGAAGAATTGTTGAATATTTCACAATTGAAGATGGCTTCTTCTGGATATTAACAGTGAATATAAACTCAAGTAAACAAAACAATTATGAAAGAGTCCTTTAAAAGGTGGAGTGTATACCCAGCAAACTTACATACAAAATACAAAACTTATAGAAACAAAGCCACTGTTGCACATTCCGAGGCTCACAAGGACTCGGTGTTTAAAAGCAACGATGTCTGGTCATGAAGGACATCCGTGAGGCTGGTCCTCAGGAAGATGGAGTCAGTCTACGTCAAGATCCAGCTATACCACTCTTGAGCACATACCGAAATAATGCTTCATCCTACCACAGAGATACTTGATCAGAAACATTCATTGTTGCTGTGTTCATAATATCAAAACAATGAAGAACCCATACTGGATACTGAACAGGACACAAGATAGGTCAGAAACCTAGGGTAAAACCAAATACTACTGTTCTGCTATCAAAACAAAACAAAATGAATCTTAATGACAGTCTGCTATACTCATAGATCAATTGCCTTGCTCAGCCAACAACACAATTACCTCCTGCTGTAGAAGAGATCACTTAACACCCAGCTCCATACAAGTTCCTCTTCTCAGGATTCAGGGATTCAGGCAAAGAGCAGGCAGAAAAAGTGTAAGAGACAGAGGGGCACAAGACACCAAGAAAACAAGGTCCTGTAAATCAACATGATTGACACAGATATGAACTCACAGAGACTGTAGCAGTATGTTCAGGGCCTGAGCGGGTCTACACCAAATGGAGTCCTAGAGCTCAAAGGAGAGGTGGAACGTGCCCCCATCCCTAGCCCTGAAGCTATCTACAAGTGATAACCAACTGAAAATAAAAATTTAATGTTTTCTAGGGAACTCACTTGGGAAACAAACTCCTCTTGAGGGTGGCAATATGCCCAACAGTAGATATCCAACAAAAAATGCATTCAACGGCAACTTTGGAGGTTCTTTGTCTCAATGTTGTTTCAGGGTGTGTTTCATTTTATATTATTTTGATGTGGGAATGATTTCTTATTAATAAAGAAACTGCCTAGGCCCATTTCATAGGCCAACCCTTAGGTAGGCGGGAAAAACAGAA
>NC_022029.1:11344246-11345622 GCF_000317375.1 Microtus ochrogaster
TCATTTCTGGTAAGCCAGCTTGTGGACTACACAGAATAATAGAAATGGGTTAGATCAATATGTAAGAGCTAGCCAATAAGAAGCTGGAACTATTGGGGCCAGGCAGTGATTAAAAGAATACAGTGTCCGTGTAATTATTTCGGGTAAAGCTAGCCGTGGGGGCGACTGGGTGCCTGGAGACGCAGCCCCCGCCGCTCTTATTTCAACATTATTTTATTTTGGATTTATATTTTCTTTCTTTTATTTTTATCTTACAGTTCCTTCATATGTGTGTATATATACATTCATACACACACACACACACACACACACACACACACAAACACACACATCATAATGGTTTCTGGTTTTTTGTTTATATGATTCCTGAGCATATGAATGAGTGGGTCTCTGCATCTATGCTTTTTTTCTGCATATAATTTTTCTGAGCTCTTTTCCTTCTTTTTGTCTCATTCCAATGTGCTAGTTTTTTTATATTATTACATTATAGTTTATTATTATCACTCTTTGTTTTCTAATGGAAGAGAGCACAGAAAGGGGGTCAATTTGGAATGGAGCAGTCCAAATAGATGGAGGATTATCACAATCAGAATATGTTAAGATAAAATCTATTTTGAATAAAAGATAAAAAAGCAAAGATAATGAGATAGACAAAATGCAAAAAAAAAAGGATTTTTCAGTCCTACATTTCAAAATGATAAATCGCCATACAGAAACAGTGGATGAATAAGGTAAGGAAAGTAATTCAAGACCTAGATAACAAAGTTAGGAAAGTGGGACGTCACCTGTGAAGCACTGCCTTGAACCAGGACAGCATAGCATCTAAAGAAGGACAAAGAGGAAGAGCATCTCAGAGGCCCTCCCCGTAAAACATGGGAGAGTTCAAATGAAGGTTAATGAGTGTTCACAAATATGAATGTCTGTTTTAACTCATTATCAGGTCTGTTTTAACTCATTATCTGCTTACAGCTCCTTCTTCTTCATATCCTATCTTTCCTTAGTGCTCTAGGTCATTTTAGCAAGCCAGCTAGGTGCCTTGTGCTGTATGCATGTGTATGTGTGTGTGTTTGTGTGTGTGTATGTGTGTGTGTGTTTTGTGTGTGTGCGCGCGCGCACTCGTGTATGTGTGTTTATTCTCTGTTTTCTAATCATCTGTTTGCCATTTACCCTACTGAAGGATTTAATGTGCCAAGCTCTGGGTCCCTGTGCTTCATCAACTGAACAAACAGTACTACTCTTGTATATTATGATATATTTTTGTATAACTATTTTAGCCAAAAATCTTTCACCCAAATTATTTTTGCTGCTAAAGTTTTACCTCAGTCCTTTATACTATTCTCTCTCTCTCTCTCTCCCTCCATCCCTCCCTCCCTCCC
>NC_022029.1:11345722-11354932 GCF_000317375.1 Microtus ochrogaster
CCCTCTTTCTGTCACTCTAACATTCCAACTAACTCCTGGAATTCGTGTGTACTTTCTTATTTCTTCTTTCTTTTCTTTCCATTTGCTAATACTCACCTAATTTGTTAGTAAGAATGTATACTTAACAGCAATTTAAGAGGTAATTGTTGTATACTTGGCATCAACCAAATTGTCATAGTGAATCTACTCTTGAATAATGAATGTTGTTTCGGGGAAAAGCTGAAAGAGTGATTGACATCCTGAATGTCAATTTAAGAAAGGAAAAAGACACCATGACCATATTAAACTTAGTGTCAATTATGCAACATTGTCACCCCTTCAACTGAAATAAGAAAGGTGAAAATAGCAATAAAGATGACAAATTCAGCCAACAATTAATTTCTGGTGTGCATGTTTCAAAACAAAAGCATAAGTCACATAAAAATCTAATATATGTTCCCTCCAAAATCTATAAATTTTAGAGTACTAACCCCCAATGAGATGACTTGCATAAATTTGGTAAAAATTCAAAACATTGATAATAAATGTATTCAACAAAATAAAACATGATGTGAAAAACTCTGAATGAAATTCCAGAGATCACAGAAAAATTGATAAATTTATTAAATGACTCAACAGATAATAGATGGATTTAAAAACAAAATTGGTAAATAAACCAAATGAAATAACAGAGAAAATGAAAAAAAATAATAAGTCCATAAAAAGTAAAGTGAAAACTTCTGAAATATAATGAATGATAAGAAAAATGGAGCATTAGTTCTTGAAGACAAGATAGAGACATTAATGCATTCAGTCGAGGATAATAATAAAATTTATAACATATACAAAGAGAACATGTTATGTCTTCTGTACCCAGCTATATAGGCTTTAGTTAATTTCAGATTAGGCTGAAAAATAAGCAGATCTCTAGTCTTTCTCTTTGTGGAATGTTTTTTTCATCTATACTCTTAGTTGAGAACATGCTACTGTATGCATTTCTAGTATCCCATATAGGCAGATATGATTTCTAGTCCTGAGTATGTCCTGATCCAATATTTGTAGCATCATCAATCCTTGTTTACTACCTCTTATTCCCATGGTAATCCTGGATTCATTCCCTAGCCCACCTAATTTGAATTATTTAATTTCAGTGTTTTCAGAATTGTTCATTGGCTTATCCTTGACAGAAATTTGCATTAATAACTTTTGGACTGCACCAATCCAATAGCAATGTAGTGGAATGCCATTGCCATTTGCTTCACATCTACCTACTGTTCATTCAAGATCACTGTGTCCAGGGGTTGGTTGCCATGTCCACATCTGTTTCCATGAGCCAGATTCAGATCTTTAGCCTATTTCTCAAACAGGTTTCATTCTTAATTTTGCTGCCTTTGATTTGTTTTAAGAGTGATTCATACAATTGAGAATTATTATTTTATCAACAACGTATTTTCAAACATAAGAGTAGTTTTTTGTTAGTTGTATATCATATATAAATATACATGTTTATAAAAAAGTCTTGATTCTCAAGAAAAAATTATTTTAATGTCAGATCAAAATTTTAAATCAAAATTTCAGTGTTGGATATAAAATATCATGAAGAATAAGGCTAAAGAGACATCTTAGATTTTCTTCTGCAACCTAAAAGGTTTCATATTGTTTTCTAAGGAGTCATTTCAAGGGAACTGTATTTTTCTACATATGTCTCTCTTAGGGTCCTCATTGTTGTCTAGGTTGTCTGGGATTGTGATTTGTGGGCAGGTGTTTTTGCTTAATATTTAAAAACCACTTATGAGTGAGTACATGTGGCAGTTGTCTTTCTAGGTCAAGGGTACTGTAGAAGAATTGTTAAAATCTCTATAGAAAAATATAACATTTGCCTTTAAAATTTAACCAAGATGCAGGCATTCACGAGAAAGCATATTAACCACTTATCATGTAGTTTAATTTTACTCTTAATGCCATCATTATTTTAGAAATTTTAAGGTCATTCACCAAAATTTTATACAATAGTATGCTATGCATATACCAAAATACACATGGGAATATATGATGTTACTCACAACATGTATGTTCAAGTTTTTCACAGATTTTTTTGATGTCCAACTCATCCCAGAACTTCGATACCTTTTTGTATTTGGATGAATCAGTGTGCTAATTTTAAGATGCAGAATGTGCGTTAGTGTGTAAGTAAAACAATGGTAATGAAATATAGAGATGGATGATACATTAAAATGTATGAACAGTTATGAAAGAAATTATAACAAAATATAGAAAGTAAATATCATGAAATGATATTTGAGCATTCTACCCTTTTGAAAAACATGTGTTCCAATGATTGGGAACTAGACAATAAAATCTGGGTAGTTTCTAAAGATTTTTGAAATTAGAGACATGACCACACTGATTATCTGTGATGAACTTTACTAAGTACACTACCAGAAGATATCAATGCTTTATCCTCTCTGTTTGCCCTAAGTCTCTTCTCACACAGATATTTTTCTCATCTGTACTATCTTATCATCAGCACAACACAAAATCTATGGAAGCTTATATAGTAATGTGTTTTAGTATCTTATTAGAAGTCTCTAAAATAGAAACTGGTTAAACACAAGTATATATTATTAAATTTTATGAAGTCTTCATTATTAAAATCCATGTAACATTTTTTTTCCATCTGGATTTTTGATAGTTATGCTCTTGATATGGGACTCTTCACTCTTGCTTTTATCAGTAGAAGGTCTTGGAATTTACATGCTCCTTGGTGCAGGCTCCTGTTCAAACAATGTTTTTACACCTGTATTTCTACAAGTTTGACAGCTGTCATATTTGGTTTCTGCGCAGCTTCTCAGAGTTATTAATCATTGTATCTCTCAGAAAATATTCATTACAAAGAGAGGAAGTTCTATACAGGTAACATTCTGAATCTTATCAGAGAATTGGAGGGACTTGACTTCACAACAGGATACAAATGTTAGGTCAGGTCACAGTGTAAAAATGTTTAAACACTCATAATCTAAAACCAAGATCCTTGGGTTTTTAAACTGTTTTTAAATAGTTTGCTATTTGTTTTATAATCTTTGGTAAATTATTTAAATTACCTGTGCTTCAGTTACTCCATCCACAGAGTGAGGAAATTACAATGGCTGTGATATTTGGAGATGTTCAAATGCAAAAATACTTGAGATAAAATATATCACATAGCACTAGAGATGTTACAACTACTATTGTCAATTATTTTGTGTGCATGTCTGGGACAACATTTTGAAGCCATCAATCTTGGAGTGTCTGGTAACAAATATCAAATATTGGATGATTGCTGCCCTACTATCTGAAGTCTTTCTACTGTGAACTTTACATTACAAAACTAATAATGATCATAATTCAACTATGTCTTCTAGGCCCCCACCCCTGTTATTCCTATATATATTCTTCATATATATATATATATATATTCTTCTTGCTCCTGTCTCAGTTATGTCTAGTTTTACTTCTTAATTAAAACTTTGCAAAGCCTAAACAACTTCCAAAATTTATAGACACTGACAGTATCCCTGCTTTTTCTCCCTGCAGTTTTACCTTAATTATTTTTCCAAAAATCAATATGATGCTTAATAATTATCTTTGCCAACTCTAAATCCCTCGCACTCTTGTTCTTATAAACTGAAACCTGAGTGTAATTCATATTGAACTTATATCAAGTAGCTATAGTTGCTCTTCCTGAGTGTAATTCATACTGAACTCATATCAAGTAGCTATAGTTGCTCTTGCAGTGAATATCTTATTCAAGAAAACTACTTTCTAAATTATATACGCAATACTATCACATCCTAGCTTCATATGAACATTACAAATAGGTCCACAGAAAGAAAATACTTTACAAATATAAATCAAGCAAAGAAATAATGCCAGATGCTAAATCCCAATGCAGTAACATAAGAAACAGGAAAAACAAAGGCAATATATCATCTGCAAAAATTATTAATCCTATATTAATGGCATCTAGTGAGATTTAGGTAAAATCACATAGAGAGAACTCAAAAAGTTATTATGAATGTGATTTTAAAAATTCAAAGAATATAAGCCCCTAGTTGAACATACAAAGAGCTGAATGTTATAAAGAAAGCAATGTAAGATATGAAAAAGGAAATCAACAAAAAGACAGCAATACTCAAGAAGAAAATCAACTGAAGTGCTGGAATGAAGAATGTAAATTAAATAAAAGCATCTTTATAAAATATAAATAATATATATAAAATCTTTAAAAACAAGCAAAAAATATGGATTTTAGGGCAAGCAGGAAAGGAGACAACATGAGAAGTTTCAGAGAAACAAAAGGGAAGGGGGAGAATGTTATAATAAAGTAGCACATATATGAAATATATAACGTACATATTGATGTATAATACATATATGTTACATATTATAATATATTCTGACATGATTACTCTTCCCCGAACTCATCACAGGTTCTTATTAATTCTCTACCTAAATAACTTCCACACCATTTTTCTCTCTCCCTTTTCAAAGCAAACATGAAAATAAGCAAACAAAAGAGAATTTTAAAAAATGACCAGAAGCACACATACACACAAAACCTATAAAACCAAATATCAGACACCATAGTATATATATAACCAAAAGACCAGTAAGATTAAAACGGTGCAAACAAATCAATCCTGAGACAAAGTATCTACAAAAAATTGCTTTGTATTGACCATCTACTGATGAGCATGGGGTCTGCCCTTAAATGTGGTTTATATATCCCGAGTGAGAGAAAATTCCTTTGAAAAAAAATTATTTATTTTGTAAGAAGATGTCAATTATAGACACCTTCTTGCCAATAGATGGGTGTTCATGTACACTTTCCACCTAAAGCCCTGAAAAACTGCCTGGCCTGGAGCTGAAAATGTATTATAATTTTCAAAAGAGAAAAATAAATCCATGTGTAATGTTTGACAAATAAAATGGATCAAGGAGAGGACAGAATATTCGAACATAAATGCAAGGTGGTGAAACTGGAACAGTCAAATATGGACAAAAATAAAATAAGATGATGCAGTGAGATGACAAGCTATATATGGCACTTGAAAAAATTATGCACAATAGGCACAGAAGAAAAGAATCTAGTTCTAAGGGCAAAGAAAACAGTATGCTTTTTTAAAATAGTAACACAAAACCTCTCTAAACTAGGAAAACATATGTCAATATAGACTTAGGGGGTATGTAGAACATTATGCAGAAAATGCAAGGAAAGAAATTCCCCTCATCATATTATAATTAAAAGAATACAATATAAATAAAACAAATACAGTATATTGAAAGGAGCAAGAAAAAAGTAACTCATCCTAGAAACACTAGACTATTAAACTGGATATTAAAAGATAGGGAGTCTGGACACAGTTTTAAACTCTCAACGAGAAGAACTACAGACTCAGACTTCTAAATACAGAAAAAATCTGTCATAATTGAAGGAAAGATTAAAAATTTCAACAATAAAAATAGATGAAAGGAATTTATGGTCATGAAACAATGGTACAGATGGTGCTTGAAGGACTGTTTCAGATATAAGAAAAAATAAACTTTCTGTGAGGTCACAGGAAAGAATTAACCATGCTAGGCAAAGTATGACAGAAAGAAGAAAAATATAAATACTACAAAATCAATACAATGGCAAGAAGCAATATAACACTTAATAACTCTGATTATTGATGGTCTCAGTTTTTGCATCCAAAAAAAAAAAATACTAGAAGACTGTTGAAGAAGTAGGAACCATCTAATTGTAGCCTCCAAGAAATACATCCTACAAAAATGTGAGATGACATTTTTCTGGTGAAAACATTAAAAAGACATTACAAGAAAATAGGCCTATAAAACAAGCAAGAGACAATGCAATCTTTGAAAGAGGAGTATTTGAACCAACCATAAAAATGAGTAAAATAAATATGGTCATTTTATGCTAATTAAGGTGTCATAAACATTAAGACATACATGTCCCAAACATAGGTGTGCTTTATTTCATAAAATAATTCTGTTACTTTATCTTTTCTCACATCTAAAAAAAAAGTTCATCCAAAAAAAATTTCAGTACAGAACATTAATCCAACTGATGTGGTATCCTATAGAATTTTATCCAAAATAGGTCACACATTAAGACACAAAGAATTTCAAATGACTGAAATTCACTTAAATTTAAAGTGATGAAAAAAAAATGAAAAAATGTTGAGTTTTTTTTTAATGATATGACACTAGCAAAATGATGTCAAGATGAGAGTTTAAAATTTAAACAGATTAATGGAGATGAGTTAAATTAATATGTAAGAGTTAGCCAATAAGAAGCTAAAGCTAATGGAACAAGCAGTGCTTATATTAATAAAATATCTATGGAGTTATTTTCATTCTGAGCAGTTGGGAAGAACAAGTGGCACACCAATGTGATTAACTAAATCCACATAAAACCTAATAAAGCTTGTTAAGGAATTCTAGACATTAAAAACAAGGTTTAGCCACATTTTTTTTTCAAATAGGCTTTGTTTGCTGGCGGTATGCTTCATCTCCTTTAAGAGGGATTTTCCTGATTCAGTGGTAGCAGAAAAAAGCCATGCCATTTTGAAATGCCTGCTTTCTGGGCCATGGCACCAGTATGAATGCTGACTCTTTCTGGAGGTCTAGCTACGGAGCATTTAATGAGTTTTGTGAACAGAGTGCTACAACTTGCTTAATGGCAACATAGACTGGCTGCGTGCCTAAAAATGGGGGTGTGAACATGGCTCTCAGAGGCAGCAAACAACTCCACTATGCTAGACTGGGTGGGGCAAGCAGGCAGTGTTTTATTTCTTTTAACAATGGTGCCGCTTAAGTTCATAAGAAAATCTTAGCATTTTAAATTGTGCTTCTGGTCAGAAAATAATTACAAATATGCAATAAAGGCAAACCCAGATGGAAAAGACCTCTAAATTGGTCACAGTGTTGGATAAACATATATAGGCCCGAGAGAGAAAAGAAAAACAATATAGAAAAAGAAGTAAAGTCTTCAATAAGACAGAGTACAAACAGTTATAGATTAAAAGGAGTAAAGAAAAATAAGACATATAAAAATGAAAAATTCACAGAGTATCTGGATAATGCATATTATTGTGTTTTCGTTGAGTTTTTGACTGTGAATAGGCTAAGTACAAAAAGACACTTCATTGTATGGACGGCTAAGCTAAACAAACATATATATCTTATAGGTATCTTGATTTCAAAATATGAATCTAAGGATACATTGCTTTGGAAAAGAGGTTCTTCTTTTGTTTCAACAGGAGATGAGAATATATTGATTAAATCCAGACTAATGTGATTTGATGGACCAAGACCTCCTGAAAGTTTGCTTGAACACTCCTGAAAAAATTACATCACCCAGCAAAAAGCAGGAAGCAGTTTGGAGAGAACTATACCCAAATTCCCTAAATGACTGTTTATAAATGTTTGTTTACATTTAAAGGAGGTTATGCTATAGAGATTTGCATTAGTAGGCTCTTAATTTATTGATACAAATTTAAGGTAAATTTTGTTATATATATATTTCTGCTCTTGATGAAAATATTGTGTTTCTGCAGCTCATATAAAAATGTAATGTATAAGCTGGACAGCTAGGGAGGCAGAGGCAGGCAGATCTCTCTGAGTTCGAGGTCAGTCTGGGCTACAAGGGCTAGTTCCAGGACAGACTCCAAAGCTACAGAGAAACACTGTCTCAAATAAGAAAAAAAATGTAATGTATAATTAAGAAATAGATAATATATAATTATCTATAATAATCAAGCTTGTAGTCATGTTGGTTTGGTTTTCTAGATTTACAGAGATATATTTCAGATGGTTAGGCATTCTTCAAACTGCTCAAAGACTACCGAATATGGCATTTAAAATGTTTTAAGAACTTAGGACTTTTCATGACAGTGAGACAAATCTGTTCCTGGCAGTACCAATTACTTCAAGAGGAAGATTGGCATTGAAAAGGCTCCTTATGCACTTGGTTAGCCATTTGGGAAAGAAACTGCTCTTACCTGGACTTCTTCATGAACTAAACATGCAGGACCTGCAGAGAAATGCCTACTGAACTTGCCTAAAGTTGAGATGGTCCTTTTGGATTCCTGCTTCATGAAAGAATAGAAAGAGTCTGCTAGACATTCTGCAAGACACAGAACAAAGAGACTGACAAACTACCAATATAGGTGGAACTGTCTGAAATTTCCCATTTTGCAGAAAATTCTGCAAAATTCTATGGGCCAGTAGGCTGAAGATGGATGATCCAATGATACAGAAGAATGTTGGGTGAATGTCCAGGCAGTAAGATGTCTCTGTCAATTCTAGAGTTTTGGAAGTTCCTTACATTGCACATCCTATTTACTTAGGTAATATTATATCCTGGAGTCTTTAATGGAGTTGAAGAATTTATAGTTAAAGTTTTCTTTACTAATGATAAAAGTAAATCAGATATAAATATTGTAACTTTAATTATTGCTTGATACCTGTTTTGTTATATGTTAAAGTTAATAATGTCCTTTCATTTAAACAAAAAGGGGGAGGTGATGCGGAATTCCCCCTCTGTAAGCTGTGAATATCATTGGTGAATAAAGAAACTGCCTTGACCTGTTGATAGGGCAGAACTCAGATAGTCAGGGAAAACTAAATTGAATGCTGGAAAAAAGAAGGGCAGAGTCAGAGAGAAGCCATGTGGTCCTGCCGGAGACAGATGTCAGAACTTTAGCCAGTAAACCACATCCATGTGGCAATACACAGATTAATGGAGATGCTTAAATTGATATATAAAAGTTAGCCAATAAGAAGCTAGAGCTAATGGACCAAGAAGTGATTTAATTAATACAGTATCTATGTCAGTTCTGGGCAGCTGGGACAAACAAGTGGCCTCCTTGCAACAGCACAGAATTTCCACTGAAGTAAAAATGAAATGAGGGTGTCCATTTTTTCATTCTTAGGCACTATTGAAGAAGAAGAAGAGTTAACCAGATCAATAAGGCAAAAAGCAAACAAAAAAATACAAAGTGGAAAGAAAGAAATGAAAGTAACTATAATTGCAGAAGATGTGATTCAACACATAAATAATACTAAAAATTCCACTAGAAAACTCTTATGAACCCTAGCATCAGAGTGAGAGAATACCCACGTTGGGCACCATCTGTAGTAACAAGAGTGGCGGGGCTGAGTCCCCAGCACCCCGGCTGCCTGCCC
>NC_022029.1:11355201-11359205 GCF_000317375.1 Microtus ochrogaster
TGCCCCCGAGAGGAGAGCTGTGGAGTCTGACCTCACTTCCTCTTCCGCCCAGCATTCTGCTCCGTTCACTCCTCCCATCTACGTTCTAACCTATCAGGGCAAGCAGCTTCTTTATTTAATTAACCAATGGCCTTCCTCCATCACACTATTAACTTGCTTACATCGTTAACTTTTACATATAACAAATGAAAAATAAACTGAAAAGGAGATAACAGAAACAGTCCTGTCCCTAACAGCTTCCAAAAAATAAAATACCTAGAAAGAAGCCAAAGTAAGAATGTGCATAACATCTTTAATGAAGACTTTAAGCGGTGAAAACAGAAATTGAGGAAGACAGAAGAAGGAACTACCACTTAAGCTCATAGTTTCAAAGACTTGAGTTGTGAAGTCAGCCTTCAGGTTCAATGCAATCCCAATTTAAGTCTATTGACATATTTTACATGAACAGAGAAGAAAATCTTTGTAAGCTTTACAAAATTTATAAGAATGTACAAAGACTGTACAGTCAAGGCAACCCAAGCAAAAAGAATATTGCTGAAGGCATCATAATATCTGATATAAAATTATAATTAAAGCTATAGTAATAAAAATGGCATCGTACTGCATTAAGATAGACACATGGAGCAATGAAACAAAATAGATGGTTCAATTACAAGATCAGAGATGTCAAAAAGCAGACAAGGAGGAAAAAAATCTCTCCCTACTCATAATGGCTATCATCAAATGACAAGAGCTGGTCAGTTTGTTGGAAAAGACAACACCTATTCACTGTTGGTATAAGTGTAACCAGTGTGGGTATTATAGATATTGGTGTGAAAATTTCACACAAATCAAAAATAGAATTATCATGTGATCCACTATACCACGCCTCAGGCTGTTCCCAAAGGATTCCAAATCTTTCTAGAGAAATACCCGTCCATATTCACTGGTGCTCTAACCACAATATATAAATATAAAATCATGCTATCTGCATGTCAAACACTAAGTGAATTAGGAAAATGTGGTAATGTACACATGTATATAGCGTTTTAAACACAGGTACAAAATTGAAATTATGAATACACATGAAAATATTATACAAAGTGAGGAAATCCAGGCCCAGCAAAACTAATGTTACATGTGGGTCCTAGTGCTGGGTCTTTAGATTTGTGTTTAATCTGGAGTACCTGTGGAGCTCAGGAAATTATGAAGGGTCAGGAAAGTTGATTTAAAGGAGTATATGAAAGCAGAGCTGGGATACTGAAAGTTAAAACAGGGAAGAGATAACAGTTCAATACAATGCTACTCATTGCTTCTTCTGTGTAAACTAAGGCTTGCAGATGATGTCACTAAAAACATTTAGCATATGGACCAAGTCAGTGTGAAGTCACTTTATTCTACCAGAGATGCTTGTAAAACACATTTGTTATTTGAAAAGGACTTGAAAAATGTTACTTTTACTTCTACAAAGAACTAGAAAAAATCATTTAACCCAATTTAGTAAAAATATCTTACCCACTTTGAGAGTTGTTATTATTAAGTTAATAATGCCAATCAAAATGTGTCTAAGTAAATCAAGAAAATAATTGTGGTCATGATTAAAGGACAGTCAGTCCACTGTAGCAACTTTGATTTATTTCTCAGATGATACGATTATATTTTGATCCAGCAGCATCCAAAATGAACATTTATTCTAAGAAATGTGATTATTCTACAGTTACAGCATTCATTATATATACATATATATGTACATATATGCTATAGTTCAGTATTTCACAATGTGTAAAGGAGAAACAGCCACAAAAAATTGGGATGGTCACAATTGACCTGATTACCAGGATGACCTTAGTACAATTTTTACATCAGGCCACTCTCCCATTAAGATACAAAATAAGGCTGCCCTGCCCTACTTTGAATAAATACAGCACATGAACCAATTAATCCAGTCTCTCACAAAGATAGAACAATTTGGGGTAACTAATAATGAAAAGTAAGCTCACCCCATGCATTTTTACCATGATTTAGAAAGTAATTTTCAGTAAGAAAATATATAGAAAAACATCAAATGACATAGACTAAAAAATCTATTGTTTTTTGAATAAATCAAGAAACACAATTTTTTTTATTTTCACAAACCCATATATACATGAGAAAAAAAAAACTTCTTTGACAATAATTCATGTAAACATGGTAAGATTTTGGCATGTTTTACAGGTGCAATGACCGAGTCAAAATGAATTGTTGGTCTCATATTGATGGTATTTTTTCTGCAGTTTTGGATAGAATATCTCAGAAAAAAGGCAAACTAATATAATAATATAGTGTGTTGTGCACTGAATATGACTCTCAATACTTCTCTAGGCTAACTCATGACATCTTCGCCAGTGTATAGGTGAAGTAAACACATCTAGAAATAATTGAAACATGATTCACAGCTGGAGTGGGAAGTATATATTCCTTGCTTTTGGGTTATTTTGTCTTTCCAAGAGATTGGCTAATTCTAGAAAACTATGGGCTAATCATATCCTAGATAACTATTGAATTCCATATGCCAAAATCTAAAAAGCGTTGAACTAGTGAGGATTTCTAGAGGTAATTATAAAATTTCTGAATAAAGTTTTGAAGAACCAAGAACACCTAGGTTTTAAAATTTCAGACCTCAGAGTAAAACAACAATTGAAATCAGAAAAGAAATGCAAACTACAACATAATTAGGATCATCAAAAATTTCCTGCCATGTATTTTCAGGACTTTGCATAGATTTGCAAATGGAAAAAGTTACAAACGGCACTTAATAGAGCTCTATGTATAGACAGTATCCTTTCCCACAAATCATTTCAGAGTGCTTCAAGTTCAATGTTTGTTTTTTGTCCTATTTTAACTCAGATTCTCACAAAGATAAAACAGTACTAGAAAATAAGACCAAGCAGAATAAACTCAGTCTGAAATGCATAATTCCAAAGTGAATAAAAACCAGCTTTCGTTCTATAGAATAAAATTATTTCTCATATTAGTTCATTCTAAAATAGTTGCTCTTGAGTAGTATTGACTTCTTGTTGGTAAACTGCAAATTGAGATATCTTCTAAGACTCTGAAATTTGTTTTTAACTAAAATATCTCTTAGAACTATAGCAGAAAAAGAAAACTAGCAAATTGATGATTGTCTTCAAAGAAATAAATGGAATGAGAGTTAATGCTGAATGGATGAGGCTGGAGCAGACAATGAGAACTGGCTGTCAGGTTGAGGATGCTGAGATGAAGTTCCCAGGGTTCCTCTAACAGGGCAACTTTCACAATTCAATAGGTGTTTCCCAATCTATTTTGAATTTTCCACTTAATTTTGCTTATACTGTTTTGGCTACCACTGAAAGACATATTTTAAAGCATACAAGGAGAAAACTCACACTATTTACAACTCTGGGTAAACTCATCAATACCTGACAAAAAATTTTTGAATTCAAATTACAGGGAATTGGCACACTTTTCTTGAAATATACTTTAAAAATTTAAGCTGCCATATATTGTTTTTGAACACTTGGTTGTTTTTATTTACCTATACTTGCCAAACATTACACCTCAAAAACATAAGAACAAATAACAACTTAACCTGTATTTTACCTGATTTATGTCAGTCACTGAACTTAATTTATATACTAAATAAATAAAATGTTCAGATCACAAATAAGTTTTCAGGTATACTTTTGCTTAGCTTGTAGGATAGAGACTTTCTTTAATATTTAAAGAAAAAAAACACATGAATTCAAATAATCAGCTTTGCATAAGACAATTTCAATGTTTCATATTAGAAAGAGGTAAAGTTAGCAAACAGAAAAAGCTTAATAGCATTTTAATGGTATATTTTGGTAATTGCTTGATCAGCATTTTATAGAAACAGCCTTAAAATTAGGGATCAGACGATGCACTGTGAAACTTGAGGAATGTGTTTTCTTATTTTTTTCCGATAACTTACTTATTTATTTATTTATTTATTTATTTATTTATTTATTTATTTATTTTGGTTTTTC
>NC_022029.1:11359305-11385188 GCF_000317375.1 Microtus ochrogaster
GTAGACCAGGCTGGTCTCGAACTCACAGAGATCTGCCTGCCTCTGCCTCCCGAGTGCTGGGATTAAAGGCGTGCGCCACCACCGCCCGGCTTTTTTCTTAAACAGAATGTTCACTCAGCAGCTATGTTAGAATTCAGTTATCCATTTTCCGGGAAGGTCTCTTCTCTGGCAAGATTTTTGAAGTCAATCTTTTCTCTCTGCTTCACTTCACTTGTGTGCCATCCTCATGACACACCTCCAACTAAAGGATTCGTGGACTCCAGCTAGGACATCTGGGGTCCCTGAGTCCACACATTAATATTCTTTTAAAACAATGGCTTCTTAGACCTAATATCTACTGTTTAGAAGAAAAATTCCTCTAAACAGCTCTACTTCCCTGTTTTTCCTTTCTCATCTCTCCTTCCTTTGTTTTCTTCTTTTCTACCCAGTCCTTGCCTTCCTTTGTTCGTTTATTTATCAATAAAGCTGAGACTTAACTGTTTTCTAAATATTCAACAGAATGTTATACAACATAGCCGTGAAATATCTCTTTCTCTCTAGTTCAGCTCAAGCTAAAATAGCTGACACTTCTTCCTCTGTTGACGTGTCTTTGACTCCCTGTCTTGTAACATCCTGCATCTGTACCATGGACGCACACTTGTTTTTCTTCAGAGGAGATCCTCAGATGTCATTCTGAACCTTTTCTCCACAGCAGTTAATAGTGGCCCACCTCAATTTCCTAAAATGGATTAAATTCTACTGTTTAAATAAAGCCTCATTAAAAGTCAGTTCTGAGAAGGATTCAACTGGTGAAGCATTTAGTGATAAACACTTTTCAATTTTGAATGTAGGAATTTGTGTTTATATAATTATGCTATATTATATAAATTTTCAATGATTTAGTTGAAGCAGGTCTATGATATAAGATTAAGTACTTTCAAAAGGGTCTACTATGAAAAATAAGTATTTTATTTCTTATTTATAAAAAATATAATTTTATTATTTCTTTTCCAGGTCTATTCCTACCTACAATCCCCCTACTCTGTTTTTATTTTATATCTTGGCTCTCTATATAAGTAGGTATTGCACTCTCTTATCCTATTTCCAGCTGTGTAGCACTGTCCTTGTTTATTCTGTATTTGAATATTAATATAATTTATAGAACTGGTTTTCCTGTCAAAAATGATTGAGTTTCTTTCCCAGATTTTAGAGTTGCAGACAAATATCACATTGAGTACTCTCACACATCCATTATTTCACAAAACTGAAAACATGTCTGACATATAAGTTCCTAAAAGAACAATAACTGAGTTGAGCATTGTATACATTTGAATTTTGAGTTGTAATATTTTAAATATGTTATTCAAATTGTTCCACTTTAAACTTCTTCAGTGTGGATCATGTTTTTTTTGTCAAAGCAGGAAATTATTAATGTTTTAGACTTTAATAATTTAGACTTAATTTTTATTTCACCCTATATTTGCTTTCACTTCTTTTTAAGTCTTACTGAAGTTTTGTAACTTTTGTCCATGTTTAGATCCACTTGTATATTTCCAAGTGTCCTTGTTCTACCTTCATCAGTGCCTGGTAACAAAATAGCATCTCTTAACTTCTTTTTTTCACTTGGATATACTTGGTTTGACTTTCTTTTATTCCTGTCAGCTTAGTAGTCAAAGAAGATACCCCTACTTATGTATTGAATTGTACAGGATTCAAAATGGAACCAGAAAAAGAATGTCTTTAAGTGATGACTCAGTGACTTCTTATACTCATGTCCCCTTAATTGTACTTCCTACCACCTACCCTCTCTTTACAATGAATGGTATTCACCATAAAATTTGTAAAGTTTATTAGTGCCCATCGGAATAAACATTTTTGATTGTTGAAAGTTGTTTGTTTGTTGGAAATAAACTTTGAAGCTGTTCAAATTATGGAAAGTTTTTCTTTCTGTTTCAACTTCCGTGAGTAGTCCTGCTGGGTATATTAGTGTAGGTTGGTTGTCATTGTATTTTAGGACTCGGAATGTATTGTTCTAGGCTCTTCTGCCTAATGTGGCATGTCCTTCTGCATACGTGTTGCTTTTATCGTTGATGAATAAAGTTGTTTGGGCCAGTGGCTTAGTAGTGGGAAATCAGGTAGTCAACCAGTCTTGTAATTAATGCAGTTTCTATGTGTTTATTTTGGGTCTGGGTGGCTAGGAAATGAAAGAACAGTCTTTGTTTACATCTGGCTTTCAAAATTTCCATTGAGAAATTAAGCTGATTTTCTGATACGTTTTTCACTTACATGTGACTTGCATTTGAAGCAGTAGAAGAAAGATTGTAAAACCCACAAGACCAAGAAATTCAGACAATACTCATAAAGTTTCCACAACTAGATTGCCTAAACATGAGTTGAACAAAAACAAACAAACAAACAAACAAACAAAAAGACATAGTAATGTGAACAGATTTGTTGGGACCAGGAAACTTCAACCTTAGAGAAAGAACTACATGCAACTTAGGAAACCTGACAGAGAACAATAGACTTCCACTGAGAAGAGGGCACTATATGTATCTAATACAAAATGGTCAGCCCTAAATACATACACATAAGGAAAATTATACATATTGATCAAGCTGTATTCATGCTATTAAGGAGATGCATATATGTATAAAACAACAATTAATGAAGAAAAGAAGAGGTCATGAATTTAAAAGTGAACAAGGATGGACACATGGGAGGGTTTGAAATAAGAAAAAGAAAAGAGGAAATGATACGGTTATATTAACATCTCAAAAATTTAGAGAAATAGTTAGAATAAAAACTCTTCTTTCCTAGAGAACGAATCTGTCACTTACACCCCTACACATTCTACCAGTGAATCCCCAGCTTTTTTATACTACTTTATATAAATGTCCAAAGCTCAAGCTGCACTTGAACTTGCTCCACGTTTGTCTCAGCATCCCAAGTAGCTTGAATTAAATGCCAAGATGACTAGGGAAAGCTTGCCAGAAATCTTTAGATAAATTGTATGCTTATAAATTAATTTAAAATTTTTATTAAATAATATTCCATTGTAAGAACAAACCATTTTTCAACTATATTAATTTCACTGGACAACAACAATGCATCCAACTCTTTTATGATCTATTTGTCAATACGATTGATGTTCCAATAAATACCCATCTTGAGATATTCTTGCACATATGTGCTCTAAAATCCAGTATTGACTTTAAGAAATATAACTGTTATATCGAATTTTCTGTTGTATTAGATATACTAGACATTTTCCACAATGTTCAAACAGCTTACATTCCTATTCATGAATTTCACTACTATTAATATTGCTTGTTTGTTTGATTTTACTTTTACATGAACAAACCAAATTGTATTATTTCACCTGATTACTTTACATACTAATTATTTGAGCTTGGTATTTTGATTATTTGACCATACTTTTGTGTCTTATAAAATGAGTGTAGCTTTTTTTGGTTTTGTTGTGTCTCTTTTGTAAAGCTTGATTCCAAAGAGACCATATGTTATACAAGTGCTCTCTTATCAAATTTCATTCCCATTCATGTAATTTTGATCCAAATGTATTATTATAAATGAGACCATGTATATGTAGACTTATTTGCTTATTAGACAGCAAAAGAGGGCATCTGATCCTTGGGAGCTGAAGTTACAGGTTTGTTGCCTTGGTGATAGGATAATATGCTATTAACTTTCAGCTCACTGTCCTGTCTATTCAGTTTTTTAATCTTAAAAGTCTATTTTATTACTCAATGATAAATAAATAAGTGTATAGGTAAGTATATAGATACATAAGTAGATAGATAGATAGATAGATAGATAGATAGATAGATAGATAGATAGATAGATAGATGATAGATAGATAAATAGATGATAGATAGATGATAGATGTTTGATAAATATTAGCATAGTACATCTTACTACAATTAATTTTCTCTTAGATAAATTTTGTTTCTTCTTTTAACATTTTATTGACTCTTTTTAGATTTCACATCGTGCATCCCAATCCCACTCATTTCCTCATACTTTTCTTGTCCTCTGCTCTTGCAACCTAACCCCACTAAATAAAAGAAAAGTTTTAAAATAATCTCATCATGGCAGTAGTGTATCGCAGTGAGTCATATACTACACCCTTTAGTCCATACATCTTCACTTGGAAATGTTCATTGCAATGAATCATTGATCTGGTTGGAAACCTCTGACTTCTGATGTACTGTCAATACTGAATCCTCACTGGGACATTTCTTGGATATCCTGTTGCTGCCCTGTGTTGTGGAGATTCTGCAGCTTTGGATCTACAAGACCAGCCCCTTCACATGCTTCAGCACTTCACAGATGGGGTGGACCAACTCTTAGTCTTAAATCTGGACCTGGACCTGGTAAATGAGTTGTCAGCCTGTCAGTCTTCCAAATGATCACCATCAGGGTGAGTTCTCTAGCACTGCCCAGGTTAGCATGGAGGAAGAGTAAGGATCAGCTCATCTGCCTGACACAGGGTGAGATGCAGGCTCTACTATGCTGTCCAGGCAAGGTACAGGCCCAGCTTTCTCTAGTGCTATGGCTAGTGAGGAGTTGGGTCAAACTCTATATGGCCCTTGGATATCAATCAGCATGGTCCCATGTGGCAGTGCAGACTAGGGACATCTAGGTGGCCTTTGGTAGTAACATGGGCCATGGACATCGACACAGAACCCTGCTGCTGCATGGCCACAGAACCAGACATGGCCCTCAGCAGCAGCATAGGCCAGGAAACACACTGAGAGCAGGTGATTTGAGATTTAAATGTATGCCTACAATTCATTGTGGTGTTTTTCACAGGATATAATATGTGGCAAATTGATAAATAGACGTTTAAATTGAGACATTGTTTTTCTTCTTAAAAAGTGTGCTGTTAGATAAGGTAGCTATTCAGCATGATCATAATTATGCAAAATTACTTAATGTTAGAATTCAACTGCCTCGTCAAAATAACATCAAATGTTCAGTAGTCATTACTGCATGGTGACCTCCATGCTGTAGAGTATGCAATGAATACTTCACCAAATAGGAAGTTCCCTGGAGCGATGTGTTCTGCAGTCTTGGGCAACTATCAACTCACACTTTTGAGAGCCTCAAAACAGTAACCATATTTTAAAGTTGAATTCAGATTATGAGTTTTAAATTTTAAGAAACTATGCATATTTTGTTAAGAATGATTTTTGGCATTTTGCTGTTTTGTCTGCTTCTGCTGTTTTTGATTTTTTAGGCAAGTTCATGCTCATGCTCCCAGGCAACAAAGAATGCAGTGAATGGAATAATTAGTTCCTAAGGAGCACTGATTTCTTCAACATATGCAATGAAAACATGTATATGCTTTATTTTTAATTTTCCATTCATATGTAATAAGATATATATATTGAACAAAAATAAGAAAGATAATTCAAGATTTCTTCTGACCTGGTCGAGGGAGCATTATAGTTTCCTTGTAATACTTAGGAGACCGAAACAAGCACCCCACAGTAGGGGCCACAGCCATTCTTTCTAGTGCTTTCTGCCTGGGCTGTATTTGTGTTTGTGTATGTGCACTGTGTGTGTGTGTGTGTGTGTGTGTGTGTGTGTGTGTGCGTGTGTGTAGGAGTGTGTGAGAGAGAAAGAGACAGAGAGACAGAGACAGAGAGACAGGGAAGTAATGCAATTTTTCAACTTCTGCTGTAAGTTTATTTATCTATTTTCTTCCTAGTAGCCACATATAAACATCATACTTATGGGACCAAAGTATCCTGTCATAGAAAATATAATTCTCTATTGGGATTCACCCTTTAAGAGTGTCCCTTTAGAGCAATATGTTTTCCTCTTAGTTTGCTTTTACAAGCAGTGGTCTGTAGTCCACATGATCACTCTGAGCAAACAGCTGTCACACAATCTCAGACTCTCCTGTGTTGTGGGAATGTTTGCAGCATTATAGTATACACAGTGAGTATGGCATGCTGTAAAAACTGTTAATCAGTGATAGTAAACATGAATTTCCTCCTATCTTAATTTTAGCTTTAAAACTAAAATACCTACTTTAAGACAGAAAGCAATTTAGAGATAGTTTAAAATGCCTACTTTTTAAATAATAAATCACTAGGAAAATAAAAAAATAGAAAAATAAATGAGGTTCTCATAATTTGACTACATTATAAATATTATTTCTACCTTCCAATACATATATAGGTGTTTTATATTTCACTAATAACCTACCAGCATTAATTTTACTCAGAATAGTGTTTACAATATTTTTATCTGAAGCTCTATTAGTTCAAATTAACCCCAGAGTGTAGGTGTGTTTTGATGAATGCTGTCTATATACTTTAAAAATAAGATAGATAAAAATGAAAATCACTGGCCTCACTTCATTAAAAGACTATCCAACAAAGAAGTGCTTGAGTATGATTTAAAGCACTCATTTTTATTCTGTAATAGAATGAACTCATTTCTACCATGTAATCAAATGAAGTGAAGGCTTTGTTGTGACTTTGATGTTTGGAAGAAAGCAATTATACCGTGATATAAAAAACAGAAGGCAAAGATGAATAAGAACTCTATTAAATTACTGAATGCTAATGAATTTGACAAATCATACAAGATTGTACAGAAAATAAAATTAGGCTATACTGCCACAAGCATTTTTATCTCACCGAATCTAGAAATCTAATTTATCATGGAGATAGTCTATTCTTATAGACATATTAATATCTTTATTTACATAAATGTATTGAATGCATCTGTTAAAGTCATAGGCACACTCACCTTTCCTTGAACATTTTAAAGATTAAGTGACTCACAAACAAGATTTCAGCATGAGAAACTCATTTGTCCCTTGAATCCGATATGTAGTACTGACTATTTCACTGTATGAATGGAGCAACTGTGGATGCCCATAGGCAACTGCTGAAGTAACCCTCAGAACAGACAAGCTACCTCCAACACCCATGAGGCATTTCTTTTTTCCTTTTTTTTTGTACTAAAATTAATTTTATTACAGTTGATCTTAAACATTTCCTTTGCTATGATACAAAGGGTACTTACAAACAAAATGAGACATTTTCTGAAAAGCAATACATAATCATTTTTAATGTGTGGTATAGATATGAAAGAAATAGAATCTTTGGCCAGACTGAGTATTAAACTACACAAACATGGGCAAAATCTCAGTAATAAAGGGGGCAAATGAGTCTTCTCCGTAGTTACGATCATTATTACACCAGAGAGTCTTAGATACAAATGGTTTTCTGAGCAAGTTCGTGCTGAGAACAGAAAGTCTTTTATTTTGGTGACATTGGATGAATCTTGAGTAGGTAAAATTTATCTTATATGGCAGAAATGAGCAATGTGGAGATTAAAACAATAAACAGGCAAAGTGTTTATGTTCTATATATGCTAATAATGATCCGGAAAGTATCAGAATCATAGAAAGACGTAACAAATACATCTCTCAGAGTGGAGAAATGTCTTAGCTTTCCATGATTTAAATGTTTATTTCTAGCATGTGGTGCCATTAATTTTGTTTCATTTTCTCTTCTCAGCAGTCCTCACCTGTCTTAATCAGTTTCTTCATGTGATGAAGAACCATGGCCAACTCATCTTTGGGGAAAATTGGGTGGGAACCAAAACAGGAGCTGATTGATGCAAGGCCATAGAGAAATTCTACATACTGGATTACTCTTGTGGCTTGCTAGCCTGCTCTGTCATAGCACACAGGATCTCCAGCCTAGAGGTGGACCAGGTATATCCACAACAATCACTAATTAAGAAAAATGCCCTACAGGCTTGCCTACAGTTTAATATTATGGATGCATTTCCTCAGTTGAGGTCCCCCCCACTCAGATGACTTTAGCTTGTTTTAAGCTGACACAGTTTTGGCTAAGCACACACCTGGATTATTATTCTAAATTCATCTTTGCTCTGCATGAGTTCAAATGGTCTCCTAATTGTCACTTTACGCATGTCTGAAATCACATTAGTTACATAGGGGTAAGAATCTTGCTAGATTTAAATCAGCCTAAAATAAACAGTGACTCCCTGTCTCAAAAAACAATGGATGTGTCTCTGGCTAAGTAGTAAGTGCGCTGACTTAGTATGTGCAAGGAGCAGGTTCATCTCTAGCACTGCAGAGATGTAGCAAAGTGACATCCTCTCCTTGGGGTTAGACATGAGAAAATAAAGTCTGATGCTTTTTAGCAGTGAGTTTTCATACTGTAAGAGGGGGCCTCTGAGGCTGCCATGCATCTGACTGCATCATTTTACCCATCTCCATGACAGAAAATGAAAGGTGCTTTTATTTATTTCATTTATAGAGAAATATTTTTGTTTAATGATAACTCAAGCTGAGCACACTCTAGCACAAGGATAGAAGTAAATAAGCAGGCATGGCTGGGTGACCCCAAAGAGCCTCACACATCAAAGACAAGGAGGATGGACACCATCAGAGAGCCACATGGCATCTGAGAGGTCAAAGCATAGAATGGCAGAGCAGAAAAGCTGCTGCTTGAAAGACTTGTTCCTGAAAAATATTTTACAAAGTATGTAAGACAAGCTTTTGAATGTCTCAGGTTCTTTGTAAATCAGTCAAAACATACCATTCAGCACTTGAAGACAACTGAAATTTTTATTAACTATATGCTCATTCTGTCTCCGTTCAGGGCCGCTAAAGTCATTTAGCGGCAGGCAGCAAATAATATGATATAACATGCCATCTTATCAATGATGTTTTTATATCTCACACTAATTAACTATTTAATACTTAATTTGTTAGGAGACAGTTCCTCTCTCTGTAGCCTTGGCTGACCTGGAATTCTTTATGTAGACCAAGATAGACTTGAACTCAGATCCAACTGCCTCTGCTACCTATGTACTGAAATTAAAGACATGCACTACTGTGTATGGCCTTATATATTTTTAATGGTGTTCAGTATGATTTTTATGTAAATGTGTACTCAGGTGATTGCAAAAAAATCAAGCAAATTGTAGATTAATTATCATTATCAAGTCTAATTACTTTTTCACACATTCTTTTCCCTTTTTTTTCCTTTTTCATCCTGTTTTGTAGTGAGTATATTTAAAACATTCCTTTGGAAATTTACTTCCATCACAGCTTCAGAGAAGATGTTTGTGGGATTAAGAGAAATAACTTATAAATAAAAGAGAAGCAAGATACTTCTGCAGTTGTGGGAAGAGAAAATTGCCTATCAAATAACAAACTACTAAAATGAGCTCTACATCCCAGTTCCTTGAACTCACCATTCCTTAAGGTGTTTCTGAATCATCATTATACTAGTAATGATAGACAGCTCTTCCAAGCCTGTAATATAGCAGGCTTTTTTAATGTGTTCATGTTTGTACTACAACTCACTGTCATAAAGCCAACCCAACTGATTCTACCTGCATTTACCCCATTATCAGAGGGATTACAGGTGCTTGCCCTGACATTCAGCTTTTAACATGACTACGGGGTATACAAATTCTTGAACTTATACTTTACTGAGACATTTTCTCCCACCTGTAACTACAGCTAAAGTGGATCAAATTTCTCTGGCCATTATGAACAATTGGACACAAGAGCAATCTTATAAGTAATTAAAAATATTTTAAATCAATTTAAAAATTCTGTTTAAAAGATACTAAGTATTCCACTAATATGAAGAGCTTTTTGTTGAAATATTTGGATAACTCCATCAACCTCTGAAATTTTACTAAATCAGTTTTATTTTTCCTATTGTGAGGTCCTTTTATTTTAAATTTATATGTACATTACATTATACAAATGAAGTTTCAGAAGGTACACATGGCCAAATAAGCCTACTAATTTGACGGTCTCTCAGATAGAGAAATTAAATTAGAATCTAGGCTAAGTCTGAAACTTTAGTTACATCTTTTCCAGTTCCTACACAAGTATCTAGAACATTGTAAATATTCACAAGCATTGGGGATCAGACAAATATACCAATATTAATACAAATACTTGAGCTGTATAATTTTTAATTTATAAAATATGTCAAATCTCTTTAGTATTCTTAAAAAATCTTATGTAACTTCGTTTAATTCCACAGTTATCTTGCTGTGAATTTAAATATTGGAAATTAATGGACAGAACTAGAATGATTCTCTTTATTTCTCCATTTTCCCTCTTGCTCCATTAAAACATACAGTTCGGTTCATTTTGAATTCTCAGGCACAGATGGCAGTCCTCAGACAAATCAGTAGTGAGAATAATACATCAGTCATTAGAAAATTGTACCAGACATACACTGGAGCCACTTAGCAGCTAACACTGAAGGGACAGCATTTGAGTGGGAAGGTACAAAGGACTGGCAGAGAGGATGTGGATGCTGGCCACACCCTGGCCACAGAGGACTTCAGAAGCTGCATGGCAGGAGCAGAAGGGCGCAGTTCATTTTTACAATTAAGCACAAGTGCTTTCAAATGAGCCCTGGCATGATGAGTAGCCATATTAAATAGCTATATAAAATTGAATTACGAAGGAACACTTTGAAAAAAGTATGTTCTGTTCTCAGAAACAAGAACATTCGCCTCTCTGGAATGAGTACTGTACCAAAGGCTGTGGCTAAGATTTTAGAGATGCAGATATAATTTAAAACAATTTTCCTGAGTTAATGGAATATTAAAAGTTTTGAATATTTTCCCTCCTTTCAGTATAGTCAACATATGAGATAATTCCATGGGTTTTTAGAATTCAAAAACACTATTAGCTGTTGTCATGGATTCAAAGCTAATCTTTCCTAGCGTGAAATATAGTACTTCCTTTTACCTTTAGTGTCATTTTAAACTTAAAGAATTGCATTAGACTTTAAAATACCATTTCATGTCTGTGTAATCAACCATTAGAAGTCATTTAAAGGATCATACAATCCTGATTCTACCTGTATCTCCTATGCAACACTATTGCTATTTTACATTTGTAATTAGTCTGCCTGTTCTTCTATGGTATAGATATGATTACTATTACTCAGTTGACAGAGGAAGATACTGGGTTTCAAGAGTTTAAGTAACCTGTTAAAGATTGAGATAGACCTTACTAAACCTACAATCATCTCTGTCTAATATTGCAATTTTTATTTCAACCTCTCTGACACTATATCCTTCACACTTTTGATGATGGAATATAAAGATATGTCGATCTCAAGTCTATAAAATGATTATCTTTTTATCAATATTTCAAATTATTTTCAATATTACCTCATTACAGTTCTGTTGCGGACAAGAAACACCATGAACAAGGCAATTTATACAGGAAAGCATAATTTGTAAGGGGCTAGCATAGAGTTTCTGGGGATTATTCCATTTTCATGGAATATAATATATTATTTCATATAGTATTATCATGGCAGGGAGCAGGGTGACAGACACGGTGTTGAAGCAGTAGTGGAGAACATAGAGATTAGATTTGGTCTGGTCTGAGCTTTTCAAACCTCAAAGCCCACCCACAGGACACACTTCCATCAAAGCCACACTTCCAACTTCTTCCTAAATAATTTACTAACTGAGAACCAAACTTTAAACTATAGGACCCTATGTTCCACTCACATTGAAACAACTACAGATGTATTATCACATATTTGTATAACAGAGGTAAGTATGCCAGACAACGGATATGCACAGATTAAATGAAGACAGCTGAAACAAACAATGCCTTTGGGTTTTGGAAACTGTCAAGATTAAGTTCATTGAAGATAATTTTGGGTCTTCTCCACATAACCCACATCTCATAAGTTTTGTAGATTCTCTCAAATGATAATTCATATGATTTAAGTTTTATTTTCATTGCAACCTTAATCCAGGCCACTTTTCATCTTTCTATATCATCCCACAATGGCATATCAGGATGTCATTCTTTTTGACACTTTTTTACTCTCCTTTCTCAGTCCCATCATTATTTGAATTTTTCTTTGTTTAGACTACAAGTACAAGGCACTCATCTTTCCTTCTCCAGAGCTAGATTCAAACATTTTTCTAGTAATCTCTTATTTCTTTAAACTAAGAATGACATTTAAAGACTGCTTTATCCATATTGTTTACTTACTGCTAATGAAATATTGCTTCTCCTAGAATAGTCAATGGATAAAAACTGGAAATAGCTCTATCTTGTTGTGCGTATATACACACACTTAATCTCTACAAGCAATTCCCATATATTTTTATTTTTCACAAATATGAATTTACAACTTTATCTCCAATTGCAATGCAAAGAAATTTGGTTCCCACTATCCTTAACATAATTAATATCTCCTGAACATCCATATTTGCAATAGTGAGTCTTGGCTGCTGCAGCCACTTCATACTACTGTGGGCTTTGACACTCACACTGAGCCTTAGTTCTAGATAAAATTCTTCCTTATATTTTGAGTTCTTCACCCCTGTAGGTTACTGCATGTACCTCTTCAAGGTGGATGTCTTTTAAACTTAAGTAGATAATGATGTGCTTCATTATTTGATGTTAGTTTAGAGATAGTCTACTAATTTAAGCCAAATCTGCTGTGATATACAATGGCCCAATCCCTTGGTGTGAAATAATACATCATTCCTAGCTAATGGTGGTAGTACAAAATGATCATGGGAAGGAAGGGCTTCAGAAAAAACTTGAAAAAGAAAAACCGATACTCTCACTTGGATTATCAAGTAAGTGTGTGAATCTTCTACACACTGGGTATTATTTCCATCTTAATACACTCTCTCCCCATCTCAATCTTGATTCTAATGTTCATTGTTCTTCTTTGAAGATAATATGTACAATCTTGCCTCCATATTTCATAAGCATTCTTCTATCTGCACGCTATGTCTCTGTAATATTCTTTTTACTATATCTCGCAGCATGCAATTTAATTACTCTATATTCACTTCCCCTAATTCATTTGGATGGTTATAATTTTCATTAGCTTTTATGTAGACCTATTGACTTTTAACTCTTCCCTTGAGATACAATGGAAGTAAATCATATGAAAATGAAGCTTTTTTTTCCTTATAGGATTTATTTTAAGACACACAGGAGGATTTTAAAATGTATATATCAGTATTTAATTGAATGATTTAAAGGTGTGCCCTTGATTCTGTTCATCAAAGGATTTCATCTTTGAATGAATGATGCATGAGTCTTTTTACCCTTTTTTACTTTATTTTTCCTGACTGACAGATATGAGGTCTTTTGTTCAGCAGTTCAACAAGTAAATACTTGGATGGTAGTTGCAGAGATGACTTTAGACTGTTAAACACATGTACGGGAGCTTTGGACATCTTCATCATATTCTCATCACCAAGGAACAAGCACATCCCACTATTGTCTTTTGCCGAGAATAAACATACCAAATCCTTCTAACAGGAGTTCATTATCATTTATATCCAGTGATGTGTCAATTTTCTTTAATGTTTTATTTAGAAACTCTCATTTCCTTATCTATATATGCAATAAAACTATTTGTCAGTTATAAAGATTAAGCATTGAAAATCTTTTCTTATTGATTTTTATTGAGCTCTATATTTTTCTCTGCTCCCCTGTTGAAAATCTTAAAATCAACTAAATTCAAGGACAACTTCAATCTCTTTCAAGATAGCCATTATAGGCTTAATGTATAAATAATATATTTGTATTTATCAAAACAACAATTTACATTTATGAAAATAACACTACAATTCTAATAAGGAAACACATCTTTTTTTTTTCCATTTTTCGAGACAGGGTTTCTCTGTGTAACTTTGGAGTCTGTCCTGGAACTTGCTCTGTAGACCAGCTTGGCCTCAAACTCACAGAGAAATACTTTCTCATTGTTTTTGCTCAATATCTTTATATAGGAACATCCATTAATATAATTCCTAACAATTCTTTTCCTTCCTCTCTCCTTACTTAAAAAGAAATAGAGTGATCCCATGTCAGGTAAATTTGGGGAATGTAAACGTGCTATGCTTGGCTTGTGATTTTTCTTTGTGCTCTTTGAAGGTTGCCACTATAAAGAGAGATCTTCGGTGGCCTAGGTGTACCAACTATTAGATTTGGAGGGAGGCTTTATATCAAAATGTTATTATTTCAAAGTCCATTCTTACAAATAAAGGAAAGAATTTTCTGGCTTTCTTGCACACATTTTTTCTACCTCTTGCTGACTAAGAGATGGGCATTAGCCATGGACTTTTCTTTTTCTAATGCCATTACTTCCTCATTTTGGAGTAAATGAGAGCTAATAACTCAGAAAGCAAACTTGGTTGATCTTACAGTTATTCCTATAATAAAAACAAAGTATACTGTATTGCTGTACAAATTATGAGTGTTTTTTATCAATTTAAAAAAAAAAACAATTGTACCATGACAGTTGTATTTTGACCTCCTTATATTAGCATCAGGGACTAGAAATAAGAGGCAGTTTCCCTTAGAAATGTCATGGCCTTTGTCCAAAAGACAGCAGCTGTTTAGTGCAAAGGGTTGCTGAGAGCGACTTTACGAAGCCTGGAAGCTGCCTGTACAGTGTTAATTGAGTGTTATTGATGTGCCCTCTATCCTTCTTCCTCTATCCATCAAAGCATTTTGTCTTTGAGCAACTGTGTTTCTGTTGGTGCACCTCATTTTTCTGTTGATTGATGGCAGTGAAGTCTTTTCCGTTTGTTTATATATGTGTATCTGTTTAAAATTGCTTAGATGATTGTTTTTGAACTTCAAACTCCAGAGATAAAATCATATTGGGGGATGCCTATATGTTTGTCTTTGGATTCACCTTCTTATTTAGCTTCTCTAGGATTGCAAATTATAAGCTCACTGTCCTTTAATTATGGCTAGAAACCAAATATGAGTGAGTACATCCCATGTTCCTCTTTTTGGGTCTGGCTTACCTCACTCAGGATAGTGTTTTCTATTTCCATCCATTTGTACGCAAACTTCAAGAAGTCCTTGTTTTTTATTGCTGAGTAGTACTCTAATATGTATATATTCCATACTTTCTTCATCCATTCTTCTATTGAAGGGCATCTAGGTTGTTTCCAGGTTCTGGCTATTACGAACAATGCTACTATGAACATAGTTGAGCATATACTTTTGTTGTATGATGGGGCCTCTCTTGGGTATATTCCCAAGAGTGGTATTGCTGGGTCCAGGGGTAGGTTGATCCCGAATTTCCTGAGGAACCGCCACACTGCTTTCCAGAGTGGTTGCACAAGTTTGCATTCCCACCAGCAATGGATGAGTGTACCCCTTTCTCCACACCCTCTCCAGCAAAGGCTATCATTGGTGTTTGAATATTAACCTTCATCAGGCGATGAAAGGAGACAGAGACAGAGACCCAAATTGGAGCACCGGACAGAAATCTCAAGGTCCAAATCAGGAGCAGAAGGAGGGGGAGCACGAGCAAGGAACTCAGGACTGCGAGGGGTACACCCACACTCTGAGACAATGGGGATGTTCGTTCGGGAATTCACCAAGGCCAGCTGGCCTGAGTCTGAAAAAGCATGGGATAAAACCGGACTCGCTGAACATAGCGGCCAATGAGGACTGCTGAGAACTCAAGAACAATGGCAATGGGTTTTTGATCCTACTGCTTGTACTGGCTTTGGGGGGCCTGGGCAGTTTGGATGCTCAACTTACTAAACCTGGATGGAGGTGGGCGGTCCTTGGACTTCCCACAGGTCAGGGAACCCTGCTGGCTCTTCGAGCTGATGAGGGAGAGGGACTTGATCGGGGGAGGGGGAGGGAAATAGGAGGCGGTGGCGGGGAGGAGGCAGAAATCCTCAATGAATAAATAAATTTAAAAAAAAGAAAATAAAAATAAAATGGCCGTGGCAACACAAAAAATAAAATAAAATCATATTGGGTATAGGAGTTATTGAATATTTGATTTGAAGGTCAAGAACCTGGCATTGCAAGTAAAGACAAAGTGCATAGCGGGGAAATGGAGCCCTGATGCCTACCTGGAAATCCTGAGAACAGATGGGTGTGGGAAACTGCATATAACTCCTCCATTCTCTTCTCTCTCTCCATGTTCTTTTGAAGATGGTCGTCATTATATTCTCTAGGCTGGTCCTGAACCCTAGGCTCAAACAGCCTTTCAGCCTCAGTATTTTAGAAGCTATGACTAATTATGCATGCCACTGTGGCCCAAGCAAATAGTGTGCATCCAGCTCCTCTCCTTCATAAGAATTTCTCATGATATATTCTAGTCTTAATCAGTAAACTCTTAGCTGTCCTGCCATCTATGAGCCCAGCCTGCATAGTAGATAAGTTTTATTTTTTTTGTCAAAGTATCTGACAAAAAGCAGCTTAAAGAAGTGGTTGTCTTCCATTCACCATTAATGTTCAGTCCATAACTCTGAAACCATGGCGACAGCCCCGTAAAGTAACAGGCCAAAACGCCTCAACAAGAGGATGCAGAAAGATAGAGAGACAGATGCTGGCATTCGGCTTTCTTTCTCTTTTCTAATAAGTCCAGGATGATAGGCCATGGAATAGTCAAGCCACATTTAAGACAATCATTCCACCAAATTAAATCATTCTGAAATCACCCTCATAGACACACCCAAACAAATGCTTTCCTGGTTAAACATCACACAGGCAATGACACCCAAAGGAAAACAGAAGAACAGCCTTCACACTGACACAGAATAATACCATAACTATCTTGAACTTAGAATATTTTCTTCAAAAAATATTACATGAATCTTTTTGATATCTTCAGGAATAAATGGAGTTTTATGAAACAGACTAAAATAGATTTGGTTATGCTAATATGAAACAATGCAAAACTTAATTTGTCATAAAATAACTAGAATAAGATTATTTTGATCAAAATATTATAAAGAGATAATTCATTTATTTAGTCATTTCATGTTTTGTTAGGTGATTTACCTTAATTTCTAGGTAAATTCATACCCAATATAGTGCCTAGATATCTGTAACTCACACAGCTGTCACAATATATTAGAAAAGAAAATATTATTGGTATCCCAAAGATTTTCTCCTGATTCTACTGGGCCAGTGCCCTGTCCCTCCTGGAAACCACTATGTTTCTAATTGGTTTGTGTCACAAATGATTAGCTCTGCTTGCTCTAAAATTTACCACAAAGGGAATGATGCAGCCTATAATCGTAAGTCTGCCCACTCAGCCTAGTGCTCTAGAATTCATCCATGCTGCTGCTTATGTCAAGATTTGCTTAGTCTGTGTTGCTGAGAAGTGTCTTCTCTGCATGAATATCCTGTAGTGTGTTTGCCTTTGTTGATGGACATTTGATCTGCATTTGTGAATAAAGCTGAAACAATTTATTTTGTAATTAAAAAACTCTTATGAAAAGATACATTAAATTTCCATGATCAGATTTATTTAGCCATCAGGAAGTTTATCTTGCACAAAATTATTAAACTATTCAACATTATAAATAGATCATACAATTTTAAACTCATACTAGAATGAAATTCTGTTTGTGTACATTGCCACTTAAACTTGATGTTACTAGTCTTCATTGGAATCATTCCGAGGGGTGCTTGATTTGAATACTAATTGAATATAGGGCAGCAAAAGAGAGGGTACCCAAACTGGCCTTCTCCCATAGCCCCATTGATGAATATCTTGCATATCACCATAGAACCTTCATCTGGCAATGGATGGAGATAGAAACAAAGACACACATTGGAGCACTGGACTGAGCTCCCAAGGCCCAGATGAAGAGCAGAAGGGGGGAGAACATGAGCAAGGAAGTCAGGACCACGAGGGGTGCACCCACCCGCTGTGACAGTGGGGCTGATCTAATGGGAGCTCACCAAGGCCAGCTGGACTGGGACTGATGGAGCATGTGATCAAACCGGACTCTCTGAATGTGGCTGATAATGAGGGCAGACTGAGAAGCCAATGATAAGGACACTGGGTTTTGATTCTGCTACTTGTACTGGCTTTTTGGGAACCTAGTCTGTTTGGATGCACACCTTCCTAGACCTGGATGGAGGGGGATGGCCTTGGACTTCCACAGGACAGGGCACCCCGACTTTGCTTTGGACTGGAAAGCGAGGGAAAGGGGGAGTGGGGGGAATGGGAGGGAAGTGGGAGGAGCTGAAAATTTTTAATAAATAAATATTTAAAAAGAGAAATTGAAATAGTTTTGTTTTTTATACTAAAGCCAAGTAACTCTATTTGAGGAAAGGGACAAAATGTAGCTTTTATTTACTAATATTAGTAGGATTTATGGGAAAGCCAATATGAAAGGTCTATAACCATTTAATGTAAACAGCAATTCATAAAAAATATATAAATTGTTTTAAATATTTGTATTTGTCCCTAATTTGTTGGCCTAATTTACCAATCTTTTCATTCCTAAACTGGAAATAGCTCTCACAATTAATTCTATTACCAAGCCTTAATGTGCTTGAAAATTAATATATTTAATTTATCAGAATCTTACATATTTTGTTCATCAATCTCAAATTTGCCCATTGTGCTCTACTAGTAATTCTTAAAATTCTCAGAATTCTAATTAGCATCCTCAATGCAGTCTCAACTCTACATCCAACTAAACAGCAAGACGTTTCTGGACTCATTGCATCTCCATGCCTTCACAGTTTCATTGGCATAAATGCACTCCATTCTGCCATTTTTGCCATGTGTTTGGTATGAAATATCCTATTGCCGTACTGATGAATATCTTGCATATCACCATAGAACCTTCATCTGGCGATGGATCGAGATAGAGACAGAGACCCACATTGGAGTACTGGACTGAACTCCCAAGTCCAAATGAGGAGCAGAAGGAGGGAGAACATGAGCAAAGAAGTCAGGACCACGAGGGGTGAACCCACCCACTGAGATGGTGGGGCTGATCTTATGGGAGGACACAAAGGCCAGCTGGACTGGGACTGATGGAGCATGTGATCAAATTGGATTCCCTGAACGTGGCGGACAAGGAGGGCTGACTGAGAAGCCAAGGACAATGGCACTGGGTTTTGATCCTACTGCATTTACGTTGTGGCTTTGTGGGAGCCTATCAGTTTGGATGTTCACCTTCCTAGACCTGGATGGAGAGGGGAGGACCTTGAACTTCCCACAGGGCAGGGAACCCTGACTGCTCTTTGGACTGGAGAGGAAGGGGTAGGGGAAGTGGGGGATGGGGGAGGGAAATGGGAGGAAGGGAGGAGGTGGAATTTTTTAATAATAATAATTATAAAAAACACACATTTAATAAAATAAATAAATAAATCTGTACCCCATTTCTAATGTTTTTTTTTTGGCAAAAGAAAAGAAAATATCAAAAACTTGTCCAATTTTCTTGCTGAACAGAGTGCCCCTTAAAGGGAGATTTTCGTCTACAAGTCTGGCTGTTTGGAACCAAAAGCTAAAGACTAGAATCCCTAAAATGAGGTGCAACTCCAGAAACCGCCACCAAAGCCGGGTGGTGGTGGCGCATGCCTTTAATCCCAGCACTCTGGAGGCAGAGGCAGGCAGATCTCTGTGAGTTCTAGGCCAGCCTGGTCTACAAGAGCTAGTGCCAGGACAGGCTCCAAAGCTACAGAGAAACCCTGTCTCGAAAAACTAAAAAAAGAAAGAAAGAAACCGCCACCAAGTGGTGTATTTCAGAGACATAGACAAAGGTATGCCACCACAGCACTTTTAATGGGACAGTAGACACAGGGGTTCCTCTTATGTCATGTTAGAGGATGAAAAACACACTTATTGTCTGCAACGGACTTAGCTACCATTACTCTTACCCACAGAGTCTCTTTCTCACCCGCTGTCCTTCTGCACTGAGATGGGGTGGGTAGCACCTTGTAGGTGGCATTCTTCCCCATACATCAGGAAGCAACTACACAGGCCTCCTCATGTGCTAGGAAGCAACTTGAGACTTCAGGATCTCCTTACACTAGTTTTTGTCCACCAGAATTTTGCCTATATATTTGAGGGTACAAATATAAAGTCTAGTGGGAAACTCCCCATTTCTTTTGGAACTGCCACTCTAATTGTATAAAACTACATTGAGTTCTATAGTATTTGGGCCCGGCTAATTTTGTTAAAATTTTATGACTTTATATGATTCAGTTAACAATTAATTTTAAACTAAAAACAATTTTATTTCCAAGAATGCATACTCAGCATTGCTACAATGTTCAATAAATATTTGCTAACAAATATAATATTCTTTGTGCTGATGAATGTCATCATATGGGTTTTGGACTCATGTTGCAATGGCATTTTACATTCTAAGAGTCCCTTCTTTCTTCAGCACCCATGACACTTGCAGGCTACCTACATTGGTCAGCACAAAGAAAAATTTACTCACTGGAGGTGATGTTGAGTTAAAAGATGCAAGGATTTCTGACCTCTTTATAGACATATTTCTGTTGATTGTTTTTGTGTTGTGAAGATAGTTTGTATAACAATTTAGATCCAGTGAGTTGCCTTGCAACTAACTATGGAGCCCAGCCTGGCCTCATATCATAGGTCCACCTACATCGGCCTCCTCAAAACAGGAGTGCAGGTACAAACCACCGTGATTGCTGGCAGATGTAGTTTGAAGTTAATGAATCTTTGCTTCACTTGGTGGGGAAAACATAAAAATATAAAACAGATTTTCAATGGCCACTCTGTTACAAAATCCAGGTAAAATTCTATAATTCTATCAACAAAGGATTTTCTTCTTTTTTATGATTTTATATATGTTCTTCCCTTCCTGGAACACTCATAATTCATTTATCTATTCCTTCGGATTTCATTTGAAATAAAAGTTCTTCAATGCATTCAATTTGTATACACATATTAAGTTATCTTTGTTTTCATTCCCTTAAGTCTGTACTTATTATATTATAAGGCGCTGTGTTAGTTGTGTTCTGAGTCTGAAACCATTGCTTATTGTTCCACCTGTAGCACTTGTTACAGAACTGACTGAGACAAGTCCATTGCTTGAATGAGTAAAGTCCAGATGAGCCTTTGACTTTGAAAAGTGGATGCTGCAATAGGTACAAACTGGTAAAAACATCTAACTAGAATTGAGAGAAGCTGGTAAAGAGGGAAGGGGGTGAGTAGTGAATAAAAAAAAACAAGAGAGAGGGGAAAGAAAGGAGAAAGGGAAGAAGGGAGGGAAGAAGGGAGGCAGGCAGGGAGTGGGAGAGAGAGAGAAAGCACAAAGTAAAAGGGGAGGAAAAGGAAGCAAAGAAGATGTTAGTACTTCGTTCTCCATCATCAGTTCACACAGAACTGCTGAGAATATTCATCACTGTTGGTTTCCATTGTCATTGACATTAAAGGTACACAACAGTTGCATTCAGGTTAAAGAAACATGAAATTTATGCCACTAAGGATGATTTTTTGAGTGTCTCTTATGAAATTGAAATATATCAAATTAAAAAGCTGAGATTAGTAATGATTGAGGTTGTGTATTTCATCATCCTGAAATAATGAGGGTGTCCATTCTATAGATAATACACAGATTAGGTGCTTGTTAATGAGAAATACTGACAAATTAATTAATATTAAATATTAAATTGGTATTAAGAACATTCAGTGCCCAAATCATCTCCTGTCCATTCAGTAGCCTGTTTAGGATTCAAATTCCATCATAAACAAACATTTTCATGTTGGAATACTCAGGAAATAACTCATAGGTCAAAGATAACTCATATGTGTATATATAAATATATACTTGGAACATTGATCAAATGGAGTCTTCTTCATCCGAAAGGTATTTTTGTTACAGCCATTCTTAATAAGGTTGGAGTACAAAATTTTGTCCCTCTAAGAAATTATATCCTATTGACCATGTTATGTTTTATTAATATTGTTGATTGTTATTATCTAATAAATTTCATATTAATAAAACAATAATATCTATGGTCAAAAAATAGTAAAATTTAACCATCTTACTAAGTACTGATCCTTCAAATTCAGATTTACTCCCTTCTTTGATTCAGTGATAGTTTTTTCAGTTTTCTTGGAAAATATCATTTGCTATGTGGTCTCCTCTCACTTACCCAAGTCCTTGGCTTTCCACTTACTGCTTTCTTTTTAAGAATAGCATATACATTTATATATACATGTTTTAGGACCAAGTATGCCAGCGTTTGAATATGTGTATGCTGTATGTGTGTATGCAGGTGTTGGGTGTGTGTGTGGCACCTGAATTAGAATAGATTTAGGTAACCAATGTATATTTATTTACTCAATATTATAATATCTACTAAGATTTTAGCCATTATAGAATTTTAAATTTTGAAACTGCCAAAATTTGGCAATCCATTATCATAGCAAGCAGGATCATAAGGTAAAGCATAATCATTGGCATTGCTTTATATATGTACATGCACAGTTATTATCAAATAGCTCTAATTGAAATAACAACACTGTATACATGTTACAAAACTCAACATCTGGTGTTTTACTGATGTATCAGAGAATGAGATAGTAAGCACAGGGCCTACATGGGATATACCAGGGCCTCTGTATATATATTATTGCTATTAACTTTGTATTTTTAAGGGAATTTTGACCATGAGTATGAAAGAGTTTTTAAGTCCTGCTCTTGGGACTCTTTTTCTCCTGTTGGGTTGTAATGTCCAACTTCAATATGAAAGTTTTTGCTTCATCTTATTATATTTTATTTTTTCATGTTTAAGTGTTATATTTTAGAAGTCTAATCTTTTCTAATAAGGGAGTGGATCCAGAGGGAAGGAGAGATAGAAAGAAACTAGGAAGAAATGATAATCATAATATATTGTATGAGAAAAGAATCTAATTTCTAAAAAAAAACTTATAGCATAAAATTTTTAAAATATTTCAACATGTGTATATTGAGAACTTTTATAGATTTAGAAACCAGAGAGGTTGCATCTGACAAAAGAAAGCAGGATGTTTCATGCTAAGAATATATTCATACAGCTACACTATTTAGGTAAAAAATTCTTAAAAATGGCACTGCAGACATCATAAGTTGGATATTTTTGGTTGTGGATATGTTCTAGGCATTATGTGATGTTTGGATCATCCTTTTCTCATTTTTTGTTTTCTAAGACAAGGTTTCTCTATATAGCATTCCTGGCTTTTCTGGAACACACCTTGTAGATCAGGCTCTGCCTCTCAAGTGCTGAGATTAAAGGCATGCCCCACCACCACCCAGCCATTTTTAGTTTGAAAAATATTTTGGCTTGTACCATTTTCTTTTCAGTTATAGAAATTAATAGGCATGAGAAAACTCTTGATGTCTTATGCCTAGAAAAATGACTACAGGAAACTATTGATGAGAGAGAAAGAGAGAGAAATTAGCCTCTCTAAGAGATGAAACCTCATATTGATTGCCAAGTACAAAGTCATGCATGAAATCATGTACACACAACCAACAAAACCAGACATAATATGTATGGTGTGTTTGATATTTGTACACACATACCTGTGGGTATGTGTAATTATGACAATAAAAGAAAGAAAGAAAGGCTCTCATTTGAGAGTTTTGGGCTATTAGAGAGCTTAGCGGCAGGGGACATAGGAGAGACTGGAGGGAGGGAAGAATGGAAGGGAAAATGGTGTAATTATATTTTATTTAAAATGTATTAAAAGAAAGATATGTGTAAAAAATAACAAATTTTTGACTTAAAACTATCATCTAGGGATGAGTCATTAAAATATTGTGTTATGCTAAGTTTTGCCATGTAAGGTTATATTTTTGATAATTTGTTTGCCTCTATCTGAAAACATTCAATCACCAAATGAAAACTGTATATAACAGCCAAGAGAAAACAAGCAAACTAAAAAAAAAAAAAAAAAAAAAAAAAAAAAAAAAAAAAACCACAAAATAAACACACGCACGCACATGAGCACTCACACAGGTTCAAACATATAGTATTTTTGTGTTATGTGAAATGAAATTCTATGTCAGTATTATTCTCAAGGATTCCGATAAAAGTTTGGCCAATGACCTTAATCCTAATTTAGATTCTCTGTTAACCTTCACACTGATAATGGCTCCTACCATTTCTATGAACAAGTATTTTGTTAACTTATTTCTTTCATCTACATCTGAAATAGCTGTATCCTGTGACTGAACCCATGCTCTTCAGCATGTTAACAAGATTCTGTCACTTATTTATTCACAAAAGCTGATCTGACAAGTTATTTCCACAGATGAAATGAAAGGCTCTATTGTTAATCTACTGTGATCAAAATGCAGGCTTGAGCCCACCAGCTCACACACTATTACTCTAGCTAACAATTTCCTGGGGAGATAAATGTGCAATTTGTACAAACAGTTTATAACCAAAAAGGGGTAGTCATTGAGTGGGTACCAAAATGCATGAGGATGCATCAGTAGTCTGCTTTGAGGAAACATCACCATGTGTACTCAGTGTTAATATATAGAAGGTAAATTATACTTCAATACTAGTTGAAATCTTTTCTTCTTATAATAATTTTTGATCCATTTAACCAACCAGATACATTTAATTTTTTAAGAGTTTTATGTTGTAATATGAGTGGCGGGCTGCTTCCCGCCACCCGGCTAGCTTTACCCGAAATAATTGCACGGAAACTGTATTCTTTTAAACACTGCCTGGCCCATTAGTTCCAGCCTCTTATTGGATAGCTCTTACATATTGATCTAACCCATTTCTAATAATCTGTGTAGTACCACAAGGCTTACCAGGGAGGATCTTAACCTGTGTCTGTGTCAGGTGGGAGAATCATAGCGACTGCCTGACTTGGCTTTCTTTCTCCCAGCATTCTGTTCTGTCTACTCCGCCTACCTAATTTTCTGTCCTATCAGAGGCCAAGCAGTTTCTTTATTAATTAACCAATGAAAGCAACAGATTAGAAAGAAGTCACTCCCACCTCAGTTTTAAAATATATTTTATAAAATTCTTGGTAATTACTAGTCAATACTTGGCAAAGCTTTATGTTAAAAATATACTTTACATGGAAGTTGATAACGATAAGGTAAAAGTGGTAATAAAGATAATACTATTCAGTCTACTTTTTCTTTGTTATTTGGATTCTATCAAACACTTGTTCATTATCTGCACTTGAAGCTGACTTAAATCATCCATTTTACTTATGTCATATAAGGCTCTAATACAATTATTTGCCACAACGTGGACAAAAAAAGAACCCCTTGAAATTCTGTGGTTAGATTTATGAACACTTTTTCTATATAAAACATAACTATCTTTTCTAATCTTCTGTTTGTTATTGGGAATCCATGAGCACTTAGCCTGCCTCTCTCTCTCTCTCTCTCTCTCTCTCTCTCTCTCTCTCTCTCTCTCTCTCTCTCTCTTTCATTTTTCCTCCCTTCCATCCTACCTTCCTTTCTTTTTCTTTCTGTTTTTGTTTGTTTTTTGGTTTTCCAAGAGAGGCGTCTTCTATGTAGCCCTAACTGTCCTGGAACCTGCTTTGTAGAACAAGCAGGCATCAAACTCATAAAGACGTGCCTGCCTCTGACTCCTGAGAGCTGGAATTAAGAGTGTGTGCCACCATTACCCAGATGAACATGCAGGACATGTTCAGGGACAATTCTTATACGCAGCTATCACTCAGTACATAGTGCATTCCTTACTCCAACCTTAATGTTGGAGAAGTTTAAAGATGAATGGACTGAGAGAGGATCCCAATTGTACTCTGTTAACAGAACAAAAACACATGGATTTCCCCATAGCTCATTACTGCCACTGCACCACCCTCTGCGTAGTAAGAACACTGCACGGCACACTGCACAGTGCTCCACACAGCACACTGCACAGCACTCCTCACAATACACTGCACAATGCACCTCATGGCACACTGTATAATGCACACTGCACAGTACACTGCATAGTGCACTTCACAGTATACACACAGAACACGGCACAGGGCTCCTCACAGCACACTGCACAGCGCTCCTCACAGCACGCTGCACATCACACTGCACAGTGCTCCTCACAGCAC
>NC_022029.1:11385543-11397042 GCF_000317375.1 Microtus ochrogaster
TAGATGATAGATAGATAGATAGATGATAGATAGATAGATAGATAGATAGATAGATAGATAGATAGATAGATAGATAGATAGATAGATAGATAGTAGATGATAGATATGTTAGTATTATATATTATTATGATGGCTAGTATAGTGCATCCAGTGCCCTAAAAATGGATTTACTAAATTTACAAATGTTGTGAGCTGCCATATGGATACTAGGTCTCTAAACTTGGTCCTCTGGAAGAGTAACCAATGTTCTTCACTTCTCAGCCTTTTCTCCAGCCCCACAAATCTATTTTCTTAATTTCACAAGGATATTAACCTCTCAATTGAATTTTTCCTATTTTTAAATTTTTCATAGTATAGATTTTGATCATATATTTACTCTTCCCTCAGCTCCTCCAAATCTTCCCTCCCTCACCTCCCTATTCACCCAACTTTATGTTATTTCTCTCACTCAAAAAGGAGGAGGGGCAAGAAACCAAAACAAAAAAGTTTACAAAAAACACCAAACCATAACAGAAAAAAAAATATAGCATTCATAAAAATGTGAAGTTCTTTTTGTTGACCAGCTACTCCTCAACTTTCTGCCTGCCATAGAGCATTGTTAATATATACTGGTATCAGTCCACTGGAAAAACTTATTTTCCCTCAACAGAAATTCATTGCAAATAGCTTCGTGGTATGGGGCTTCATATACATTTCCCCTTGTACTGGTGTCTGCCTAGCTTGAATTTATGCAGGTATTATATGGGTTGTCACAGTCCCTGTGAGTTCATAGAATTTTAATTAATCTAGTAGTGTCTAAAAGATATTAATCTCTTAGAGACATCTACCACCTTCGGCTCTTAGAATTTTCCTGAATTCCCTTTTGCATAGATCTCTGAACATTGAGGGGAGACATTTGATAAAGACATGTAATCTAGGTCTGAGTTCTCCAAAGTCTTTCCCTTCCTGCAGACTGTCTAATTGTTCTCCTTCTGAATTTCCATCTACTGCAAGACGCTTTTCTGATGAAGGTTGAACAATGCACTGATTTACGGGTAAAACAATATGTCATTAGGAGTTGCTATGGATATGTTTATTTAGCAGAATAATGTAGGTATTTGCCTACCTCCATTTCTTATCAAGTCCATGGATTTTGACTTCATTAACAGTGCCAGAGGTGAGTTCAATCTTATGTAGTGGGCTTTAAATTCAATAAAAAAAATGGAAATAGCTCTAGTATATCTTGCATGCAGATTGTTGTTATTGGTTGCCAAGTTCATAGCTGGGTAAGATTAATGATTGCATTTCTCCTCAGGTAGTGTGTACAGTATCTTCTAACACTATGCATACTTGAAAACAGAGGTCAAGTTTCTAGGTGGATTACAAATGAGTTACAACTTTCCATGTTCTGTGCCATAAGTGGTGTCTTCAGCTAAAGACCCTTACTATTGGGTTTGGAGAGTAAACGATAGCCCTAGCAATTTCCTGTAATGTCTGGGAGATCAATGAAACAATTTTAGCCAGATGATTCAGCAATATATGCCCTCTTTATGTAACTAATTAATTTATTTTAACACACATGATATCTAGTCAGGGAAAATTCTCCCAAAGTATATGACAACTCCATTTAAATTATTTTTATATATTTTAGGAAGCTTCTAGAGTGGTAGGTTTCCATAGATCTTTTCTAAAAACATTCAGTTTTACTTACCTTTCCTCATATTCTATTATTTACCCATCCCCCACATACCCCTACCCATTTATTCATCCTTGTCTAGTTTCCTCTTTATCCCTCTACAGTACTACACTCTATTTCTCTTTCCTTTGAAGATCCACTCATCCACCCTGGTCCCTTGCTAGTTATTTAACCTCTGTAGGTACAATAAACAAACCACACATAATTAAAGATTTAAATCTAACGTCCACATATAAGAGAAAATGTTCAATGCTTTTCTTCCTGGATCTGGTAACCCCACTCTGGATGCTTGTTCCTAGCTTCAACTAGTCATTTATCAATTAACTTATTTTATTTCTAACAACTGAAGATATTATCCCATTGTGTAAATTTATATTTTTATTATCCATCATTCAGCTAATTGACATCTAGGCTCTTTTTAATCCATGGCTAATATGCATAGAACATCAATGAGCATGGATGAGCAAGTATCTCTCTAATAAAACATAGAGTCCTTTCATATATGTCAAAGAATGGCACACCTGAATCTGGTGATATATTTATTATCACCCTTTTGAGAACCCTCCATACTGACTAGAACAGTGGCTGTATACATTTCCACTCCCACTGCCAATGAATAAGTGTTTTCCTTACCCCAATCATCACTTAAATATGCTATTATTTTTCTTATTGATCTTAAGCATTCTGACTGGGGTGAGATGAAATATCGAAGTAGTTTTAATTTTCCTTTCCCTGGTTGCTAATGATGTTGAACATATTTAAGTGTTTCTCGGCACTTTATTTTCATCTTGTGATAACTCTCTGTTTAGTTCTATACCCTATTCCTAATTTGTTTGCTTTCTTGATATTCATTGTGTTAGTACTTTATATAATCTAGATACTAAACTTTCAGATGGATAATTGATAATGATGTTATCTCAAAGTTTGCTCCAAAATGTTATAAAAATAATAGTAAACATAATTATGTAATCAATAAAACATACGATTCTAAAATATACAGAAGAGCTTGAATTTTTAATTTTTTGTAAATTCAAAATAACATAAATTACAGAGAACACAAGTGGAAAAACAATAAAAATAAGGAATTCAATAACATATTCCTCAAAATATTTCAAAAGCACCATTGAAGAAGAAAATGAATATTGATCCAATAATTTGCTGCTCTTGTTTTAAGAATATTCCTATACTTTTCAGTGCAACAAAAAATCTGCACACGCTACTGTAGAATAATATTACAATCACCTTTTGTAGTGTATATTTTAAACCCAATTACTACTGAAAAGACAACTCAATGAATCGTAAATATTTACCTAAATCATAAAATTACCAAATTGTTATTTCTTTAGCCTATAATATAAAACATTCTCAAATTAAATGATTTATTTCAAATTATATTAAATTTTAGATTTAGTTGAATATTATGGTTAAATCTCATGAAACCAAGGAAAAAAACAGTGTCTGTCTCTGTCTCCAACTTGTGGATCAGATCTCCCCTACTTCTTTAGCCCCATGTGTGTCTGCCTGGTACCATGCTTTGTGCCACGAAGCCCATGGACTCACCCTCTGAAACTGTGTGCAAGTCCACAAATAAATGCTTTCTTTTAAAAGTTACCTTAGTTATGGTGTCTCTTAACAATAATAAAAAGTAACCCACCTTTCTTAAGAACTTTGACAAAAATTATGGTACTTTGAAGAGAATTTGAGTCCTGGATATTTGATAAACCAAGTTTAAGTGTCACTAGCACCAGCTCACCTTGCTGTTTATGGGATAAGTAATATTCTCCCTTTTATCACTGCCCTTTTCTAAATTTCTGTGAATTGTTCTCCTACCAATTTTTATTGAGCATAAAAATATTGGAATAGTATATTCCATAGGACTTTCTCGCAAAAATATGCCATTTGAATAAAAAACACTTCTCTGTACTTTACAGCAATGAAGCAAAGCTAACCTCTTAGGTGTTTTATAAAAAAACCACAAGTTTTTTGACATGCAGAAACAAAAAAATTGGTCCCAGAGCCTGACTGAGGTTGTGCTCTGCAAGGTGGAGCATCTGTCTGGGGTTCTGTGTCTAAGACTGTGCTGCAGGGTCACTGATGAAAATTTCAGAACTTTTGCTTTTCTCTGCTCTCAAAATGGCAATAAAAGAAATTACACGGTGTGTGAAAGAAAGGTATACTCAGTCATAGGTCAATTTAAATTTTAGTAACTGAAAGTTTATGGAAAATCTCGGTAGCTTACTTTAAAGTGATGGATCAAATTGATTTTAAAATATAATAAAATCTTAACAAGAGGTTCATCCTTAGTTTCATGGGTTTTTTAATCATTTTCTTAGGTTCCATTTGTTTATTTAGAATACTTTCTTCCTACTTTGCGAGGAATTATGATAGCTTAACTATCAGTAACAAAAATATGCAGCCACGTTGAAAAATTATTTTTAAAACTTTAGCAGAAAATGAATTAAGAATTAAAAAAAACTATGAATGTCAAAATTAGAGAATAGATTTCCTTGGAGTTTGTCCTCTGGTAGAAGAGTTCTCTGGTGAGATGCCTGGAGGTGGTCTTGAAAGTCCACCTTGAATCAACTTTTTCACCTAATTCCCTACTGGCCAGAGTTATCACTGCTGTTATAAATCCACTTGTGGGTAAATCATGGCAGTCGTTTTCTACTTTTGTATGAAGATACCTGGCTACATGTAGGCTACAAAAGTCTCTTCAGAAGACCAGTCTTAGAACAATCTTAAGACCCCAGTGCAGGGCACAGAGAGCTATGACAGAATGAGGGAAATTCATTGAAAAGAAGCCTTGAAGATCATCTAATTCATTCCTTTACCCACATCCTGTTTCTTCATCTCATATGTAAAACTCATTGATGTAAAAGGTATTTAACAAGTAAATATCATAAACATTCAGATTTCTCAACAGAAACCAATTATCTTTTCTTCTTCCTTACTGTTATAACAGAAGAAAGAAAATTTGAAGGGAGTTAACGTACATGGCTACAAAAAGTTAGCCCCAGAAACAGTAGGTTATTAAATAAAAACCCCAGTATCAAAAACAGTATACTTTCTTATGAGATATCTGTCAGAGAGGCACAAGAATAAGAAATAGACTCTTGCCATTCCTCTTGTTTGAACTAATGACAAGACCCTATTGATGAAAACACATGCCTTGGATGCATGAACTAGATAACTCAAGCTGAAACTGAGCTGGAAGATCTGGGAGCTTCTCGCATCACATTAGGTTCTACACAGAATTCTGGAAATGAAAAATCTTCAATGAATATACTAAGATGTGAACCCAGGATCTATAAAACCATCTAGCCAGATAATGTGCAAGTAATCACCTAGATTTAAAAAAAAAAATAGGATATAAGACCATTATTACAAGAGGGAATCTATGCCTACTACTGTAAACCTGGCTAAGAACCTGTAGCAACGGGAATCACAAGCCCTAAGGGGGAACTGACTGGCACTGTTTACAAATTTATGTAACTTCAATTGTCTTATAAATATTAATGTGCATTCATATCCATAAATACTCCTGTTATCCTTAATCAGAGCAGCTTCTCTTTTGAATGAACTAGTGAATTCAGAAACTCATGACTATACAAGGCACTAATATTAAATAACCATGTAATGTTCATCACCAAGTCAGATATTTATATCATACCTTCTAAAGCTCAGGGAACTTTATGGAAAAGAAGTTGAAAAAGAAATGAAAATGAAATTCTTCAAAGGCAATTGTACAGAACTAGGGAAAAAAATCATCCTGAGTGAGGTAAACCAGACACAGAAAGACAATCATGATATGTATTCACTTATAAGTGAATATTAGCTGTAAAGTAAAATATAACCATGCTACAATCCACAGACACGGAGAAGCTATAACAAGAAGAGCCCAAGGGGGACACAAGGATCTCCCTGGGAAAGTGAAATAGGAGAGATTCCTGGGTGGGCTGGGAGCTGGTGCAGATGAAAACACAAGGGATCAAGTGGGCGTGGAGGAGGCCTACTGAAAGAGCCTACTAGGGAAGAGTGGGGAACATTTTGGGCTCAGGTAGAAACCTCGTGCAAGGGAAAATTCTTGGAATCTTCAAGGATGAACCCAGCTGAGAACCCTAGGAATTGTTGATATGTACCCCGAACTGGTCATCACCCGTGAACAGTAAAGACTTCCAGTGTAGGGATTGCGATATCAGCCCAACCATATAACTTTCTACCTACCATCTGCCCTGCCTATGGGATGGTGCTGAGGTAAGGGTGGCACAGAACTTGTGGGAGTGGCCAACCAATGCCTGGCCAAGGCTAAGATCCATGCCAATGGGAGTGAGCCCACCCTAGACAATTCCTAGAGTACCAAAACCCAGAGGCTGAATGTCCCAGAGACCTATGAGAGAACCAGACATGACTGTAAGAAATATCAGTCTAATGATGTCTAAAGATATTCTACTATAGTCATAGTTTGGTGCCTAGCCCAATAGTCATCAGAGATGCTTCATCCAGCAACTGGCCAAAACAGATGCAGAGACCCATAATCAAACATTAGACTGAGCTCCTGGAGTTCTGCTGAAGATGGGAGAAAGGATTGTAAGATTCACCGGGGTCAAGAACATCACAAGAGAAGCCATAGAATCAATTAACCTGGGTTCATATGAGCTCATAGACACTGAACTAACAACAAGGAAGCCTGCATGGGACTGACCTAGGAACTCTGAATATATGTGACCATTGTGTAGCTTGGTCTTTTTGTGCTACTCCTAACAGTGGGACCAGGGGCTGTCTTTGATTCCTCTACTGGCTTTTGGGACCCTATTCCACTGTGAGGTGTCTTGCCCAGCCTTAATACAAGGGAAGTGCTTGGTCTTACAGTAACTTGATATTTCCTGTTTTCTTGATATCCATGGGAGGCCTGCTCTTTTCTGAGGAGAAGAGGAAGAATTGGGGGAAAGGAGAGAAGGTATTGAGGGTAGTGACTGGGATGAGAGAGAAGGGAGGACTTGATATTAAATAAATAAATAAATAAATAAATAAATAAATAAATAAATAAACAAATAAATAAATAAATAAATAATTTAAGAAAGTCAGTTCTAGAAGATAAGGGAAAAAGTCACAAAATGCTATCACTCAGTCAAGATACAATCAGGACAAACTCATGGTAGTTGTGGATGTCTGAACTGGGTCTTCAGTTGGCATAGAGGAGGAGGAGCTCAGGGGCCTTATCCCCCTCACTGCTGAACTATGGGCTACTGAGAGATTCAGAGAGGAGGCATTTTATTTTAGTTTTGGAGTCATTACCACTAATGTCTCCACCAAGCTTTAATAAATAGTTCCAACCCGATATTCATACATATGTTTCTAATTAAACAAATGGGACACAAAGCAAAAACAAAGGTTACAATTCTTGAAAGAGATTTTCTAAGGATGAGGGAGGGATTGGAAATATTGAGATGGAGATAAGAGAGGCCTGGAAGGAAAGAGTAATCAGAATATATCAGCTACATGTATGAAATTTGAAAGAATAAAATCAATCATTTTTAAAGAAATGAAATTATCATCATTGATATAACTATATAAATAAACCAAAACACTAACTAGAAAATAATAATGTATTAAACACTACATATTTTATCAAAGAAACATATCCAATCTCTGATTTTTGAAGTAAAACTAATTGAGAATTATTCTTCTGTGTTGAGGTGCTTATTGACTACAATCAAGGAGGGAATCTCTAAATTTTAGTAGAATGTACAAACATTAATGTAGAAAATTGGTAAACTCATCCTTTAGTTTCACTGATCTTCAGTGAGAAGTGAAGTGGAACTTAAACACAGAGTTTCAAGGGACCCACTCAGAGATTTGAAGATTTCTATTAAAAGTGTAATCGATAAAAGCCCAAAGAAGAAGTTGACAATCACTGTCAACCAGGACATACTCTGTGAGCATGCCAGAAATACATTGTAATGAAAAAGCAATAAGATAGATGCAAGACTTAAATAGTTTCCCCTTCAGGAGGTATACTGAGGATAAAGTTGAAACATTATAAAATTCCGAGCTCCATAGTCCGTGTTAAGCAATATTAAATAGAAGAATGTTAGGTGCCCTATAGTTTCAGAATATAGCTTCCCTTCACATCAGATTCTCCTATCTGTTCATGCATTGTTCCAATACTGATATTTCTGTGATGTCATAGTATTTCTCCACACTTTCTCAAGAAGATAGGAAAGACTTAGCAGCTTTTTACCTCAGTATCTTTCAGGAAGTACCTTGGTTGGGGTATATAACCCAGCATGCCATGGACTTGACTCTACATCCATTAAGATTGGACATTATCACAGAAAGAGCTCAAATGTTTAAAAACACTTTTCCAAAGCTTTCTAGCTTTCAAAGCATATATCCACTGATAGTCACCTCACAAACATGTTTTTAAAATCTCAGCCTTATCTCATTGGCATTGCAGTGAGGTTACTTGTATAGGCCTTTCAATAAGCCCTAGTATTAACAGCTGTCTCAGCATGCAAAATCTATTTCTGCTAGAAAATCTCATTATTATTTTTGACCATTTACTATTGCCCAAAAACACAGATTTCAACAGCCCAATGTTTAAAAATATTTCAAGTTCTAAATTGGTAAAATAAATATAGCAGATTGCAGTATCTCTTTATTCTGTTGTTTAATGATATCCAACTGGAAGTATCCAGATAACCTAATTATTTTCTGTTGATAAGACATGTGAACTATTTATTTAAGGCAATAAAGACACTTAGAGAATTTCTCCTTTTATAAGCACTCCAATAATCACATAAATATAAGCAAGCTATGCTTTCACAAATGGTAGAGATTGTAATTTTACCTTTGTCTGACAAGCATGAAAATACATCATAATAAGTTAAATTACAGATTAATGTTAACAATGATGTCTGGTAAATTTGCAAACAAACAGGATCTGTATATAAGAGTTTTCTTCTATGCATTTGTTACAGTCAAATATAAGATATGGAATGTTGTTGAAAGTCATTTTAATTTCACATTCAGGTGACATGATACTCTGTGCTAATAATGCCATGAAAATTAGCAATGCTCAGATCTTAACATCCACTCAAAGAGTCATCACTTTTGTATAAAAACTTTCTGAAATGTCATTATATCTAATTTAACCTCCTTTTACAACTTGTATTTTTCCTCTATTTGGGAGTCTACTTAATTATTTTTTTAACTATAATCATAGTTAGCGAGGCTTTGAATATCTTAGAACAGAGAAAGAAAACTGTTTGAAAAGGAGAGAGAGAAGGGGAGGGAATAAAGGAGAAAAGGAAGGGAGAGGGAAGCCTGTCAATCATCATGAATATTCTTCCAAACACTAGCTGTGACACTTGGGGTTTGTCTCCCCTTTTATTTTTATGCATCAAATATCACTATTAAATATTATATATCACATTACAAACCTGCTCATTCAAGTTTTCAGATAGCATCTTTTTAATCCTGTTTATCAACCTTGTTTAACTGATCACAAGACTTTCTTGTGCCCTGTAATGTTGAATGCACAATTAGAGGCCATAAAATTTTAAACCATGAAATAAATTACATCTTGTTTTTTTATTAATCACAGCATGCAGCCCCCTTTAGTTCCTGGCTTCAGTTTCTTCAGGATATTTGAATACAGTATGAAACTAAAATTCCCATTCTCTGCTCTATGTTTCAATTTAGATTCAGGGAAAGGGTGTTGTTTGTTTTCCTTAAAAGTTGTTCTGAAAGTCTGGCTTTGTGGAAATAAAGTATCCTTCAGTTCAAAACCTTCCTTTTCAATAACAACCATAGAGCTTTGAACTCTGAATTTAGTTATCTATAAGGCACATCCTGGAAAGATAAAGAATGTGATTTATAAGAAAGAGCAGTGAGTTCTTGATACAGAGAAAGAGAAAATGCCACTTTGTTGTTTCACAGAGCTTGAAGGAAACTGGAAGACACCAAGTCTAAAGACAACGATATTAGACTCACAGGGTAATTGAAACTCAAGCAAAGTAATTTGGAGGTAAAATCAAAGATGGTGAATCAGGTGCTACATACGTCCTCTGCTGCCTCCCTAAAATTTTGCCTCTGGTTTACCTTGGCCACTCACAGTTCCTAAGGAAGGAAACAAATGTCTTGTTTAAAACAAGAGGCATAGCAAAATCTGCCTTAGGCTAAGACCATCATTCTGTGTGGGCAAATGTAACTGAGGAACTCCATGTCCCCAAGCCTGCACAAGCCCAGGTCCATATACTGGTGACTGCTTATAGGCTAATAGCAGACAATCCTTTGTCATCAGGTCTGTTGTTTCTGTGAGCAAAACCCTCAGTTTTAATAATGAATATAGTTTAAATCCCAAATAAACAAAATACCTTATTTAGATGCAAATATGAATTATTAATTGCAAGTTAAAATTCAAATAAATGCTAAATTTATGCTTTACATTAATTTTTAAAAGTCATATACTTATAAAGTATAGCCTGGTATGTGTTTGTGTAGTCCTCTGGGAAGCAAGAAATTATGAATAAAAATAAGAAAATAACCAGAACTAACCATGTAGCATTTCTCTGTGGTCCTCTATATTTTTCTTGAATTCAAGAGATATTAGGCCAAGGACACAGGAATAGTCAGACAATTCACAGATGAATTTAGAACTTGCTGTATCAATTGATATAATTCAAATGAGGTCAAACAGAGAAATTTTGTCAACTATTCCCAAATTTGGGTTAGATGATGACTGCAGGCCACCGGAGACCAGATGCTACTCTGGGAGATTTATTAGCCTTATCACTAAGTAAATCTTCAGCATCTCCTGCCCTAATTAAGAATGAACAGAGTGGCATCAAAATAAGTACATCTATGTGCTCCAAACCTGATTTTTAAATCCAGGGCACCATCCCTCTTGGAATACTTTGTTTCTATCTAAGTCAAACGAATAGGAGAAACTTAGGGTCACAAAAATCTGTTGATATAGACACGATTGCAGTTAACAGACTATAAGATTGTGGTGTGTTTAGGGACCTTATTATACCTAGTGACTACTAAATTGAATTTTTTTCTCAAAAGTCTTTTAATATCAGGTTCTCTAGCAAGCTCTCATACTGATTGCTATGTCATCTCTTCTTAACAGTTTTAGAGATTTGCAGAGAACTCTGAGGAAATTGAAATTTTGATAGAATTCTAACAGATTACTATTACCTCTATCTAGAACTCTTCTGCAGTAGCACTCAGACAAGTAGTGAACTTTTTGTCACAGAGTGGCCATTGTTATTTTGTGAACACACATGAAAGGCATCCTAGCTCTGTAAGTGTTTGTATCTATGACTTGGTTGTATTTGATCCAGAAGACACAAATCAAGTTCATGTTTGTCTACTCTCATCCAAAATTTTAATTCCATCAGTATATCTTCTATGAGCGAATGGATTATAATAATTTATTTACTCAGAGAATTTAGATCACAGATAAACAATTCCATATTCAGCACGAAAGCTTATAGTATATGAGAATATTTTATCATTCTGTAAATAATACTAGATTCTAAATGTGTTAAAGTCAAATCACTGTTGTAGCAAAATCCACCGCACATAATCTTGATGTGGGAATGATTTCTTATTAATAAAGAAACTGCCTAGGCCCATTTCATAGGCCAACCCTTAGGTAGGCGAAGAAAACAGAACAGGATGCTGGGAGAAAGAAGCTGAGTCAGTGAGTCGCCATGATTGTCCCACGCCAGACTGACGCAGGTTAAGATCATTCCTGGTAAGCCAGCTTGTGGACTACATAGAATAATAGAAATGGGTTAGATCAATATGTAAGA
>NC_022029.1:11397446-11432657 GCF_000317375.1 Microtus ochrogaster
CATAAGCTAAGCTAGCCATGTGGGCGGCAGGGTGCTGGGGAGGCAGCCCCGCTGCTCTTATTTCAACATAATCTGAGGATCTTCTCAGTAGCTGGTAATAGTTGATGACACATCAAGACAAAACTCCTGCACCTATTCTACAGCAACCATACAGTAGAAGAGAAAAGACTGAGAATATCTATAATTATTTATGAAATTATGAAGATTTAACATAGATATGAGGTGCTGATAGCAGGCCACCTTTACATTTATCCTTGAAAGTTCTAAAAATACAAAAAAATTATGGACAATATCATTTTGTAGTAATAGGGAGCTGTGGGGCTGCGTCCCCAGCACCCCAGCCGCACCCCAGCCACCTGGCTAGCTTAGGCCCCGAAATAATTACATGGACACTGTATTCTTTTAAGCACTGCTTGGCCCATTTCTATCTAGCCTCTTTTAGGCTAACTCTCGCACCTGGACTAGCCCATCTCTAATAATCTGCTGTAGCCTACAAGGTGGCTTACCAGGGAGATTCTAGCCTACGTCCATCCTGGGTCGGAGCTTCATCGCGTGTGCCTCAGAGAGCAGAGCTCTCGCCTCTGCCCGCAAGAGTGGAGCATCGTGTCTCTCCGAGGCGTCTTCCCCCGAGAACAGAGCTGTCCAGTCTCTTCCTCCCAGAACAGAGCTCACTTCCTCTTCCTCCCAGAGTTCTGTTCTGTTTACTCCTCCCACCTATGTTTTAACCTATCAGGGCAAGCAGCTTCTTTATTTAATTAACCAATGACCTTCCTCCATCATCATTTAAGTATATTTATAATACAAGCACCCTCCAAAAAAAATAAATACTTTAATATCAAAATGGAAAAATGGCTACTAGTAGTTAAACTGTCATGAACTTGTTATAATCAATGATTCTCAAGGATGAAAAGAGAATGAACACTGGGAAATGTGATAACTGAACTATTATATCAAGGACATCTCTATATTTTACAAATGAGTGTAAACAGGAGATGAGACACTGAGTTATTTGTAGCTCTGAGTAGCATCAAAAGTTTGTGTTGTTAGAGAACGTGAACAGAAAATGTGGGACAATTATGTGCTAAGTATAGCTTCAGTGCTCACAAAATTCCTTCTTTTGCAATATTTGGAAATTCTTTTGAGTTCTGTAATATGCTGTCACCTTGACTACTTAGAAAAGATGTTTTTTATTCTATTGTGGACTTTATTTTTGATTTAGATTTAGATGGATTTTAAATTTGTGCTACAAAATCTGCAATACATATTGTGCAGCAGTCATAACTCCATGTGTAAGGCAGAATGCTGCTGTGACACCCTAGGTGCCCCAGTGGCTAGTAATGATAGTATCACCATGTCATGTGCAGTAAATTACATGGAAACAAGACTGTCTTTAAAGCATTTATTTCTTTCTATAATCAGATTAGAGTAGGTTGACTGAAGGATGGTAGGCTCTAATTTGTACTAGCAAACCAGTGACAGGGACTGACATTACCTCCTAGCCAACATCAACAGTGGACACAGTGGCTGTGTTGGATCCCTGGTAATCACCTACTGGACCCTTCTTAGGGAAAATAGTTTTTTAGTTCTACTACTTGTAAAGAAGAAAAATTAATAATCAACTCCAAATAAAAACTTAGACAAGGTGGTGAGGTATAAGTAATATAAAGCCTCCATGCAAGTAGTTCTTCTATACTAAGACCCAAAGTCTGAAAGGGACTTTACACTCCTAAAGCAGCACAAGTGACTACAGTGATTACTCTGTGCCTAGGAGCTTACTGCTATGAGAGCTGTGTCTTGAATTCAACCCCAGAGTAATAAATATCCAAACAAACAAATAAATCAAATAAATATTGAGGAACTTTCTCAAAGAAAGACATGACTAAGCCTTTGACTCTTTGGAGACAAAAGAAAATTCTCTAACTCATTATGTCTTCAGGAAGATAACCTTGGATCTGATAAGTTTTAGACCTCCATAAAGACACATGTGCAATTTGGAAAAGCAAATATTTTAAGACAATGATTCAAGGTGGGCTTGTGCCTTACTATATGTAAATTTGCATTAGTTTGTGATTTTTTTTTTCCATCAGTGATTAATGAGTGGTGCTCTCAGACTGAGTTGTGGTGAAGAAAGTTATATTTCCATTCTAAATTACAAGTTGAGACACTTGCTAATAAAATTAAGATATTATGCAAAAATACTATGGTTTGTTTGTGTATGTGTATGTCTTGTGAGGGAGAGGCTGGTAGAGAGAATTTTTCCTATTGTCAAACTTTTCCATTTTGTGTCATAGAAAAGTTGTTCTAAAACAGTCCACATTCTTTCTCTAGATGTTATATGGCAGAGTTGATATAGTTTAGAATCATCATATATTAGAACAGAAATTTTCCTTTTCTTGCTCTGGGTGGTGCACACAGGTCAGAGAGAACTTTGAGCATCCAGGTTGTTATTGTCTGCCTCCTTTTCTGGAGACACATCTTTTACTGAACCTTGAGCACATCTTTGTGCTAGCATGGCTAGCCAAGTAGCCCCCAGGATCCTCCTGTCTCTGCATGCCTTCCCTCAGCACTGGGGTTATAGGCATGCAAGTCATCCCCAGTTTCACACAAGAGCTGTTGAAACTAGTTCCTCAAGCTTACTGACTAAGTTATCTCCCTAGGAACCCAGAACTTTCTTTAATGATAACAGAAGAGCTTATGAAATGAGGTGAAAGTGAATGGATATGAGGGTAGGGAGAGATTACTGTTGCTCTTCTGACCATCCCTTTTTCTTCATCTTGCAAGAAAACTGCACTGTAGGCTACTTTGTGCTAATTAAGGCAGTCCCCGACGGCTGAAACCTGGACTAGCCAAACACAGTACTACTGTTGACTCTTTACCAATAGATAGCACTTCTTCATTAACTGGTGAATATTCTAGTGATTTGATGTGTAAAACACTATATTTTTTACTGTGTTTGGTGAGTGCATTCAACACTGGAACCTCACAGGCTAACCTATTCAAATTACATTACTTTTTTTTATTTATTTATTAAAGATTTCCGTCTCTTCCCCGCCACCGCCTCCAATTTCCCTCCCTCTCCCCCAATCAAGTCCTCCTCCCTCATCAGCCCTAAGAGCAATCAGGGTTCCCTGCCCTGTGGGAAGTCCAAGGAACCCCCACCTCCATCCAGGTCTAGTAAGGTGAGCATCCAAACTGCCTAGGCTCCCACAAAGCCAGTACGTGCAGTAGGATCAAAAACCCATTGCCATTGTTCTTGAGTTCTCAGTAGTCCTCATTGCCCCCTATGTTCAGCGAGTCCGGTTTTATCCCAGGCTTTTTCAGACCCAGGCCAGCTGGCCTTGGTGAGTTCCCGATAGAACATCCCCATTGTCTCAGTGTGTGGGTGCACCCCTTGCGGTCCTGAGTTCCTTGCTCGTGCTCTCTCTCCTTCTGCTCCTGATTTGGATCTTGAGAATTATGTCCGGTGCTCCAATGTGGGTCTCTGTCTCTTTTCATCGCCTGATGAAGCTTAATATTCAGGAGGATGCCTATATGTGTTTCTTTGGGTTCTCCTTATTTAGCTTCTCTAGGATCACTAATTATAGGCTCAATGTCCTTTGTTTATGGCTAGAAACCATAATTACATTTCATTTACAGGCATTTTCCACTTTGTTTTTGCAAAGATAGTTGACTCTGTATATGCAAAAGAAACAACTACAACAACAACAACAAAGAGAATGATGAACCAGCAAAACCTCAATCAAATGTGGTTTTCTAACACGGGAAACCCATTGCTTCATCTTCTCTGTAATTTAGTAGAAATACAATTTAAAGTAAAGGTTGAGTTATGTTAACATATGCTATAAGGAGTTAACTTTTCTATATCCTCTTCTTGTCTTTTTAAGACAAACGTAAGCCTTTGACAGTGGCCATAGTTACTCAAACACAGATGTAATGGCTATTATGTACCTGTGAAGAAACATCAACATATCACAGGGATGAAGGGTGAATATTTAAGCCAGTACCTTTGGCATTTCATTTGCAATAAAACTTATAAATGCTGGACAGACACACCCAGCCCCATGGGAGTGTGTGTGTACTCTACATGATGTCCCCAACATTACCATAGAGATAGTGATAGAAAGGGAGCTATTACCTGTTGCATTTCATTCTCAGACAGTTTAAGATATCTGCACATTGAGAGTCAAAGAACAAAAAGAACACATTTCTTATCTCACTGTGAGGGCAACACCTCTTAAGTCTATTGAGAAATCAAAGAGGAATTACAAATGTAAAGAGAAGCAGGAACAGTGCACCTGATTCTGATGAGAACTGTTTTTTATCCTAAAGGTGGCAGGGATCATGGGAAGAAGAGGGAAAACAGAGGTACTGCGTTGTTTATGCATTTCCACTTACAATCTTAAATATTTGCATTTTCACCATTTTCTCAAAATTGCTGTTAAGTGTGCAAAACAAGTAAAGCTTTGAGAAGTATCAAAAGTTTGAGCTGTTGGAGAACAGGAACAGATAAACGGGCACCATCATACCCAAAGTTATGAACCTTTCCCTAATGCACACTTTCCTAAGTGTATGTGCATAAATAAATTTAGTGAAAGTGGCAATAAAAAGCATTCAAGCTGGTGGTGAGTGAATGCTGCATGATACTCCAGGTTTCATTGAAATTCTCTGAAAGAGTCCAATATCCTAAGGTAAATTGAAACTGAAACCAGGTCAGTGTGACTCAAGTAAGTTGAAATCAGTAAATTGCTATGTGAAAAAAAGATGTAAAGATGGATCTCTTTCCTTTTTAAAGTGTCAATGTTACAAGATTATGTACTATTGAGGAAAAATAGAAGAAATAAGTTAAAAGTGAAAGAAGTGATTAAAACACTGTCAGCAATAGCAGAAAATGACTCTTAGAACATTAATGAAACATCTGTCTGATAGGGAAGAATAAGTCTTGCAACTGATGGGATGAAAAACAGAAAAAGCATACAACTCTAGCTACATGGGCTTGTTTAGAAAGACTGAGTAATTGTTACTTGTAGTTTTAATCACTGGGCAACATCCTCGTTGGCCCCTCCTCATAACTCATACTTCAGAAGCTTTTAGTTTGCTTATGTTAAGAGAATCAGTTTTGATGACTCAAAGTACCTGGAAGCTGTATGGGGTAAAGATGTACAATTTTAGAGAAGCAAAATGTAGAACAATATTAAAATATAAAATTTTGAGTATCAAAAGAGATAGAAGTTTACAAAATAGGAAATTTCTTTTATTCTTAAAGAATATGCAAGCCGGGCGGTGATGGCGCACGCCTTTAATCCCAGCACTCAGGAGGCAGAGGCAGGCGGATCTCTGTGAGTTCGAGACCAGCCTGGTCTACAGAGCTAGTTCCAGGACAGGCTCCAAAGCCACAGAGAAACCCTGTCTCGAAAAACAAAAACAAACAAACAAACAAACAAAAAAGAATGTGCAGTGTAAGTGACTCTATACTGGTGATTTTGTGGTGAAGAAACAAATATCTCGTGGCTAACCAGACTGGGTCACATACCAGGACTTTTTTCATAGCATTTTATTTTCATCTGTACATCTTGCAATGGAATGGCTAAGTTTATACACATGATAATGAGCCTTTTTGTTCATCACCAAGTAGGAACAATTAGGTTCCCAATTGTTCCCCATATTATTTTGATGTAAGTCCCAGATGTTACATAGCTTATCAAAAAACACTTAAGTGTTATTTAAGTGCTATTTATAAGCATTGTAGATCTTTAAAATAGTTTCCTATTTTAAAAATTGTAATAGTTTAATATTAAAATTCAAAAATGCTAAATATTCCTCAAGATTAGTGTTGTTCAACTGAATGCTTCTAACTTAAATTTCCATACTTTTAATAAAAATGACTTTTTTATTTCTTTCAGTAGGAAACTGTGTCCAATTCTGAATTCAGTCTTTGCTATCTCTTTAATTGGGATGAATTATATTTCCTATCAAGTTCCTATCCCTCTTTCTTCTCTACCAATAGTGGTAATATTTTCAGCAAAGTGATAATGAGCTAAGGGAAATATGCTTAGCTATGTTTGAATATATGAAGACACAGAAAGTAGAAAGGAGGAAACTTTTTCTGTATCATACAAAAGACAGAATCAGGATCATTAGGTGGAAATGGTTGGGAAATTGACTGGTCTACATTCTCAAGACTTCCACACTATTCCTTAGTTCTGACATTTGAGCAGAATTACATGCTCTTTTCTGGAATTTTCTCAACATTTCTGAATGCTTAACTAGTAAGCATCTCAAGAATATAGTCATCAGCTCTGAGAATTCTGGGGTGTTTTTTGAAGTCCTTTGCCTTTGGAATTATATTTTTGTAATACCTTATATTACCTCTGGTGTACAATGGATGAACGGTGAATTCTTGTTTTGGTATGTAATAGATATGTGATGCTAGACAGGTTATATACCTCTGTGTGTTCCCCACTCCTCATCAGTAAAGTGGAGATTGTGTTAATATAGCCCTATCAGCAATTTTAAAGCTTCTCCCAGGCCATCTTTGTCTCTCTGTTTTCTGTCCACTGTGAAATGAAAGGCTCCCTTCTCCACATGTTTCTGCAACTATGATGCTCTGTAACACCAGTATTCTAGACACAACAGCATACTAGAAGCTGCCAAACTTTGAGCCAAAATAAATAATCCCCCTTTAATGTATATATCACAGCCATGAAAATCAAAAGCAACATTCAAGTTAACCACCGAGTAAAAAGAGGCATGGAGAAACTACTTTTAAAAAGCATGTTGTTATGCCCCACAAAGTTCAAAATCAAGCTCCCTGACTTCACTTTTCTCTTTGTGAAAGAATCCTTCTTAATTGCATAAGTTTGGCACTTCTAAGGGGCTTTTGTATAAATATTTGGTGATATGTAAGCCATTCCATCTTCCTTCAAGGCTAAAGACACAGAGAATCATTGTGCTAAACCTTGAGAAACTTCAGACAGATGATTGAGGTAGGAGTTTCAGGGATGTTTGGTGGTAAGGGACTTGGATTAACGACTTGTATTCTATGCTTGAGAAATAAAAATCACCAATAAAGAACCTTGGAATAAACCAAACCACAGAGACAAAGATCTCTACAATGAAAATATTAAAGCACTGAATAAAGAAAGAAACTTGGAAAGATACTAAACGATTGAAACTCTCCCAGTGCTCATGGATCAAAGAATAACTTGTTTTATGGTAAAAAGTGGAGAGATATTTACGTAAACAAGTATTTATAAAGAGAAATATGTAGGAATGGGACTTACGGTGACTGCAACTGCCAGCACCACTTAAAAGGATCAGAGAAGTTCTGAGTAGCCTGAGACACAGGCAGCAGACGAGAAGTCTGCAGAGCCCACACTATTCCCCCTAACAACAACAACACAAAGCAGGTCCTATGGGAAGTGCTTTTAACAAGTGGACTCATAAAATTGGAAGGAAAGATGGAAGAACAGATTCAAGTTTACTCTGAATAGATACCATCTTCAGTACACAGGCAGACCTGCTGCATAGAGCCTCCTTGCTAGGAGACCAGACCAAGGGGGTCATAGAGAGCAGGGAGCCCATTTGGATGTTCTTGGTCTATGATATCTCCCGAAACCATTGGAAGTCCACAGTCTGCACTGTTGCTGACCATAAAGGATAAGGAAGCCTGTTTTTGCATCTCTTATATCCAAGACTGAGGATTCATATATGGGAATGAAAGACAAAGAAGCCTTCTGTGACAAGCTCTCTCCCTACTCCTCCCCATGAAAAAAAAATAACAATCTAGACAGGAAGACTTTGAAGAGAACTCTTTTTAAAAATGTGATTGCAATGCCAAATTGTAGCTCTTTATAGTTTATAGCTTCTGACAGGGAAGGAGGAAGGGGAGGACACAATTTTATTTAAAAGTCTGGCCACTGGGAGTTTGACCATGTTCCACTGATATGGGCAATCCGTACTGGACATGGTATGTTTTTTTCTTTTCATTTTTTCTTCTTTCTGTTGAGCATGCACGGTTATAAGAATGGGGGGATAGACATAGGAGGACTGGGAAGTAAGTGAGGTCAGGATGCATTATTTAAAATAACCAAATAATAAATAAAAATATTTTGATCAAAAAAGAAACATGTACATAGCCCTGGAAATTACTTGTGATAAGAAAATATTCTTAGTCCAGTTGTATTTCTCAGACAATATAGTGGTACAACAATGTGATCTCCTACTTTGTCACCAAAGGTGCAATTTATTATTTCTATATTTTTAGCAAAATAGATTTTGAAAAGATAGGGCTCCTTATTGCAAGACATGTTTTTGTTAACAGTTTTGTTTCTTTTTGACATTTTATGTGAAACTTGGCATGCTTACAGGCAGGTTTGTCTCCTTGTTTAACATAGTAGAAACACAATACCTTCACTGCACAATTTAGAATATGAATTCTCATTTATATTTTCTTCTAAACTTGATAAGTTAGTCAAACTATTTGTTCACCAAATATATCTTCACATGAAGAGAATGTTGCTACTTTCAATTTTAGAACAGTTTTGGATGTGATTAATATATGAAAATTGTGTCATACTGTGCTCATGCAGACATAATGGAATTACTAAAATAAATGTGTTGTAAGGAAGAGAGAAAAACAACCTTGTGAAAACGGCCACTCTCCTAAAAGCAATCAATGGACAATGTATTCCAATAGGAATTCCAGTGCTGTGTTTACAAACATAGCAATACCATCTCAAAGTTTATTTAGAGATAAACAAGATCAATTCAGAACAAATGGAATACTATAGTAGATATTATCATATCTTATTTGGTGTTATACAGCAGACACAGAAATAAAAGTAGTTACAACTACTGTCATGACATGATAGGCCTACAGGCTTACTGCTGGCATTAATGTTATGGAAACAATTAAGTACTTTCTGATTGGATATTGAAAACACACTCATGAGATGAGACCCATACTATTGAATGGACCAAAATCTCTGCCTAGGTAGGTAATAGGCCCTCAGGGAAAACCAAGTACTATTACTCTGCCAAATGAGCATAAATTACTTCTAGTGATTCATTGCTATACCCACAGATCAGAACATCTTTCAACCCTCATCGAGGGAGTTTGTCCCTCCAGTAAATGACATTTAAATCAGAGACGCCCACCTAGTCGACATTCACAGAATAAAACACTAAACATTGATCAGTTCTAAATGGGACATTCATATCACACACCTCCCCCAGGGTTTTGTGCAAGAGAAGTCCTGAAATTGATTAACCCAGGAGTAGTAGACAAGGAAATAGGATTTTCGGAACATGATGAGGCAGATCCACAAATGAACTCACAAGAAATGTGACAGCATGTGCAAGACATGGACAAGCTCTTAAATTTTTAATAAGACATTGTATGTTTTGTGATCAGGTATACATAGGATTACTCCCTTTTACATCTAAACTTGTTGATTTCATACAAATATATGTTAAAATATACGTTTGTGTTCACACATATGTATACACAACATAAATGTTACTACTCTCACAAAGGTTTCTAGCACTGAAAGAAATGGTTACATACTGTTTCGGCATATACTGGCTTTGTAGGAGCCTAGGCAGTTTGGATGCTCAACTTACTAGACCTGGATGGAGGTGGAGGTTCCTTGGACTTCCCACAGGTCAGGGAACCCTAAGTGCTCTTCGGGCTGAGGAGGGAGGGGGATTTGATTGGGGAAGGGGGAGGGAAATAGGAGGCGGTGGCGGGGAAGAGACAGAAATCTTTAATAATTAAATAAATTAAAAAAAACAAAAAAACAAATTTAGTAGTTACTTTACAGATTCCTATTTCAATTTCTTGTCACCTATAATCCCTTGAATAATGCTTATCTTATTTTCTTACATTGTGTTACTGAATAGTAGAGAGACTATAAGGCAAATGTTGCTCAATAAATATTTATCCCCAGAATCAATGAACTGAACCTTTCAATCTGGTCTGGTTCGGGGAAATGGTGGAATTGCTGTGCAGTTTGCAGTACATGCTTTGCTGCTTGCACACTGGCACTTGTGGGTCTCAGCAGTGACTTCTGACCTTGGGATGACACCTGTTCACTCCATACACACACAGGAATGCCCCTCCATGACTTTGTGCACACCTCGAGACTCCATATTTATCGTAGGTGTGTGTGAGTTTTTATTGATTTCTTAAATTAATTAACTTTGCACTCATCACCTTTTGAACTCCATCTTATTGATAGCTACTAAGACCATTTGAACAAAGCAACATTCACTTTTTAGTAGAATCACAAGCCAATTTAAATTTGGGAAATTTTCCAGAATGACAAATATAATCTATGTACATTTTCTTTATATATAGATGTGGTGCACAGGGATTTCTCTTTTAAAAGATCTGAAATTGTATTATTGATATTTTGGACCCAGTGAAACAGAGTGAAAGAATATACTACCTATTATATTTTTATCTATAAAATAGCATATACACTATATTGTCATCTTAATTTGAAAGTATAAGTTCTGAGACTGTTGGTGTTTTCTAAAGCACATATCCATTGGTTGGGTGGGTGGCTGTCGGCTTCAGTGGATATTCGACAGCATGGACCTGCTGCTATTGTGTCTCATTCTCAACTTTGAAATTTGAAGTACTGCAGAAAAGCTGAGAGCATATTCATCAATTCACAGCAGACACACAGCTACATTCCCAACAGTTTTGACTATCCATGTGCAATGTAGATGCACATCAAACATGTGCTGTTATTGTTGAGCATTCCAGAAATAACTGCACAGATGTGAACAATTCCAAGTTAAATCTTTCAGATGCATCTCCTGAGGATGAATGTTTTGTGTGCTGTGTAAAGACGTACCTATAGCTGTGCCACAAACATTAACTTGCCACAAACAAGAAGGAGATTGCTGAAGTGAATTCGGGGTTTGTTTTATGCACACTAGACATGGAACTATAAAAGAAGTTAATGATAGAAAAGAAGTTTAAACATAATATTCTAGATTAAGGGAGGTTAAGCTATCGAGAAATCCGAAAATAATACATCATTCTTAACTGAGTCTAGATTTTAACAAGTAACAAAAAAACCTATGAATGACATTTTTAGGAGTCCAGGAGTGTGAAATCATGAACGGCAAATTAAAATTTACTTTGTCATTTCCACCATTGCACTTCAGAACAAAAGTGAAAAGTGACTCATGAACTTTGTTTTGTCCATACAACATTGTACACAAACAGAGGTGTTATAATTACCTGGAATATTCTACAATATGAGAAAGGAAAACCTATCTGACCACCAGGACACATCTGAGAAATTAAAGTATACAAGGGCTGAGAAAATCAGATGAAGAGACAAATATTTAGCATGCATGAGCCTCTGTTTAAGTTTGAAACAATTCCTTTATTATCTATACCAGTAATTATTATAAAGCAATGTAGGTTTAAATTTGAGTTCAGCTTGCAAAATCAGGCAAACATTGTTAACTATGCTTTCAAATGTTCAACTGAAACAAGTATTACATTTGATCCTGCAATATTTATTTATTCAATAAAGGTACACAAGGTATAAGCCATTTACTATTGACTTTTTGTTTTGTTTTGTTCTGTATCCAATCAAGGATAACCATGTCCACCTGTGTGAACATAGTTTTAGAGCTGTCTTTTAGAACTGATGGACTAAGTCGGGGACACACGAATAAAACAGGGACCAGCCCCTTCACACTCTGTTGAGAGTCGGTACTTCAGAAGTAAAAAGACGGGGCTCCACTCCGTTCCTTGACTCAGTGCTGATAAGGGGTTCAGTTACAAGACTACAGTTGAGGTGAGTGAATGACTCCAGCAGCTGTATGAAGTCTAGAGGGTTCCCTTTTCCAACACTTCACCCTACCTTCAAGCTCCTACATACTTTCTATCCATTCTTGGTAGTTTCGCTCAGTCTTAGGTGGGATGGTACAAGTGACTTGTTTAGGCCTTGACTGACTCACATCCATATTATTTTATGCCCCAGCAATGCTTAAGCATAAATGTATATCGGACAGTCATAAACCTCTGGATTCACCACTGTTTATTGTAAGGAGAGACAGTTTTATTAAGGCTAGGAGCTTCTTTTGTCTCTGGATAGTATATGCTGCTCTGTTGACTCAGTTAACTGTCAGAAACAGGTGACCTACATGGACGTAATATTTCTCAATACCTTAGATGTTAGCAAGGGGTAAAGTACCAGGTATAGGTATTTTCATCCAATGGATAGGGTCTTTTATCTCTGCAGGAAACAACAACCAGTCTACTAACCAAGCCACATATGTGTGTGGGGGGGGCATAATTTGTTTTCCAAATGGTTTCTTTATATTTCCTTTATTTTATCTAGTATACCCATATCCCATGCCCTCATCTCCTCAACTGTCCCATCTTCTTCCCTTCCTGAATATTGTCATTCACAGTCTCCCCGTTTGGATTCTTGTTAGCTATATTCTGCTATCTCCCTTCCCTTTAAGGTAGCTCTTCCCCTTCACACCCATCTCCACCCATTTGTTTCCTGGCTTACAAACATTTCTCCCTGCTAGACATATCCTCCTGAAGAGTTGGAGTTGAACATGACATGGTATTTTCCTTTATAGTCAGAGTTAACCCATTTAACATTTTCCACCCATTTTTCTACACATTTAAAAATTAAATTATATTTAAAGTCGAGTAATATTCCATTGCGTATATGTACCACATTGTCATTACCCATTCATCACTGTGTAATACCTAGACTGCCTCCTTTTCATGGCTATTGTGACATGAATGTAGAGGTATCTCTGTTGTAGGGTATGGTGTGCTTTGAGCACCTGCCCAGGAGTAATATAGCTGGCTCATATATATCTTTTTATTTTCTTGAAAAACATCCAAAGGTTTCCAAAGTAAATGTACTTGGTTGTATTTTCACCAACAATCTACATAGGTAGTGTTGACTGTTAAATAATTTCTAAACGTTGCAATTGTATCCAAAACTGTCCCTAAAATGAGAGATTTTTTGCTTTCTTGTTGCTTGTTTGTTTTGTGACAGGGTCTCAGTATGTAGCCCTGGCTAATGTGAACCTTGCTATGTAGACAAGGCTGGCCTTTAATCACAGAAATCTCCTGACTGCTGGGGTTAAGGCAGTCTTTATCACATCGACCTGCCACAGTGTTGTTAGCTAATTAAACTTTAGTTACTGTCATGGGCAGAGCTGTATAATCACTATAGGGTGGAGATCCTAATAGAATTATGATATTTTTCTTAAATATAGTAATTTTGCCTGCTAAATAGCATGTAGATGTACTTATAGCTACTGGGAAATTCAGCTGGGAGAATGAATTGAGCTCAGGGTTCGGTCCCCACCTAGGCATCATTGACCTTTCTCAGAAGATTGTACACAAAGTACTATTATAATTGTATGCCTATTAGGAGGCATAATTCTTGCTATACAATCAATAACTGCATACTAATTAAACAAAAATAATTATGCATAATATTTTAACCATTTTAAAGGCATTAAAAGGTTAAGAATCAAGAATAAATATATTCTTGTATATATAGAGACTAAATTGACTAATTCAACATCATTCTACACACTGAACAATCATTCAAGAATGAAAGCTGTGTAATAACCCATCTAGTTGAATGAATAGCGCCCCCATCTATTTTCACAATGCTGATGTGCCCATACTCCACATTCCTTTCCTATTATCTTTACCATCTTTTCTTTCTTTATCATTTCTTTCTTGGTCATGTGGTTCTGATTCTGTTCAGTTACCAGGACATTTCATGTTTGAAGAGACTTGGGGATCAAGATTTATGTAAAAAATCTGGATAAAATGGTGCACAACTTTAATCCCAGCACACAGAAGGCAAATTTTGTGAATAGAAATGAAGCCTGATTTACATAGTGAGCTCCCAATTTAGGCAACTGAGAAAAAAAACTGTACTGTGGTTAAAAATTCTAGGATGATGGTGATGATGATGATCATGATCATGATTGGTGGTGGGAACTGAAACTTTTGGTCTTACACACACTAAGCACACACCTTAGCATTGACTTATAACTGTCTATGGTATAAATTTTTGTGAGGTACGTGAGTACATGAGAAAGAATATAAACGGCATTTTTTTTTACTACCTTTAGATATTGGTGGCTGAGAATGTTATGGTTGGAATCAATCCAGCTATCTAGAAATAAGGAGGCAAAAAGTGGAGCTTAATGGTTAAATTCACTTTCTCTGGATCCAACCTCTCTCACTGTCATCTTGCTATATGAGATAATAAATGATTTGTTCATTCTTTCAGGCTTTCGATTACTTGAGGCATGGATACATTACTCTGTTCAGAATTTCTGATATTGTCCCTGGGTGCTCATCTGAATAAATTCACATTTGTATAACCCAGGCCTGTTTGAAACAGTTTGACTTTGTATAGCAGTTTCCACCTGACTACTTTCTTCTTAGCTGCTTTCACAGAGAACATTGAAAACTTCAGTGCTTCTATTTCCTGTACAGGTGTCTGGTGATCCACTGAATACAGATGCTTGCTGTTCTGCTGCCCAGTTCCAAAGTCAAAACTTATTTTGTACAGATAGAATGATAAATAGATTCATAGACACATAGATAGATACATACATGTGTGTATATATATATATTTATATTTATATACATAAAGTATGTATCTGTGTGTGTTCATATGAATATATAAATGTGTATATATGTATATATATATGTAAATTATGCTTCTTGAGTAGGGAAAGAATAGTTTTAGTTGAGGCTAAAGAAAACTCTGGAAGCATCTGATGGAATGTGGAAGTGTTGATTTATCTCTCTCTTCAAAAAAAGAATTATTTCCTTCCATGTTGTAAACAAGAGATGAATTGAATATAATAATAATCATTTAATATGAAGGAAGACACAATGATTACACAAGAATGGACCAGATATTGCATAGATTTTGTCTTTTGACACAGTCAGGAGGGTCCTGGAGGCAGAAAATGGAGAAGAGACCCAGAAAGACACTGAAGATGTAATAGGAATGTGATGTGGACCAGGAAATGTTGTCAGCAAATACCCACAGGCATGGCAGAGGTCCATGTAACAGACACACAGCATTGTTTGACTAACTAGATTAGACTGGCTTGTAATCACTGCCAAATACCCATGGCTTTTTTTTTTTAATTGTTTCTATTATGCTACACATTTTCCTCTGCTTCCCTCCATTCCTCCACCCTCCTTCTATTCTCTTCCATGACCAACACACTCCCAATTAACTCAGGAGGTCTTGTCCTTTTCTCTTTTATATGTTGTCCCATGTATGTCTCTCTTAGGGGCCTCTTTGTTATCTAGCTTCTCTGGGTTTGTTGACTGTAGGCTGGTTTTTCTTTGCTTTATGTCTAAAACCTGCTCATGTGTAAGTACATATGATATTTGTCTTTCTAAGTCTGGGTTAACTCACTCAATATTTTTTAGATGCATAAATTTGCCTGAAAATTTCAAGATGTTATTTTTTACAAATGAGTAATACTCCATTGTGTAAATGTACTACATTTTCTTTATCCATTTTTCAGTTTAGGGGTATCTAGGTTGTTTCCAGGTTCTGGCTCTTACCAATAATGCTGCTTAAAACATAATTGAGCACATGTCCTTGTAGTATGATTGAGAATCTTTTGGGCATATACCCAAAAGTGATATTGCTTGGTCTTAAGGCAGACTCTTTCCTAATTTTCTGAGAAACTGCCATACTGATATCCAAAGTGACTCTACAAATTTTTTTCTCTACAAATTTGCATTCCTACCAACAATGAAGGAGTGTTCCCCTTACCCCCACATCCTCTCCAGAATAAGCTGTTATCAATGTTTTTCATCTCGGCCATTCTGACAAATGTAAGGTGGAATCTCAGAGTCGTTTTGATTTGCATGCCTCTGATGGTAATGCTCATGACTTTCTATAAGTAATTGTTGAATGACTTCAACAAGACTGAGGGCTGAAGGGTGGAGAAACAGCTCAGTGACATGCTTACCTAAAAGACATGAAGACCTGATTTGGTTTCTACAATTCAAATAAGAAGCCAGGGGTATTGTGCACCTGTAATACCAGTACTGGGGATTCAGGGATATATAGAATCTTGGGGTTTACTGGATAGTCATTCTAGTCTGTTCAGCAATTAAAAGACCCTGTCTCAAAACACAAAGTAGACAGTAGACTGTGACTGAAGAATGATGCCTTAATTGTTGTCTTATTCTTTACATACAAGGGGGGGAGGAATAACAGATGTTGACTATAGGCCTGAAAGAGTTTTAAATGCCTTAGAAGAGATTAGAGTTTGCATATTACTGTGACTGTATTTTGGTTCCATGAACAGTATTGCTATTGATATTTGATGCATGCCTATAGCCCATTTATAGTCATTGCTTTTCTACTATTGTTGTGAGGAAACACCATGAGAGAGACAACTTACAAAACAAAGAGTCTGTTTTAACTTAGGATCTCAGAAGGTTGGCATCCACACTGACATGGAGAGCTGCAGCAAGCAACTGGCCGCTGGCATGATGTCAGGAGCACACGGCTAAAAAAATAACATCTTGAATCCCAGTACAAAGAGGAGAGAACCAGACGTGGCACTGGGTCCTTAAACTCTCAAATCTGCCTCCCGTGACACCTTCTCACACAAAGATGATCCTCCCAAGTCTCGTCAAACAACTTCTCCCATTAAGAACCAATTGTTCCAATGTCCAAGATTACAGGGGACATCTCATTCAAAAGACCACACCACTGCAACTGAAATGTTGATGTAGTCCTTGCAGACATGCAATGCTGCTTGGTATGTTAAACTGAGCAAACTTGATGATTTCTCTAATTAGCCAGGACCCATATTTCCAAATTTTGTCTCCATCCAGCAAGCAACAAAAGCATCATCTGGAAAAGGTTGCTCAAAATCAATGCAATTGTGTGGACCAGTCCACTACATGGTGCTGAATAGAGGAACCGGGAAGCGTTCTTTTCTTTTCTTATGAGGGCAATAGCTTAAAGGGTAGCATGTGTCATTACAGAAACAGCAAGCTCACCCCAAGTCTCCAGTTTGTTGAATTTCTAAAGAGTATCATACTGCAAATGCAAATTTGTGCCTGTAACATTTTGCTGTCACAAAAAAAATGAACTCTGGGTGAATAATAACCCTCAAGCACATGAGCTCTGAGGAGATGCACCTGCCTTGGAAGATCAAATGAGGGGCGCATATTCTCTGTGGGTTCAGGAACCCGGATAGAAACAGAAGATGCAGTCTTAGGAGCAGTAGGGCTGATTTAATTCATGATATCTTGATTCTATTTAATATTTCGTCTCAACAATTGTTGTACATGTGATGTCCTTGGTGGTAGCTAAGAGAAATCAAAGGGATTCATAGATGATTTCCCAGATCTGAATTTTAAATTATCATCTCCAACATTGTACCGTTTCCTGTACTCTGAGATGACCCATGGTTCAGCCTGCTGCTATTCAGGGAATAAAAGAAACAGGGTCGCATCTATTTACAAAGAGCTCTCTCCACACTGAACACACAACATCCGGCTGCAAGGCGTTTTCTCAGACACCATTATACCTGACTCTATTTGCCTCCTGAGTAACAACAAAAACATAAGCTCTATACAAATGGGTTGTATTTTCAAGCACAGGGTTACATTTTTCAACTGAATTTGTATTCAGTTCTTTGCTGTTGGCTATACAGTAATCAGCAGCCCTGACAGTTCTAGACTTGTGACACACTGATAGCTTTACCTTCAGCTGTTCACATGGAAGCACCTATTTTTATCTTGCCAATTATTTAATGTAAAGAATTTATATTCTGCCATCCTAAACTGCAGCTATGTCTGCATTAGCAGTTCCATGTTTCTAAGCTCTGATCTTGTTTCCATGATTATCAGCATTGTTTATTTATAAATCAGTTTCATAAAGTTTTGTAACTTAATTTGTGTACTTGTATTTTGAAATCATTTTCTTTGAATAAAAATATTATATGGTTCTGTGCAATATATACACAAATGGGAAGTATAGAACAAAAACTAAGGAACTGTTCAAATTGTCCATAGTAACTATATTATTCTAGGTGTTTAAGTATTTTTGTGTTTCTAAATATTTATATCTTCTGTGAATAAAATTAGAAGCTGGAACATAGCCAGAGATATGCCAGCACTAGTGGAAAAATATTTTGATTATTTTTCAAAGTTGGAATATATCTACTGTATTAATATACATGTCTCCTCTAAAATTATGGCAGTAAATTTACATTACTTTTATTATTACAAAAGTTTATGTTTACAATATCATAAGCAAAGATTATTTTAAATAGAAAATATGTTCAAGTCTTATAACATGTATAGATTTTTCTATGAATAAAATAAATGGTCATATAACAAATAATTATATCTTGGAATACATTGCTAGACTATTCACTATCACAAAATCAAAGATTTTAAAAGAGAAGACACATTTGCCACTTTCTGAGCTTAGACCCAGTCTTTCAATAAGCCTTTGTTGTTTTGTGGGTCATCTGCAATTGAAATAGGTTTTTTGTTTTGTTTTTTTAAAAACAATCCTATTTTACATACCAATCCCAGTTTTCTCTCCTTTCCATCCTCCCACTTCCAGTACCTTCTGCCATCCCACCCCTAATACCATCCACTCCTCAGAAAGGGTCAGGCCTCTCATGGGGAATCAGCTAAGTCTGTTACATCACTTGAGTCAGGACCAAGACCCTCCTCACCATATCTAGGCTGAGAAAGGTGTCCCTCCATAGAAAATAGGCTACAAAGAGCCAGTTCATGCACTAGGGGTAAATACTATTTCCACTGCTAGTGGCCCCACAAACTGCCCATGCCAAACAACTATCACCCACATTCAGAGACCCTTGTTCTGTCTTATGCTGGTTCCCAAACTGTCAGTCTGGGGCCAGTGAGCTACCAGTAATGCGAGTCAGCTGTTTCTCTCGGTATCCCCATTGTGGTTTTGGCCCCATTCCACATAAAATCAATCACTGGATTCCAGGAGTTCAGCCCAGTGGATCTCTGCATCTGCTTCCCTCAGTTATTGATTGAAGGTTCTATATTGACAATTAAGGTAGTCATCAGTCTGGCTTAGAGGGGAAGGGCAGTTAGGTACCCTCTCCACTATTGCTTAGATTCTTTGCTGGAGTCATCCTTGTGATTTCCTGGGAGTTTCCCTAGTGTCTTGTTTATCACTAACCCCACAATGACTCCCTTTTTCTATGTATCTCTTTCCTTTACTCAACTCAGGAAATTAAGTTTTATAAAAAGACAATTCACAAATTCAGCTTTAAAAAACACTTTTTGTCTAAGAAGTAATTTTATCTTAATTTTATAATCATAAAAATACATCTATCTTAGAAATAAAAAATACCTCTTTTTATTTCATATTAGTTTTGCAAACTTTCAACTCAATCTGTTCTAATCAAATCTCTGGCTATGTGTAAGGATAAACCTGCATGATGAAGAAGATGTGATTCTTTGAAGTTTTGTGCATTAAAAAATAAATCTAAATGTTCCATATAGGCACTAGGGAAGGTGGACTTAGAAAAAAAAAATTTTCAGCATCATTTGTTGAAGAAACTGTGTTTTCTCTACTGTGCATGCTTTTTTTTTTTAAAAAAAAAATCTCTGTCAAACACCAGGTGGCTGTAACTATGTGGGTTTATGTCTGGGATTTCTCTCCCAGCAATCCTTGTATCTGTTTTTTTGGCAGTTCTATGCTGCTTCTGCAAACACAACTTTGTGGTATACCTTAAAATAAGGTATGATAATCCCTCTCACACTATTTTACTCAGGATCACTTCGATTATCTAGAGACTTTGGGACTTCTGTGTGAATTTTAATATTGTTTGCTCTCTTCCTATAAAGAATGGCATAAGAATTTTGATGAGAATTGTATTGAGACTGTAGATTATCTTTGGTAGGATAGACATTTTTACAATGCTATTCCTTTAACCTATGGTCATGGGAGCTTTGCCAGTCTTCCAGTATCTCCCTTAATACCTTCCCAAAGTGTTTTAAAGATTTCCTTTCAGACAGTGGTTTTCCAATTTCTTGTATAGAACTGTGGTGTTTTTGAAGTAATGAAAAATGTTTGTCATTGATATAGAGGAAGGCTGTTGTGTTTTGTTTATTAATTTTGAATTATGCAATCTTGCTGAAAGTGTTTATCACATGGTAGAAAATTTAGGGTTACCCATACAAAACCACATCACATAAAAATAAGGATCTTTTCACTTCTTTTTTTTTTGTTTTTTTTTTTTGTTTTTTGTTTTTGTTTTTCGAGACAGGGTTTCTCTGTGGCTTTGGAGCCTGTCCTGGATCTAGCTCTGTAGACCAGGCTGGTCTCGAACTCACAGAGATCCGCCTGCCTCTGCCTCCCGAGTGCTGGGATTAAAGGCGTGCGCCACCATCGCCCGGCTCTTTTCACTTCTTGCTTTCTTTTTTGTATCTTTTTATTTAAGTAGCTTTACAAACTTGGGTGTTCAAATGTTGTGTGTTTTAATTTAGGCTGTTGGCTACGCCACTCAGTGTTTTATGAGTTTACTAGCCAATACAGAAATTATTTATGTGTAATGCTTATAATACAATGAGATTGCCATGAAGTATATTTCCACTGGTGTTGTGTTAGAGTTGCTGCAAAGCCAGTTTCTTCATATAAATTAGTTTTTGTGAGAATGAATACCCTAAGTATACATCATTTGCACTATATCAAAAGTATCTAGACATTGTGGTTTGATAATATATAATATAATAATGTTAATGATTTTCTTAAATTTAACTAACACATAAATCATAAAAGATATATGACAATAAAGTAAGATGTGCAATTTATCTCTGTATGATGTGATTGTTTTATTACCACTGGTTAATAAATTAGCTTCTTTGGCCTATGGCAGGGAAATGTAAACTGAGTGCAGAGAAAAAAAAGGCAGATTAAGACAGATACCATGTAGCTGTTGAATGAGAAAGATGCCAGAACCTTACGAATTGGCTCTGTTTGTTGGCTACAAGCAGAGGTACAGCTCTTTGAAAAGATGACTTCCTGATTCATACTGGTGGCATGAAAGGCTCTGGCTCTTTTGGGAGGTCTGGCTACAGGGCACTTAAATGGAATCTGTGAACAAAGTGCTATAAATTGATTAACGGCAACATAGATCTACTGTGCCCCTGGAGCTGAGGCAGTGAGCATGCTCACAAAGGTGGTGAACATACCTCCACCATGTTGGATGGGGGCAGAGCCAACAGGCAATGTCACAGAGTTAGTCCTAGCCATGCCCACTTAGCATTAAAAAAAAAAACTCTTCTGGTCTGAAAATTATAACAGAAAGACAATAAGACAGATAAATGTATATGGCTTAAGAGAGAGAAGAATATAGACAGTCATAGATTAAATTATGAAACAGTAGAGTAAAAAGCCACATAAAGATAGAAAATACAAAGAGCCTAGATTATGCATATTATTGTGCTTTTTTTGAATCTTTCACTACAAAAGGTATTTGATTCTGGGATTGTTAAACTAAAACAACATATACATTTTAAAGGTATCTTCACTTCAAAATTTGAGTCTAAGGCTATGTTACTTTGGCAAAGAGGTTTAGCTTTTGTTTCTATAGAAGGTGAAAACCTGGCTAATGTGGTTAGATGCAACAAAACAAAACAGCAGAAAGAATTTTGGAGAAAATTGTGCCCAAATTCACAAAATGATTATTAATAAATATTTGTTTTTATTTAAAGGGGTATGATATACAAATTAATACTTTGAATTGGTATGGACGTTGGTTAATTGATACAAATTCAATGTCAATTTTGTTATATGTATATGTCTATTTTTGTTTAAGTTATTATGTTTATACATCTCATTTAGAAATGTATAATTAAAAATTATATGTTAACAGGTTGTCATTTATAATAATCAAACTTTTAGTCATTTTAGGTTTTCTAGATATGCAGACATATATTTCAGTTAGTCTTCAACACTTCAAAGACCTACAGAACATGGCATTTAAAAGGTTTTTAAGAACTTAGCATTTTCTCGAAGGTGAGATTTATCTGCTTCTGGCAGTAGCAATTACTTCAGAAAGGTTGATAGGCATTGAAGAAACTCGTTATGGAATTTGGCTTCAATGAAACAAGCGTAACCATTAGGCAAGAAACTTCTCTTGCCTGGACTGCTTGGTAGTATGTTGTATGAACTAGATATGCAGGACCCACAGAAAAGTGACTGCTGAACTTCCCAAAGCATAGGGGATGGTCCTTTAGTGTTCCTGCTTCATAAAAGAGTCTGTCAGACATTGTGAAACACATAGAAGAAAGTGACTGACAAACTACCAATATAGGCAAACCAACAGTAATATCAAATTAAACGGAGAGAAACTCAAAGCCATTCCACTAAAATCGGGAATAAGACAAGGCTGTCCACTCTCACCATATCCTTCAACATAGTGCTTGAAGTTCTAGCAATAGCAATAAGACAACATACGGAGATCAAGGGGGTTCTAATTGGAAAGAAAGAAGTCAAACTTTCGTTATTTGCAGATGATATGGTTGTGTACATCGGTGACCCCAAAGAACTCCTACAGCTGATAAACACCTTCAGTAATGTGGCAGCTTACAAGATCTACTCATCCATTCTTATACCCATACTCAGGCAGAGACACATGACTAAATATAATTTTTAAGCATCATTTTAAAAACCTCACATTGTTTTTAGAGTGAACAGTTTAGCATTTCCAGCTGGTTAAGAGCTCTCCCTCCTAATGATGATACACCACATCTGAGCATCTTTAAGACACTGATAACATAAAAGTTTAATGGCTGTGAGGAAAGGAAGTATATGAAGAATTAATGTGCAGCACAAACATTATATAAACGCATTCACTTTGCTTTATAAAATATAAATCGTTATTTTGTCTAAAAATTTTAACAATGAAATTCACAGAAGCTGTGGACACATGGATGCCACCAGCAAGTGACACTACTGTTGAATTTAGCCTGTGTTATATTGTTCTGCTCACCATGTAATGAAATATACTAGAGAAGAAAGAAAGAGGATGCAAGGTAATGTGAACCAGTTTCAGCACATAAGCATTGTGCTTGAGTCTAATTAAATATTACCAATGTTAGCTCCAAAACACTTACTCTAATTTCAAACATTAATCTGTTTCAGTTGCCTATGGAAAATCCTAAGGTAGCCCACTCTCATGAACTCCTATATGGATAAAATTAAATAACTGAAATTGTTTTAAGTATGCCACATATTTAACTAACATAAAATCAACCATTTGGAAATAGAAGCAGAAATATAATTGTCCTTAGGAAAGTCGATAGTTACATAAATTTATTAAATAATAAAAAACAACCTAACTCAGAACTTGAAGAATTATGTGGTATTCACTAGTTACCTATGCCATGTAGAACTTATGTCAAAAAAATCTCAAGCTTTTGGCATTCTCAGTGTGACACTTTCAAAAGTGTTAACCATTTATTTAAAAAGAAAAGATGGGCCGGGCGGTGGTGGCACACGCCTTTAATCCCAGCACTAGGGAGGCAGAGGCAGGCGGATCTCTGTGAGTTTGACACCAGCCTGGTCTACAAGAGTTAGTTCCAGGACAGGCTCAAAAAAAAAAAAAAAGACAATTAACTTATAAAGAACAAAGTTTGTTTGATTTCTTTTTTTGACATCGAATGTTGGTCCATGTTTGCTTTTGGTTGTGTCTGTTTTTTTTGTAAATTTTTGGCTTGAGGAAAGCATTACACTAACAGGAGCCAATAGCAAAGGACATCACTATCATCACTATCCTCTTAATCTATGATTAAAAACAGAGGATCAGAAAGAAGAGGAATCAGAGAAAGGACACTAGTCCACTCAGTAGGGGATGTTTAGGACAGCCAGGGTGTCTCTGCAGTAAGTAACACAAGACTCCTTCAAGGGCACAGTCTAATGTGACCCAGGAACCTCCTATAATGTCCATCACCTAAAGTTACAAAGTTTGGAATACCACCAAACTAGGTACTGCCTTTGCATGGAAATATTCAACATACAAACTACATCAGTGCTTACCTCATTTTATGTTAATTAGGATCCAAAGTTCCTGTAAAACCACTATTCTCATGTCAAAGTTCAGATTGTCTGAATAGAACTTAGGAAGGAAGAAAAAAAAATGTGCTAGCATATGTTTCAAGGATTCTTTGGTATTTCTTATGAGCTATTCTCTGAGTTTGCATCTAAACTGGAATGCTGTAAGGAACCTAACTAATCAAACTGCATAATGAGTAATGAGATCAGATGTGAAATATCTCATGAAAACTACACTATTTGAAAGAAAATCAATTTGTTCATAAACTTCAAGAGTGTGTTCCTTGCAACAGATATAAAGCGGCAATGTAATACTCTTGCTTTTAATGAACAGATCCTGTCGACTAAGCATGCCTGCAGCACAGCAAAGCCCCAGGCGAACCCTGATCCCATGGCCCTCAAGTATTCCCTCACTTTGATGGTTGTTTTCTGCCTTGTATGAGAATTGAACATGCTTCTATAATTTCCTTTCTGGTCACAGCTAGATAGCGGTATTTGAGGTAATACTATAGTCTCAATTCAGTAATTAAAATTATCCATTTTGAACTGGATAATTGAGCTGGATAATTTGTCCTTCCAGGTAGATTTGTTTCCTTGCATGCCTAAGCAAACCCGGATTAGGTGTCTGCATCCTTCAGGGGATGCAGAGCCTGTAGTCAGCACATCCCCTGTCCATGTTAGCTATCAAATTACAGAGCAGGCATGCAGAATAGCATTTTTGCTTTCCTCACTGTTACGTTTCCTACAAAAGATTATTTTCAGGTTTATAGTGACAAACTGTGGGCAACATGTGCCTTAGATCCTCATTGTGTGGTTATTAAAAATTTACTGTGAGTTGTTGGTGTCACTGCAAAAATAGAAAATCAGTGAAAATCATGTTTAAGAGAAAATATTTGATATGGCATGTTATTTGATCAATCATTATTTCTGAGTCTAAAAGCCAGTACATTTAACAGACATCAGGCCAAGCTGCCTACAAAGAAATATACACTATTGATTTTTTTTATACAAATATTGACTAATCAGAACTTACTGGTTGTAATAACTTCTAAAGTTACTCCCCAATCATAAAAGTTCCACATTAAACAAATTCCATGCTCCAAAGGGAATAACTTCACACTGTTAAACATTTGTTGAAAATAAACTTTACATGCAATATATTTATTTTCTATAAAATATGAAGGGATTATTTGCAAACAAATCACACAAAATGAATGTACTTTACACATGCAGTCAGTCATGACTGAGGAATTCTAATTTTAGTATCAATGAAAATGAAATAGGTATATTCAATATAAAACAAATTTTGTCAAAATTTTAAATAATAATGCCAACATCATTTTTTAATAAAATTATTTATTTTTTGAACAGTATTTTTTCAAAAATTTTTCTAAGAACTTAAAAGTAAATACAGACTTAGGCTCATAATCTAAATTTATTATTAAGAGATTAAAATCAATATTGTATATTTGAATAACTTAAGAAAGAATTTCATTCAGTCAATATCTGTGTAGGACAAAACCTAAGTGGAAGACTTCACTCTATTCCTAGTGTGCTCTGTCTCTACAATACTGAAACAAATCAACAGTCCTGCTTCACTATAGAAAGGAGAAAAGAAGGACCATTTGACTCTCTGTTAACTTCTTTATCTGAAATGGCAGATAGGTTGTTGTTAATTGTAAATTTTGGTGCAAATGTCAAAATTTTGACAAATTGTGTGGCCTATAATATTACTATGGCACTATTAATATTCAGGATCATGGGCTAGGAACAAAAGCAAGTCGTATTTCACTAATTCTTCACAATTATGAAGATGATCAATAAAACTGTTCAGAATAGTAGAAAAAAGTGTTCAAGACATTGTTCCACATTAAGGAACTTATGCTGATATGAGTGGAGAGCTATGGAAGGAAGGCAAGACAGTGAACAAATCTTTCAGGATGTGCACAGTTTTGTTTAAGAAGTCCAAGCCTTCAACTGATGCTACTGGAATTTTATTGTTAAAAACTGATGGCTAGTACTGTTTGTCAACATGACTACCTCTAGAAACAACTCAAGATGCTGGGGACACTAGTGGGGCATTTTCATAATTGGATTATATGAAGCAGGAAGATCATCCTAAATCTGGGCCACATCTGATGGTGGCAACCCAAATAAAGCAACATGGAAGAAGAAACTCCTGCTGACCTTTACTCTCACTAACAAGCTTTCTATCTTGATGCTCCAGCTAGTACTAGAATCTACTTCTTTAGGATTCCAGTGTAACTGAAGATCAGCAGCTCTCCGGGCATCCTCTAGGATGCAATCACCTAAAAGGGATTGTCTTATAATGCTGAAGACATCCAGACTTTATAATGACAAAAACATACAGACTTTATAATGATAAAGACATCCAGACTGATTAACTGAACTACTGGAATCTTGGCCTTTCTGTCCAACAGAGACAGCCATTGTTGGGTACTGGGAACACAGCCCCTAAGCTAGACTGATAAATCTCCTCTAGCACATATGTATACACATTCTATCAATTCTGTTCCTCTAAAAAACACGGACTAATACCAAGACCTATATCAGTGTGAGCCTTTCTAAGACAAGTTACCCAGGAAGGAAGCAGGAAGGGACAGAAGCACAGGAGGAAAGAGGCAGGAAGTGAGAAGGAAAGCAGCAAGATTTGGAGAGGTTTGTTTACTGAATATACAAAGAGAATATCTCCTCACTGTTCTGTAAGACACAGTCAACCCCTCTCTTGAAACGTTTCTTTTTTTACTTTGCTTGTTTCTGGTCATTCATTGCTTTATCTTCACCTCAAATGCCTCTTTTTTTTTTAATTAAATTCCTTATTTTTGTTTAAGTGTATGAGTGATTTACCTGCTTGCATGTATCTACTCAAGAAGGTCAGAAGAGATTCCCAGATTTACTGAAACCAGATTTCAAATAGTTGTGAGACACCATTAGATGTCTAGGATCAATCCCAAGAGTTCTGTAAGAACAACACATGTTCTTAAGCTCCGAGCCACTCCTCAGTCCTCAAATCTCAATTCTTGCTCAACATGTATTTGTAAAAATAGTCAAATCCTATCCACAGATACGTTGTTACTTTTTCTTAATGTTGCGGAGATATCGTTTTATCTATGGGATTCAACTATTTCTTCTTTACCGTTGGCTTCTGAAGATTGTCCCTTGGCTCTGTGTTCCGAGCTGGACTCATTTCAATGTATTGTGCTGTGATAATTTCTATAAGCATGCATCGCATCATGTTTTGTTAAACAAACTGAGAACTAAAAAATCTCTCACCCCACACTTCAGGTTTTCTTCTGAGCTTCATTGTATTTGCCATGTAAATGGATGTAGAGTCTGGCAGTAGCCTTTGTTTCTCCCTGTTTAACACCACTAAGTCAGAATGAGATGTGTCAAGAGTCTACACCCTCTACCCTCGCTGACTTTCAGATCCATTTTTACTGTATTGGTATCAGACAATATAGACAAGTAGGAAACAAGCAGTATGTCTCTCCATTGTCAAACACAACCATATTTTGTCCCAACTTTTTTTCTACCACAAACCAAACTTTCAGAGCTCTTTATTCACTAAGAGCTTAAAATAAGTTAATGAATGGAAACTGATGTAATTATTGACACTTGAATATTGCATTTATGTTATTAAGATGCAATACAGCCTAATGTTCCTATATGAAAGTTAACTTTAAACTGGTTTAGTCATTATGTATAACTAAATTTTAAGCTAAGTTTGATGATTATTGATATGATAGAATCAGAACTAAAGTATGTGCAAGGTCACAAGACTTGTTGAAATTATCTAGTCTTTCAAATAATTGTAAATCCCCTAAGTTATTTCATTATATATAGGAGTTTTTAAAACTATGCTATACACATACAAATGTAAAATATGCAATAAATCTTATGTGTTATAGACAGTTATAGACATCATTTTTCTTGTATCTAAAGGTGTACCATGTGGGAACTCACTGCTAATCCGTTAATCCCTACCTGCTTCGAAGGCAGCTCTATCAAACTACTCAACATAGTAAATAGTTATATACTTAGTGTTATTTTTGTTTATGCATGGCTGATTAGGAACAATGGCCTGTAAGCATGCATCTAGAATTAACTCTTGTTTGAAAGCTGCCTTAACCATGCATTTACTTAACATGTACATATTAACTAACATTTTATTACTAGTTAGAAAAGTTGAATAAGTGAAAATTGATTTTAAAACTATGATCAAACCCAAGAATGTGGGTAAGACCACAGAATGAGGTAAGATAGATTAGAGCTATGTGAGTTAGATATAATTTTAATTATGCAACTTTGAAAATGATAGCTCATTTTGTCTTAATATTATGTAGTGAAGTCTACACAAAAGGAGAAGTTTAAAATACAGTTGAAAATTATCACTCCACTTTAATTGACTGGTGATTTTCTCTCCCTTTGTTCACCAGAGGAGTTTAATTAATGTTTCCCTACCAAGTCCATAATAACATATTTATCAGCAAGCACATTTATCTGTGAATACGGAGTAAATGCATTATGGGTTTGACTTTACTGAAGAGAACAACTGCCTATTATACGTGACTATCTAAACCGTAGAATGCACCTCTGATAATGCCCTGTCTCTGCCTCTCCTTGTTTTAAATACTGACTGGCACAGACACTGCAGAGTCCAACACAAATTTTCCTACCTAGAGTGTCTAGGAAGGAAATAAAAACTCTGGAATTTAACAAGGTTTACTACCAGAAGTCTTGCCTACAAAACTACCCAGAAATGTTCATCATAATACTCAACCATAAAATGATGTATTCTAACAGTTACAGCAATGAGACACTTGCAAGATAGATATTATGCAAAACAGCCAAAAAGAATGCTGGAATGTAATCACGAATGGAGCTTTGTTCTTATAAGCAGAGCACAATCTTTGTGAGTGCATAAAAAGATTTTTATACACAAAAGCTTATTTTTCACTCCATGCTTTGTTGTCCTGTGAAGTTCTGTAGTCTAAGTGAAACCTTGTGCTAAATTACTACTACTATAATTGTGATTTCTTTCATAAAAAAAGGAAAACAGGAAATTTACTTAACTGTTAACAAACATTTTCTCAATTCAATGCATTATTGTTAATGTATCCTTACTCACATAAAGGTATGTGCCTCATTCTTTAATACAGTTTCAATGATTAGAAAAACTAAATATGGAATATATATGCAGAAATTTAAATCTGTATTGGACATATACAAGTTTGCTGTATGGTGCAAAATTAAATTAAGAGGCATCAAATAGTTAAAGTACATTTTGAGACTATACATTGAAATATCAAAGACAGACAGACTTGATTACATGAATAATAGAGAAGAAATCATGAATTCTACCTGAAAGTAAATAGATGACACAAGTTTATAAAATTTTCAAGTGTTTCATCCTTGAAAATATGTAGACAATATTAATAACTTACCTGAGGCCAAACTGCAAAAGCTAGGATTCTAAATTTTGTGACCGATACCACAAAACTTATGCTCTTAACGATTCTGTTCTTGCCTGATTTACTTCACTGACTGAGTGGGACTCCATAAAGTTCGCAACATGAGGCTACAAAAGCAAGGTGCCTATTAGAGCTCTGGGTCTGTGATGCTTCTTGAGACACCTCGTAAAAACACTGCTATGTCTCTGGAGCTTGTTTTTGTTTTTTAATAGTAGTACTGAGTTCAATATACAGCAGAGTACTTCTACCATATTTGTTCTTAGTACCTACAAAACACATAGTCTTACATCAGGTACCATTTAAAAATCTTATAAATATAAACCAATCAACCAATCAGAAACTTGAAATATCTCCTAGATAAGGAGAGTGGATGATAAAGAAGCCGGCTTGCTTAAGGCCAGCTAATGGGAGTTAAGTTTCTCCTATTGAATGAGGTCTGGAACCAGGTGTCTATGGACTCATTCAACTTCTGTGGTCATACTCCCAATGCCCAGCTCTTTCTAGCTAAGGTCCAAGACACATTTATTTGAAATAAGATTTCTGTAAGCTATGGGTGTTGCTGTGCTTCCTTATTTTTACTCGAGCTTAGCATCAGCCTGGTAACTGCTTAGGTTTTTGCCTATAACTATACCATTATTTGTGATTCAGCCGATGCCTTCTTTACACCTCGTGATGTGATTGGGGACTTCCTTAGGTGGGATTCACGGAGACACACAAGCAGGTTTGCAGTCATCCCTTTATAAAGCAAGGAAGTGTAAAACTTTTACTGTGTTAAAGTTGATTACTATAAAGACTTTTAAAAATGAATAACCTAACTGTCCCTTTACAAAATACAGCAATTAGGAAGAATATTAGGAAGAATATTAATTAATTGTCTTCTTAGAATTATTACCCAAATAAGCAATGACAAACTTTGAAAACCGCCCATTTGTTTAATGTAATGCTCCATAAGAACTGAGATTTGTTGTTTTAAAAACACTTAGAGACCTAACCAGGAAATCTAGAGACCATTTGCTTCTAACCTCTCTGAGCAATAATTTTCTTTTAACAACAAAACAGAAGAGCATCGGCACAGTAATTCTCCCCAGTGTACTTATACGTTCTCCTTGCCCTAAGGGATTTGAGCATTCTCGCTCATTTAACTCTCATCATAACCCTATGAAGTAAGCAGTTCCACCAGACCCCACTTTAAGGGTGAGAAAATGGTGTGCGCTGCCTGTATCTAATCATTTCCTGTTGAAGGATGAGTAAGGAAAGAGAAACAGGAAGCCCTAAAGTGACGGTCAAGCCTTACTCTAAACCTCTTGATTAACACAACTATTCCCTCGTTCTTTCAGCATTACTACATACGTTTTGGTATGTACTTTGTATTTGACGAAAGTAGAGGAGAAAACAGCACACACACATATATGTGTGTGTATATATATGTATATGTATATAGTTGATTTTTTTTTCTGATCAGAAAGGAATCCATATTGGCTATATTTTATCAATAAAATATTGCTAATGGCCTCCATTAATTGAAATCTCCTGTAATTCAATACCAGTACTAAGTTGATGAGGATTTTGGCTCACATCCTTGATAGACACACACACACACATATATACATATATACACAAATATATATATATTATTTACCCTTCAATCATATCTTCAACTTCAATACTGAACCATTCTTTATGTATTTTATTATAAAGTTAAGTTAAAATTCTTTCCAAATTTGAATGATGCAAATGTGTCATTTTTATGTTATTAACTTTTAAATTTAAATGATTTACAAACATACAGAAAAATGTTCAAGAAGGAAGATAGATACAGTGTTTCCGTGGCTACAGTAATTCTTTACCTTTCAAAATCCAAGAAAAGTTGTTTTCTGTGTGTGAGTCTAAAACTTTACTTGGTAGATGTTTGCATCTTTAATAAATTGCCAAAGAGAGAATGAAGTAATGACTGAGTTTGACAGAAGTTTAAAGGGTCAAATATGTGACACAAATTAACTACACACACATTGTAAAATTTAAGGGACCACCTCCCTCTCATCTCCATCCCCTCAGATGTGTGATGATTGATGGCTTTTTTACACAGGGCTGGCTTTGCCCAACGGCTGCATTCAGACCCAAGTGGTATCCCATCATTTTTTTTCCCTAAAATATCTGACTGAAAGAAATATCTACAAAGGCACTTCTTCTCGAGTTCTGGGCTTTGTTTGGTACTCTCTAGAGGCAAAATTAGGTACTGGACAGTAAAATGATATCCAGGGAGGGCCAAGAAACGTAGAATTTCAGGTTACTTAAGGATTAGCTTTAAGTATTGACATTCCAAGAAGATGTGATTGACATTATTGAAGAGACTGATGCCTGGAGATGCTTTTTGCATTCAGACTCAGAGCTGATAGCACAGTATAAGGGTATTCCTAAATTTGGGTCGAAGGAGCATCTTCAGCTCATAAGAGAATTCCAAGTATTGACAATATTATCTTACTGTGTCTAACCATAATTAATAAGCTATCATAAAAAGTGTATGTAAAGTATCAAAATTAAACAAACCTTGTTATATAATAAAAACCCTTATGTTCCTGTTCAAAACATGTTTTATGCTTAACTAAAAATTAATTACTTTTAAATTTAGTGAACGTTTACAGAAACGGAGTAACAAACTTTTAACTTAAAAGATTTTAAAGAGTGTAGCCTGATAATAGTTTATTTTGTGGATAACTAAAATTTTGTGAAGATGACATGTGCTGTTGATGAAGAAACTAGCAAGTCTAGCTCTGTATGGTGGTCAGTGGTTGTGACAGTGTGCAATGAGAACTTAATCCCTTTTCTACGGGATATTAACTGCATGCACCACACACACACACACACACACACACACACACACACACACACACACACACACACCATTCCAAGAATCCAAGTCCAGGCTACGTCGATGGCAACACCAAGCTTAGGGAATTATTTAAAATGGACTGGCACTTAGTAGGTCCTCAGGAAAGGCTAGCTTTTGTGCCTAGAAATTAGTATCAGAAATGTGCTGGTGACATCTAGTGGTCAGTCTTGCAAAGCTCAGGAAGGCCATTCTTGAAATTCAACAATCTCAAGCAACAACACACATTCATTTTAACAAAAGCTATGTAATATTTTCAGTGTTCTATCCTCTTAAAATCAGCTCTCAGAATAAAAAAGACACAAAAAGACTCATAAAAAATCTTTGGATTTGAAAACAGACATGTTTAAACCACTGTGCCACTTTTTTATTGTAGTAAACTGTGTATGAATTTTAGGAAACAATACTAATATATTTAGAAGGATATTATTACCTATTGAGGTAAAAAAAAAAACCTTTTGCTGAGTCTTAAAGAAAGAACAAAATCCCCTGGCTCTGGTTTAGTTCAGAAATATAGAGAACTGCAGGCATTTGCGTATGATGAATGAAGCCTATTTTTCACAGCTTTGTTTAATATGCTCATGAGTGTCAACTCTCTCTTGGTCTAACTGGAAGTAAGTCAGAGAACAGATACCAACAATATCCAACAAGGAGCTATAGCTGAGATGGTTGAAGTTGAGAGGTGATCAGGATGTAACACATCCATGAAAGGATGAGGAAAGACTCTTGATTACATGTTTTCTTGGATGAGCCTTGATAATATAAAATCAACCAGAAAGCTGAGCAGAAGGACCTTCAGGAGAGGAGGGGAAGAACAAAGAAAATCTAGATTATGAATCTACCATTTTTGCATGCATTTCAAAACACTCAGCATATTTAATAAAAATGCCCAGTAAGTATGAAAATACACATTTTTGGAGCACAGTGTGGTTTTAGACAGAGGCTTAAGGAATCTGAGCACAAGAGTGAATATTGTAACTGCCAGAGGTCTGAGATCACTGAGAAGAAATAAAAACCTGTCAAAAAGCAAGGACCAATACAGGGTCAAAACCTGTGATATGTCATCATTTAGCAATGATATATAAGAATTGGACTTACTCCCATTTGCTCCAAATAGCCCATTAGTCAGTTAAAGACACATGGAGACCAAAAAATTGCTTTGACAATAGCTTGGTGATAAAACTATCCTAGCAATATCAGAACATAACTTTTTTAAACCAAGTCTATGATGGCTTTAAGGTTGAAGAGCAGAGCTATAAAATGCTTTATAGTTCTATGAAATAAGGTGGCTCTGACTTTTCATCTCATAGTCAAAAGGTTTTAACTATGACTTTTCCTAAGTCGGGATGGGAAGCGCTTTTCTTTCACGCTATATAAAAGGAAGCTTTTCTACTTATATAATTTTCTCTCTATGTTGTATTCTCTCTCTCTCTCTCTCTCTCTCTCTCTCTCTCTCTCTCTCTCTCTCTCTCTGTGTGTGTGTGTGTGTGTGTGTGTGTGTGTGTGTGTGTGTGTGTTTGTGTGTGTCTTCCTCTCTATCTCTTGCCATGCTTGTTTCTTGCTTCAGTGATTTTCTGGGAAGTGAGCCCAGTTGGCTTGATGTTTTGTTATTACAGACAACCTCATGAATTTGGAACGTTTGTACCTTAGTGTTAAAACTAAGAGATGGAAGGAGAGTTAAGCATGCTTGCTACTTAATGCCAACAAAGTTATGACTTCCCCCAAAGAAACATAATCTATTTTATTTTTTAAAGTCCAGGTGATTACCTTCTCTTTAATTTCTGAACACTTTGGAAGAAATTATGAGAACTACTCTTCCTAATATTTTCATTGTATCATGGCCAGCATTTTATGTATACTAGTGTTCAGTCTCTTTTATATATCAGTTAAAGAGTGACTAAGTTATCACCAAGAGGTTTAAATGTCATTTAACAATGTAATTACAAATTCCATGCACTGAAGTTCCATGCCTTATACAATTTTGAGCAATCCATTAATCCTCATCAAACTTAAATTTATTTATTGCAGAAGGGATTACAGCTGAAGATAATTGTAACATAATTTAATGCTGACAAAAGAAAAGAGGCAACTGTAACAAGTTAAGTTAGTGCTGTCCTGAAACAGCAGATACCCTTTAAAATTCACTTGTATCATCAGCTCAGAAATGATAAAACTTAGCAAATAAAAACAATCTCAACAACATTAAGAGTTTCCCTTTAAAGAATCTTTATAACTATTTTTCTCATTATTTCTTAATTTTGCAGTTCAAATTCCCCAAGATATGATCCAAAATTCCTAGCATCTTATGCAGTAGAATATAATAGGAGCAAGTGAGATTAAACACAGTTATTAACTTTGCTATTATGTTTAATTATCAATAGACCTACAATACACTAATTAGATGCATGAATGCATGGCCAGAGGGAGCTAGCATGGATTTCTCTAAACTCTCAAAACTTACAGATCTTCAAAAGGAGCAAGATTCAACTCAGCAGACATCTGTTGGGTTGTATGGTATAGAAACGATACAGGGTTCAATACATAAAAGCTGAACAAGAGCCGGGCGGTGGTGGCGCACGCCTTTAATCCCAGTACTTGGGAGGCAGATGCAGGAGGATCTCTGTGAGTTCGAGACCAGCCTGGTCTACAAGAGCTAGTTCCAGGACAGGCTCCAAAACCACAGAGAAACCCTGTCTCGAAAAACCAA
>NC_022029.1:11432757-11439711 GCF_000317375.1 Microtus ochrogaster
AAAAAAAAAAAAAGCTGAACAAGACCTGTTCTTTAGGAATGACAGGATGATAGAACTAAGCAAACCGCCACCATATAATGTAATGGTAGAGCTGACTTACCACCTGGGATCCCTGGGATCTTTCTCTTGGGTGGGCAATACTCAGCCTGAAATCTGTGCTGGTCTGAGACTACAGAAGCTCTGTTGATCTCTAGGCAGCTTAAGAGGGCAGTAACAAACAGTAAGCAAAGAAATTTCTCTTACTGTGCACTTTCACTGGTGTTGGATATGAAGATCACTATAGACAATGTCATTGTCTCTATTTGTAACAATCATATTGAGTAAAAAATTATTATTTAATCTTAGGTTTCTTTTTTATATTAAAAACGTCAAATTAAATTAGAAATAAATTAGTCAGTTTATACCATGTGGCATTGTTGAGAACAAGGAGACATAGAATTCATTTGCGGTTCCAAATTCTTGCTCTAATAAAAGTCTACTGGGCTTCATTGCATCTCACTCTAGAGTCATTTTCTGGGACACGGAGTATTAGTTGCCTTTTTTTGTCATTTAAGACTTTATCTACACATAGTTGAGCACATGTCCTAGTGGTATGATTGAGTATTCTTTGGGTATATACCCATAATTGGTATTGCTGGATCTTGAAGAAGGTTGTTTCCTAATTTTCTGAGAATTTTCCGTACTGATATCCAAAAGGGCTGTGCTCAACTATGTTTATAGCACATTGTTTTTCATAGTCAGAACCTGGAAACCCCCTGAATGCCCCTTGAGCAAAAAATGGATAAGGAAAATGTGGTACATTTACACAATGGAGTACAACACAGCAGAAAGAAAATGACATCCTGAAATTTAGAGGCAAATGGATGGAACTAGAAAAGCATCATACTGAGTGAGGTAACCCAGACCCAGAAAGACAAATACCATATGTACTCATTCATAAGTGGCTTTCAGATATAAAATAAAGAAAATCAGCTTACAATTCACAGTCTCAGAGAACCTAGACAAGAATGAGGACCCTAAAGGAGACATACATGGATCTAATCTACATGGGAAGTAGAAAAAGACAAGATCTTCTGAGTAAATTGGGAGCACGGGGACCAAAAAAGAAGGTTGAAGGGCAGAAAAGAGGAAGGAAAGGGAGCAGAGAAACATGTATAGCTCAATAAAATCAATAATTTTTTTTTTAAATTTAAAAAAAATCTTTATCTACAAAGTGCTAAAAGCAAAATTAGCTTTTCTGAACCTATTTAAATTGCAGATACTTTTTAATCTCAAAATTTCTGAGGTTTCTGATTTCAATTATTAATTTTCAATCTATAATTAGTATTTTTGAGTATAAGTAAGATGTAAGTTCAGATTAACAATGTACATTCTCAATTTTTTCAGAGCACTCTTTGAGTGATTAGTGTACAGAAATTTTCTTACACTGAATATCATCTCATATCCTTCCTTATTTAAAAAAAAATTGTCTCGGTATGCTCAGGTTTCACCACGGATGAAATATACACTGAGACAGTAATATCTTCATTGTTTTACTTACTGCATTATAAGCATTTTTCATCTGCTATTAGGAAGATTCTTCCCTTATTCATAAATGTAGAATAGAGGAACATTTAGGAAACTAACAGCAAAGATATCATAGCATAGTATGAAAACTAAGGAATAAAGAAGAAAACTAAACTGATAAACTGTTTATTTCAGACAAATTTCTTATTTTTCTAATTCAATTATATTGGCTGCAAAGAATAAATAAAAGGAAGCTAAAATGATAGATCAGCAGGAACAAACCTTTATGCTACATCAGTCACAAATATTAATGATATTGGCACTGACCAAGAAACCTGTTCTCTGCTGGCCATCTTTTAAAATACTAGAAAGTTCTCTTTAGGCTCCTGGAGAAATACAGTGATCAATAAGTTTACCTAACTGTGAACACGTAGACTACAATAATTATCTGTGTGCTAAGATAGTGCAACAGTGGCATAAACCTTTTGAGCATGACCAACCACATTTGGTTGGAGTTCAAGCCTTCTCTACAGGAGGAAAGAGATTCTTGGTACTGAAATCTGGCCAAGAACCAACAGGGAGCTCACAGGTCACGGAATATTACTTGTAGTCTATGAAATGGACATGGTATTTGTTCTCTGAGTTTTGACTAGTTAAGTTTCTGTATTAAGCACCATCCACTGCACAGGGAAGTTCTCTGATAGTCTGAGAACTGCACTAATGGTTAGGAAACTACAGATTTACAGGATAGCTTGATGCCTTGTCATCTGAAATAGTCATAAAAGCCTGTCAATGTGTTCCACATCACTTTGTTAGGAGGTTGGTACCTCTGAATGGTGGATTTCAGTCTTCCCTGAATCTCCATGTTGGACTTGGTCAGTGGATAAAGGGCCTCCGCCAAATTTCCCTTGTATACTTCAATAAAAACAATAAATACTTTTTGCTAATAAAAGTGCTTAAAGAAAAACTGAAGAGAAAAAAATAATAATTATAAAAAGAAAAAAATCAATAGTTATTTTTTATTTATAAATGTAAAAAATATCAATCAAAATAAATAAAACTAGGTGGAATTAAAAAACATTTTATTCTTGTGTAGTGTGTGAGATAAAACAGAAGACAGTTAATTCTCAACTAGGCAAATAGGAAATATATTTTCAATTTAATTCAAAATGGACTACTTCCTGGTTCTTGTCCAAAGCTCTCTCCTTTGGGGGTTTGTTTTCTGGAGGTGGTCTTTGCCATGTGGTTATTTTCAACTTTATTCCGTAAAACATCAAATCATATTCCTGCTTTCACTAAAAGAGAGGAAACAGCAAAATGCATCCTGCTCTATCAAAGTCAAAGAAAGAGAACAGAGATCCAAGCTTGTCATACCATACCTAGGAGAGAACAAAATTCGAAATTCTCCAAGAACTCGGACAATACCAACTATTTAACCTCCCCAGTGGGGACTCTATTTCTCTGCCCTGTGGAGCGTTGCTTTCACTTTTTCAAAACACTTATTATGGGTATGCTCTTTTATTTGTTGGTTAATTAAAAATAAATTTTCTTCTTAGAGTATATTATGATTATGTTTCCCCTTCCTGTAGGCCCATGGTGTGGCAGCCAGGCGCAAAAGCCATAGACCCCATCTGAGGTCTGCCCCGCAGACAGGCTGTCTCTGCCTAACAAAAGGTCAGAATGTTTGTTGCTCCTTTCTTTGTAATTTGGAGGGTGCCTTATAGAGATGCTGATTCAAGCCTATGTGACAGCTAGCATACATAGCAGACAGGTAGATGTGGATGTGACAAAACACCATTCACCTGGTTAGCTAGGAGACAGGTCTTATATATTTTCCCGCTCAATTTATGTGTTGGTATAAAAGCTGTTGGGAGAGTAAACACGGGGAGATCATCAGGAGAGAAGAAGCCTGAGATGCCCTTCCGTGATGACCATGCAAGTTGTGTCTGATTATTCCTTGTGGCTCCATACCAGTCCAGTTCGGGAAAATAGTTATCTATGTTGGGGCCCACGGGCTCTAACACCGTCCCATTGGTAGTTTGCCATGACTGCAAGCTCCTTGCTTTGTAATCCTTAGTCGGCAAAGAAATTGTCCCGAGGAAAGGCCCCTAGGTTGTAGCACATGTTTCTCTAATCTTCAAATTTTTGTGAACAAGATAGATTCAGAATAAAGAGAGGGTGTGAGGTTCTCTTTGACTCGGCATCCTCTCAGTCCCTCTTCCTGTGTCTTCGGAGATGAATGATGGAATGTCAGGGAGCATCGAGCCATATGATGCCCTCCAATGGAAAGAGACAGTTAGCGATGGTACTCCTTAGAGGACTCAGACACTAATTACCAGGGCAACAAGGAATCACAATAATAAACCAATTGAAGATCCCCTCTGGGCACCCCCAACTCCAGTCTTGGGTGTTGGAAATAAGTTTATATCGCTAACCATTCTGCCTATATTTCTAGTCAAATTGCCCCTGCTAGGAACACCTGAAAATCTAATGTGCTCAGGAAGGTAAGGAGTTAAGGCCTGAGTCAAGAAATTGAGAAAGGAGACAGATTCTTAGAGTCAGCTTAAAACATTCAGTCCTCAAACTGCTTGTCACTGCTTAGTTAAAAATAAACCAACACAAGTTAGCTTATTGCTGACCCAAAGCAAAAGGTAAACCCACATCAGGGAACTTGGGGAGATGCTTCCTCTCTCAAGTCCACATCCTGGGATTAGTGCCTTAACTGATTGCAAAGTTAAAACCTCAGGTAATAGAACAAAGGGCAATGTTTCCTTCTTGCATGGCCAAAGAAGGCAGAGAGCTAGATTGCAGTTCCTTGCCCAAGGCTCCTTCCTGGCAGATCATGGCTTTCCTGGCCAGTCAATGAATGTTATAGCCAGCAAGTTCTCTGGTCTTTCCTTCTCACTTTTGTTCTGTAACAGACAATCTGATTTCAAATGTTTGGGTCTCTGTCTGAGAAGTCATGTCAGGGCAGCATTGGAAAGCTCAGGCCTGAAGCACTGAAGCACTGAAGGACCCAGGGAATTCTCTGGTTTTCTGGTAGTAGTTTCTTTGGTAATGCCTATGAATATGGGGATTTTCTGAGAAACTGGCATAATGAGAGGCAAGAAACACTCACTTTCAAGTGTTGAGCCAAAGATTGCCTTCACTTCTTCTGCATTCAGTGCCCTAACAACTCCCATTAGTCCCCACCGCTTATAGTATCACAAAGCCTAAAAATGCCAGACTGAGAACTTAGCTTCAAATGCATGGTCATTCTTAGGACATTTAATATGAAGTCTAGTTATTCTGTAACATGATACATTTGGGGAATTATCAGCCCTCACTGTTGACAATTATTAAGATTAAAAGAGGTTATAAGCATGGGCATTAATTCACTCTAAATGATTCCTTATGAGAAGGAATTTATAAACACAAAGAGGTTGTTCATACTCTAAACAAACACCACATGAGATAACAGCAAGAAGGCAGCCAAGATGAGAGACCACAGCAGAACCTATGCCCACGGACACTTTGATGTTGGCCTTAAACGGATATGTTTCCACTTTTAAAAATCACCCAAGAGTGGCATTTTGTCATGGCAGCCACAACAGACATAGTACACAATTGCCTTGCTCTTTGGCTATTAGTTTGAATAGCCGTTGACTTGTAAATCTCTAATATGCATTGTTAATGCCTTTAACATAGCATCTTCATAGTTTTAGTGACACAATGATTCTTAGAAAGTAAAGAATCATACATACATTTCTCTGCTACGGATTGATTTTAATTAAAAAAATAGGCAATGGTTGACATAGTGATCACCAAGAAGATTAAGCATGTGCTTCTCTGAATAAGTTGCTGACAAGACTAATCACAGGTGTTGGTTTTCCATCAGGCTGACTGAGAAAACAGACTAGAGAAGCATCAACATTATTCGAGGCTAGGCTACAAAGAGAGAGGGAACATACAGCAACTATGAAAGCTGAGAAAGGGCTCAAGGAGCTGAAGGGCCTGTTTCCCAGCAAAGACAAGGGAGAGGACCACAGTTCTCTAGAGGAGTAGAGCAGTTTGTTTGTGTCCAAAGGAATTAAATATATTATTCACAAAGCCAAAAACTAAAACAATTTTTTAATTGTTTCTCTCAGTGTCTGTGCTACTGGGGTTATATTTAGGAACTGGTCCCCTGTGCCAACCACAGAGTTTTTGATGACTTCTTTGAAATTTGCTATCTTAAAAGAAATTTAGGGTATAAAATCCTCTTAGAATTATGTTGTCATTCCAGCAGTTTAAACAAGTCCAGGTGGATAACAAAATATCCTAACAGCAATATGTCACAACTACCCCAGAGAAGCACAAAAGAAAAAAAAATGATAAAAATCAGACCACCAGTGGTGGAACAATATGCTGTGTGCCTCTCACAGGCCAAGCACCACTTGATGACCTTATCTATCACATCATTTTAACTTCTCAATATTTTTTCAACAGAACAAATAAATATAATTTTGTGAAGCAGAGTGGTTAACTAAAACTGTCAGCTACTTAGAACCAAAAATAGGAACAACATTAGGTGTGCCTTAAATGGTCTTTCTAGAGAGGTTTTACTGATTAGGGACAATTCATGCTGATTTGGGGGAACACCATCCCATGGGTTTAGGTAATGAATTGAGAAAAACAGGAAAAAGAAAGAAGTTGTAACAGAACCTCTATTCATTTTTCTGTGTTACATTATCCACACTATTTTATGATATAAGCAAATAGCATCCCCCACTGTGCCTTCCCTGAAACCATGGACTAAAGAAAGATTTAACTTTTTATTTAGGCTTTTTTTTTTCATAGCAATGAGGAAAGTACATAGTACATGAAGGAAGATTTTTTTCAATTAAATACTGAAGGAGGATGGAAGAGCAAGGCAAAAGATAGAATATAGAAATATAGAAAGGGATAACAAACTACGTAGAAATCTACTACAGTAGAAGGTTCCTAGAATATGTAGCTATATGAAAGATATTTGAACAGAATCACCATAAAATAGGGATGACAATGTGCCAAGAAGATATGTTATATCACCAAACAAAACCTCCAGTGCCAGGAAGGATTTCCATCTTGTTGAGTTGTTGGCCAAAAGGATTCACTGCAAACATCTAAATATCTCAAGTTATTGCCTATGGCACTGGTTGCTTTCTACAACTTGATAGTAATAGCCACGGTCTTATTCCAGAAAAAAATACATTGTCCTGCTCAGAGAAGTCAAGCTGGTACCCACCTAGAGGCTTTAACCCCTACTGATTAGCATTCATGAGCTGGAGGGTACTCTGTATAAAACCAGAGGGAAAGAGTAATCATCAATTTCATCCAGCTACAAACCTTTTTGCAAGAAATATTGTAACAAGTCTTTCTCCATTCCACCAGTCAGTGCGCAAATGACACAGACACTTCTTTACTATTTATTTATTTATTTATTTATTT
>NC_022029.1:11439909-11457025 GCF_000317375.1 Microtus ochrogaster
AAAGCCAGTACGTGCAGTAGGATCAAAAACCCATTGCCATTGTTCTTGAGTTCTCAGTAGTCCTCATTGTCTGCTATGTTCAGTGAGTCCGGTTTTATCCCATGCTTTTTCAGACCCGGGCCAGCTGGCCTTGGTGAGTTCCTGATAGAATTTTGACAGCTAGGATTAGAGCTTAGACTTGTTCTCAACTAGCTCTTATATCTTAATCATTGTTTTTAAATCTATGTTCTATCATGTGGCATTTTACCTTCCTTTCATTCCATTTCTCTGATTTGTTTTGTGTCTCCTGGCAACTCCTCAGCATGACTAGATTTATCCTCAGTTCCTCTCTTTGCCCGGAAGCCCCATATATTCTACCTACCTAGCTACTGGCCATTTAGCTTTTTATTAAACCAATCACAGTGATACATCTTTACACAGTGTAATCAAATATATCACAACAATATTTTGGTCCAAAAGTGGCAAAATTGTGGTAGAATAAATCAGTTTTTATTAGAAGTAAGGCATACTCAATGATATGGAACCTATATTTAGTAATGCTAAAGAAGTAAAACTATAAATATGTAGGTCTAGAAGGAAGCATCTCGCTATTCTTATTCTGAAAGAATACAGCAATGTAATGACTACTAATGACATATTGCTGTACTTATAGATCAGTGACTCACTCAACCCTCATCATAAAATCCTTTTCTTGAATGAGATGAAAATTAACACATAAATTCACAACTAGACAATGTGCATTGAATAAATGACTTTGGAGAACTAGCCCTATATGTCATGTCTTCATTAAACTCCTCCCCTTGAAGCGTACAAATTTATGCAGAAGGAGGAAATGAAAACAGTATAAGATCAGAGGGAGTGGATGACTCTAAGGAAACAGCATCTTCTAGACACTGATTCACAGAAAAACTCACGGAAGAGTGAGGCAGCATGCAGAAAATCTACACAGACTAAAGTAACACAAAGTCCCATCACTGAAAATGAAAGGGTACACACAATCCAACCCCTAACCAAGAAACTATTTGCAGACACACAGAAAATCAATCAACCATGTTCTTTGGATGGCACCAATTTAAATAAAATATTAATTAATAAGAATAATTACCTCTAGTTTTTTTATCAACTTTCAGTTCTTTTTTTTGTTTGTTTGTTTTTTGTTTTTTTTTTTTTTTTCGAGACAGGGTTTCTCTGTGGTTTTGGAGCCTGTCCTGGAACTAGCTCTTGTTTGGAGAAAAATAAGGGTATCTTACATTTTATCAAATACTAATCAAATCTATATCAAAAATCAAGCAAATCTTACTGCCAATCTAAGCATGATGAACCACTAAAAGAAATTTTGCATTTTTTTTTGTTGTTGTTTACTTTTTTTGCTTGTTCTTAAAGAAGGATATGGGCTATAGAGATAACTCAGCAGTTAAAAATACCTAGTGCTCTCCCAGAAGACTCAGGATCAGGTCAAGATGGATTAGCAGGAAATAATTCTTGATATTCAAAGTTATTTTATTCCTGTCATCCACATGGTAGAAAAAGAGAAACAAATTCCATAGGCTTTACTCAAACATGTACCATAGTACATACAGTCCAATACATATGTGCATACATACTTCCTAAATAAATAAGTACAATTTAAAAAATATAAAGTTGAGTAAGAATTGAAAATTTACTATATTTTGAACATTTCATAATAAGGAAAAAATTTAAATGTAAGCAAATTCACATTACTGAAGACAAAAGACCTGGCACACATTATTGAGTAATATTATTACCCCCTAAATCTCATTGTTTTGTTTGCTTCAATTGCTTAGCTCTTTAAATAAATAAGCCATTTTTCCTTTTTTCTATCATGTTAATAAAACAAACTAGATTTAACATATAAAGATAAATGCTAATCTTAAGGTTTCTCTTGCAGTGCATTTTCTGTTTAACACATAGAGCAATTAAATAAGATGTATATAAGTAATTACAAAATGATACAAAAATGTTGTCTTAAGAAAAAACAAAAAAAATTATATCCAAACTCAGAGGTCATTCAGAAAAAGGGAGAGGAAAGTGCGTAAGACTCAGAAGTTCAGCACTCATGAGGCAGAGGCAGGTGGATCTCTGTGAGTTCAAGGCCAGCTTGGTCTACAAGAGCTAGTTCCAGGACAGGCTCCAACGCTACAGAGAAACCCTGTCTCAAAAAACCAAAAAAAAAAAAAAAAAAAAAAAGGACTCAGAAGTTGTGGCCTTCTGGACACAACAGTTTAGCTTTTCATTAAAACACACAGTGGGTGGGGCAACAAGAAGCACAAAACCAGTGCAAGAACATCCCAACCAAATCCTAGGGTGGAGAGGGGAGTTGGACATACAGCCCAAGTCTAGTCATGAAGTTATTCATAACTGCTTCCTGCAAGGAAGAGGAGACTTGGATTTTCCTGGCAAGTTGACCACTTTCCAATGAAAGGGCATATCTCCAGAAATATTTGGGAGGGAGAAATTTATCTTAATGTAGGGGAAAAAAACCTTGAAGGAAAAAAATTGGTGGATACAGAAGTGAAGGTGAATCATGGAACAGTTGGAGAAGGGGTGGATAGCATCAAAGCATATTATATGAAATTCTCAGGGAACTAAAAAAGCTTTAATTTTTTAGATAGGAAAAATACATATAATATTAGATCCTTAAGACCTTGTCACATTGACACTTTTGCTGACAATTGTTTCTAAGAGCAGTACATTTTTCTTCATTTTTTTTCTATTTTTAGAAATCAGAGTTTTCTTGTATATGGTTAGGTATGGATCTATGTGCATTCTTCTACATGTCATCATCCAGTTATGCCAGCACCATTTGTTGAAGATGCTTTCTTTTTAACATTGTACGGTTTTGCAAACAGATCCATACCTATCATCATGCACAAAACTCAACTCTAAGTAGATCAAAGACCTCAACATATATCTAGTTGCACTGAACCTGATAGAAGAGAAAGTGGGAAGTAGCTTTGAGTGCATTGGCATAGGAAACCACTTCCTAAATATAGCACCAGAAGCACAGATACTGGGAGCAACAAATAATGGGATGTCCTAAAACTGAGATGCTTCTCTAAGGCAAAAGACATTGTAAATAAGACAAAATGGCAGCCTAGAGAAAAGATCTTCACCAAACCACATCTGACAGAGGGCTAAACTCGAAGTTATATAACGTACTCAAGAAACTAGAAATCATGGGGGCTGGAGAGATGGCTCAGTGATTAAAAGCACTGGCTGCTCTTCCAAAGGTCCTGAGTTCAATTCCCAGCAACCACATGGTGGCTCACAGCCATCTATAATGAGATCTAGTACCCTCTTCTGGCCTGCAGGCACACACGAAAGGAATGTTGTATACATAATAAATAAATAATTTTTTTTAAAAGAAAGAAACTAGAAATCAAAATACCAAACAGTCCAATTTTTAAAATGGCGTACATACAGATCTAAACAGAGAATTCTCAACAGAAGAATCTCAAATGGCCAAAAGATATTTAAGAAATTGCTCAACGTTCTTAATCATCAGGGGAATGCAAATCAAAATGACTCTGAGGCACCATCTTACACCTGTCAGAATGGATAACATTAAAAATACTGATGACAGCTTACCCTGGAGAGGCTGTGGAGTAAGGGGAAACACTTCTTCACTGCTGATGGCAGTGCAAATTTGTACAGCCACTTTGGAAATCAACATGATGTTTTCTCACAAAATTTGGAATCAATGTACCCTTAAGACCCAGCCATACCATTCTTGGGCATATACCCAAAGGGTGTTCAACCATACTACAAGGACATTTGCTCAACTATATTCATAACCACATCATTCATAATAGCTGAAACCAGAAAAATAATTTAAATCCCCTTAACCAAAGAATTAATAACAAAAATGTAGAAAAATGTAGCACACTTGAACAACGGAATATTATTCAGTGGTAAAAAAAAATTGACAACATAAAATTTGCAGGCAAATTGATGGAACTAGAAAAAAATTCATCCTGAGTGAGGTAAATGGGACACAGAGAGACAAGCACAGTATGTATTAATTCTTAAGTGGATTTTACATATAAAGCAAAGGATAATCAGGCTATAATCTACAGTCCCAGAGAAGCTAGGCAATAAAGAGGACCCTAAGCAAAACACATATAGATCACCCTAGGAAGGGGAAATATATAAAATCTCCTGGTTAAACTGCTGGTGGTGGCAGTGGATGAGGAGGTTGGGTTGAGGGTTGGAAGGGGATGAAAACATGAGGGAACCAGATGGTCTAGTTGTGGGAGGACTGCAGAAGGATAGCAATGAAAGAGATATCTTGAGAGAGCAAACCATTCTGGGGTTAGGGAGAAACTTGGTGCTAGGGAAACATCCAGAAATCCACAAGGATGACCCCATTTAAGATTCCTAGCAAAAGTGGAGGCAGGGCCTTAATTGGCCTTGCCCAATAATCAGTGATCAGTCATCACAGAACCAGCAACTAATAACTGACTGAAGTAGATGCAGAGATCCACAGCCAAGCACCAGATCAATTTCCAGGAGTCCAGTAAAACAGAGCGAGGAGGGATTATATGAACAAGGGAGTGGAAAGATCATGACGGGGAAAACTACAGTGACAGCTGATCCAAGGTAGTGGGAGCTCATGGACGCATGGGGAGCGAGCATGAGACTGAACTAGTTCATCTAAATGTCAGTGACAGTTGTGTGGCTTGGTCTACTTGTGGGGGCCCCTGACAGTGGGACCAGGATTTATCCCTGGTGCATGAACTGACTATTTGGAGCCCATTACCTATGTTGGGATACCTTGTTCAGCCTCGATGCAGGGTGGGAGGGACTTGGGCCTGCCTTAACTTGATATGCCAGGCTTTGTTGACTCCCCATGGGAGGCCTTAAACTTTAGGAGCAGTGGATGGGGGTGGGGGAAAATGGGGAGCAGTGGGAGCAGGGGAGGAGAGAGGAGGGGGAACAGTAGTTGATAAGTAAAATGGAAAAAATAATTTAAAAAGTGACCTATTAAAATAATTTTCTCAGTGGCATGACAGTAAGAAAACATGCTAACAAGTTAATTGCTTAATAATTAACATTTAAACATAAATGAAAAAAATCTATGTGATTTTCCCCAATACAACGTGAAGTCATATAGACAAATTATTTCAGCATTCAGAATGGAATTTATTTTATTTTCTGAATTTCCTCCTTTTGGATCCCAGGCCAGACTGGTTTTAAATTTCAAGCAGAAATGTGTTATTTTTCAAGGTTTACATAATACAAAGCTATGCTACTCTAATGCCAAAGACATTCAAGGTATAATAAAATTATTATGCTAATGAGGACATTACTGATTAAATAATACCTGACATAAGCAAAAAGTCAACAAAAACATCAAACTTACAAAACATAATGCTGTTTAAAATGGCAGTGAAATACAATATCCCTGCAAAAAAATCCCTGATAATAGATGATACTTAAATTTGTGTGATTTTCTACTAAAATAGTTACAAGTGAAAATAAGTTCTTTGAAAGAAGTACTAATTCATCTCTATTTTTATTCTGTGAAGCCTCACTGAGACTTTTATGAACTATAGAGTCTACTGAATGAAGGAACCCAGTTCATAGTCATGAAAACGTAGCTGTTTCATGGCGACATCTCATACAGTATTCTCAAAACCATTTAGTGATAGAAAGATTAAGCTTTCCTGGTCAGTGTCATCATAGAACCTTTATCCAGCAACTGATGGAAGTAGATGCAGAGAGCCACAGCAGAGCATTGAGCTGAGCTCCCAAATTCCACTTGAAAAGTGGGAGAATGTGAGCAAAGATGTCAAGACTGTGAGGGGAATACCCACTGAAACAGCTTGCCTGAGATAATGGGAGCTCACCAACTCCGGACTGACCATGAAAGAACCAGCACAGGACAAAACTAGGTCCTCTGAATGTGGGTGACAGTTGTATGGCTGAGACAGATTGGCAGTGAAACCAGGATTTATCCCTACTGCTTGTACTGGCTTTTTGGAATCTATTCTCTTTGGAGAGATACCTTCCTCTGCCTAGATATAGTGGTAAGGTCCTTGGTCCAGTCTCAAAGCAATGTGCTAGGTTTTGCTGACTCCTCATGGTAAGCCTTACCCTCTCTGAGGAGTGGATGGGTTATAGGAATGTGGGATGAGGGGAGGGGGTGGAGGTAGCAGGAGGAGAAGAGGGAGGGGGTACTAGGATTGGTATGTAAAATGAGAAAAGATAGTTTTTTTTGAAAATAAAATAAATTTAAAAAAAGAAAGAAAGATCATTTTTTTTCTGAGTACATGCAGGAGACGTGCAAAGATACTGATACACTGATTATAATTCACCAGTTATCATTGTTAGTGCATATCTTACAACATGCACGTACCCAGGGTACTAGTCATGTCCAGATCCTCCATAAGCATCATTGGTTTTTAGTGTGTAATTAGTACAAGAAGTGGTGTGAGTGGGTGTTCCTGAAATGAAGGAGTTTCAACAAAAACCAACTGACTGATTAAAACTTCAGTGTCTGGGGAGAGAATAGGATGTTGGCAGTCCAAAGCCTAATTATAGTTAACTTGAGCTGTCTTCAACCCACTAAAGAGCCCTTCTTTTCTCCCATCCCTGAGGATATTGACCTAAGTTTCCGAAGACAAATAAAAAGTCTTAGAATGTATTTGCTTAAAGAAAAAAAAAGAAAAAGAAATAAAACCCTAGTTATTCACCAAGCAAAAGACTAAGATAACATTTGAGAGCTATAGATGAGATTTCTGTGCTGTGTGGGAACTATCCACTTAGTCTTTTTACCAATTTATTTAAAAACATCTTGATTTATTACTTCATTCTTTTACTATAAAAGCTTCTGGAAACTGAATCCATGTTGGAACATGGAAATAGGGCAACCTAAACGTCTATTTCTGGGCCATGGGCATTCATTTTTTGCTCCAGAAGAAAATATCTTTTATCCCCTGTGATGTAAGAAATGGTTTTTGCATGAACGATAGTATACAAATCTGGCATTCCTGCCTGCCTATCAGCTTTGTAACAGGATTTACCAGTTACCTAAATAGCACATTGCCGCCTGCTTCAATTTCCTGTGCATGTTCAATCTGTTGCCATTACCACAAGAAGTAAATAGAACACTTTCAGTGACATTTCTTAAACCTTCTTATAAATATTTGGCAATAGGTTCTTAGTATTACATCCATCAACACCTATTGGGAATGTCTGTCATTTGAACTAAGTCAAAGTAAGTCATCTTTAGCAGCATCATTGTCGTTAAATCTTAATCAGTCATGATAGGCTCACAGTGATAAATTCTAAGAGACTATTTGGATGGCTTTGAAAATACGTATATTAAAATTTAACTGTTCAGAGGCACACTGCTCTTCATTGTAATGTGTACACATAGAAGAATAGTCAGCAGGAATCAGGGAGAGTCTTGTCACTTCTCCTGATCTAGAGAAATCATACTTGTATTTCTGTTTGCAGATGGGCAAGCGCTGAGATCTGATAAAATGGTTTCCACCACACACTTTACCTAATTATCTTCAGTCTTCCAGAAGTGAATTATCATAAGACAGATCAGCTTTCAAAGTCATGTGTATAACTAACATAAGTGATTAGATTAAATTAAGTACTTCAAATTATCCAGTGAAACCTCAACTGGAAATAAAGTAGTTGTTTTGAACTTTAATTGCCCATGTTTGTTTTCCATGTGCAGAGTAAATAATGGGGAAAGTGGAGAAGACATTACTGAGCTAGCCTTGATTTAATGATCAAATCTTATCCTTCATTTATTAGAGATGTCAATTTAAGGACACTCTTTCATAAATATATGCATAAGCAAAATATGTATATAGTATGTACACTATATACACATCATTAGATCTTCTCATAAGCCATAAGATACTTTTAATAAAATATATTTTAATTTAAAGAATACCACTGGACTATTCTTACATAGAATTGTCTTTATAATAAAAACAGTATTGAATTCAATGAGAAAATTAGAAGAAACAAATTTTAATGAGAACTCTTGGGTGAGGGTCAAATAACTGTGATGTAAAAGTGGTAATAATTTTAAAAGGTAATATTTCTGGATGAAATGCATTGTGTTTACCAAGGCGCAGTACTATTACACTATGGATGAAGGAAATTCATGTTTCCTTCTGCACATTGTATGTCCCTGAGGGCATCGAAGCAGGGTGGATGAACCGCTGCAGCGTTGTTTAGTGTGGAGTGTGACTTAGGAGGCAATCAGTGTGCTTTGTGGATCATTACATTTAGCACTTCTGAGAAAAGGCAGGAGCTGCACCATGAGGTCTTCCTCAGGAACCATCTACCCACTCTGTTATCCTGGAAGAGAAGTCAAGAACCTCAAGGACCTGCTAAGCCATTTTTACAGTTCACTTGTGTTCAGTTTTAAGTGTCTGATTATTGGCTTTTTATTAGTTTCACAGATAAAGAGAGTCTTTGATATTATCACCGATTTTAAGCTTTATTTTAAATTCATTTATTGATTAATTGTATATTGTTACTTAACGTATAAAAGCCAGAATGATTATTCTTCCTTTAATTTTTTTAAATTATTCATTTTCTGTGTATGGGTTTTAATCTGTATGATGTCTTGGCATCACATGCATGAAGTGCCTGTGAAGAAAAGAAGGAGACAGATCTCCTGGGATAAGGAGGGTTGTGAGCTGCTGTGCTGATGATAGCAACTGAATTTTGATCTTCTAGAAAGCAGTAAGTGTTATTAACTACTTATGTGCCTCTCCAGTCCTTATGCCTTCTTTTATTAATTAGAATGCTTTTAATGGTTCAGCACTATTGGATTGCCAGAAAGATTTACCTGGTTTATGGTATGAATTTGATTATGGTTTAATAAACTGTAAAGTACTTTTGTTTTTCTCCTTTAGAACACAAAATTACTAAAAAGAAATGAGAGGCCATCATGCTTATGAATCAATATTATTATTTGTTTATTTTTCACAAAATTAAATTTGGTTATGGATTCCCTTGCCCAAATTTTTCTGGATCCCTTCTGCAACTCTACACACTGAAGTTCAAGTTTTCTGTCCCTGTCTTTCTTTCTCAAAAAAGAAAAATCAAAGTGAACAACAACAAAAAAAGACAAAAGATGACAAAACAAAACAAACTGAAATAAAATGACCCTCCAAAATATATGAATTATTGTTTGTGTTGGCCAACTACTGTTGGGTGCTTGACCAGGAGTATGGTTGATATACCCAGTGACACTCAGCAGACAAAGCTGTTTTCCCTATCCCAACAGTGATCAACTACAACTAACTTGTAGTTCAGGGGTCTGATATTTCAGCCTCTATTTGTAGTGAAATTTTTGCTTTGCTGGAGTCGAATCTCTGCAGATCTGTGTATGCTGCCTCACTTTTCTCTATGTTTGATTATACATCAGTCCTATTTTGTCTGGCATCTTGCTCTCTTACTCATGATAAACACCTAAAGAACTTATATATATATATATATATATATTTCTTTATCTCCAGTTATTTTTCTGATGTGAGCCACGAAGAGAAAAAAAATTGTCTGGATGGAAAGCAGAAGACAAAGAGAAAGGGGCTCTAAATTACTAGTATCAAGAGAACCAAATTGCCAGATACTGAAAACACCCAAGTATAAGTTAGAACAGTGAGAGAAGGGGCCAATGTCACTCATTAAGGACGAAAAACATTTGTAGAAAAGAAGTCACAAGTGACAGGAGGAAGAAGACTTAATTTTTTATTTATAGGAGAAAACCACCTCCACTTTTTGCCAATAATTTGATATATAAATGTCACAGATAATAGCAATAAATCTCTCCAAAGAAGGCATTCCTAATATAATGTCATGTCACTACTGTTGTGAGTTCTCATGGTTGATAAGGCATTTGAAAAGACAGTATCTCTAAAAGAAAACCTAAGGACTCTAATGTGACCAGAACAACTGTACACCCTCTGTGAACACTTCCTGGCATGTATTATAAATTCTGTGAATTCCTAATAGACATTGTAAAACTTGCATTGCAAACTTTGCCTAAAAGGTTTGCTTGAGCCCTCTGAGCGTTTGCTGCAGAAATTCAGTGTAACGGATGCATTTCTTACCCCAGATGAACAGTATTTTCTTCCACTCCAGAGGAGTAAGCACAAATACTATATGTACTTAAATATGTGCAAAACCCTCTTTTCTAAGAATGTATGGAAACATATGAGCAATGTAACTACATACATGGATATAGATAGAGTTTACCCATATATTCACAAATATACATGCATATATTCACAACATCAATGTCGTTAGTCACCATCACTGCTCCACCATACCCATGTTCTCCTCTTCCCTCTCCTCTTCCCTTTATACTTTCTTACCTCTCTCCCGCCTTGTATTGCCTCCAGTCGTTTCAAGCTTAAACCCTGAAAGAAAAAGTATATATAATACATAATTATACAAGAAAAAAAACTAATGATCATAAAAACACTATAGTAAGTAAAATTACTCAGGATTTAATGTTGATAAAGAAGTTCCACTTATAACTGATTTCTACAGTAGAACAAGAAAATGCAAGTCCTTAATACACACTATTGTGGAAATTCTTTATGCCAGTTTCTTTGGGGTACTGGCCTTAAGATGCAGCTTCTTGTCCGCAGACATGCTCTCTTAAAGGGAGAGAGTGTAATATAATATGTCTCTTACTTTTCTTCAAACAATCTTTCTGTTCTTTATCCTTCTGAATACCTTTTTCAGGGTTTAATTTAACCGTTTTTTGTCCCACTTGCCACTAACACCTTATTTTGTCAAATAGTTTCCCCCCTTGATTCCTCATTTTGCATACTTTCTGTGGTGATATCTGTAAGTTTATTGGCCTCATTTCCTATATTATCTAAACTTTAGCAGTGTGTAAATAGATTTATTTTATATTTTTATATACAATTGATATTACCATGAGTTCTTTCCCTTCCTCCATCACTTCACTAATTTTTTAAAATTATTATTTTATTACTTTAAAAAAACACCGATTCAAATTTTCACTCCCTCCCCTCCTCCCATTCCCTCCACATATCCTCCCCCACTATTCCTCCCTCCATTCCTAATAGAGGACTAGGCATCCTGGCCTGTGGCAAGTCCAGGGTTGAGCAAGGTATACATCCAAAGAGAACAGGATTCCAAAGAGCCAGTACATGCAGTAGAGACAAATTCCAGTGCCACTGCAAGTGGCTCATCAGTCTGCCCCAATTGTCAACTACATTCAACCTGATTGTTCCCATGCTGCTTTACTCCCAGTCCAGTTGGAGTTAGTGAGCTCCCATTAGCTCAGGCAAACTTGTTTCAGTGAGTAAACCCCTCCTTGCTCATATTCTCACTCCTTCCACTTGTCACCTGGATGGACATTGGGAGCTCAGTCCAATGCTCCAATGTGGTTCTCTGCCTCTGTTTCCATCTGTTGGAAAAAAGTTCTATGGTGATATTTAAGATAAACATCAGTCTGACTATAGAGCAAGTCCAATTCAGACAGCCTCTCCTCTATTGCTTAGGGTTTTAGCTGGGGTCTTCCTTGTGGATTTCTGGGCATTTATCTGGAGCCAGGTTTCTTGCTAACCCCATAATGGCTCCCTCAATCAAAAGATATCTCTTTCCTTGCACTTATATCTGTACTTTCTCCATCTTGACTATCCCATTCCCTCAAGTTCTCCTCAACCACCCCTTCTCCCATTCCTTTTACCCCCTTCCCCCATGCTCCCAATTTTTTCAGGTGATCTTGTCTGTTTTTGATTCCCAGGTGGATCTATATATTTTTTTCTTTGGGTTCACTTTATTACTTAGCTTCTCTAGAATCATGAACTATAGGCTGAAGTCCTTTGTTTATGGCTAATATGCACTTATGAGTGAGTACATGCCATTATTTCATTAGATGCTGAAAAAGTATTTGACAAAATCCAACACCCCTTCATAATAAAGGTCTTAAAGAAATTAGGGATATAAGGATCATATCTAAATATAATAAAAGCATATGCAACAAGCCAACAGCTAACATCAAATTAAATGAAGCGAAACTCAAAGCGATTCCACTAAAATCAGGAACAAGACAAGGCTGTCCACTCTCTCTATATCTCTTCAACATAGTTCTTGAAGTTTTAATAATAGCAATAAGACAACATAATGAGATCAAGGGGATTCAAACTGGAAATGAAAAAGTCAAACTGTTGTTATTTGCAGATGATATGATAGTGTATATAAGTGACCCCCAAAACTCTACTATAGAACTCCTAAGCTGATAAATACCTTCAGTGATGTGGCAGGATACAAGATCAACTCTAAAAAATCAGTAACCGTCCTATACACAAAAGATAAAGAAGCTTAGAGGGAAATCAGAGAAACATCATCTTGTCAGTAGCCACAAACAACATAAAAATATCTTGGAGTAACACTAACCAAGGAAGTTGAATGACCCATTTGACAAAAATTTTAAGTCTTTGAAGAAAGAAATTGAAGAAGACACCAGAAAATGAAAAGATCTCCTATGCTCTTATATAGGAAGGATTAACAGAATAAAAATGGCAATCCTACCAAAGGCAATCGATAGGCAATGCAATCCCCATCAAAATCCCAACACAATTCTTCACAGATCTTGAAAGAACAATAATCAACTTCATATGGACCAACAAAGAACCCAGGATAGCCAAAATAATCCTATACAACAAAGGAACTTCTGGAGGCATTAACATCCCTGACATTAAGCTCTATTACAGAGCTACAGTAATCAAAACAGCTTGGTATTGCCATAAAAACAGAAATGTTGACCAATGGAATCGTATTGAAGACCTTCCCAAATTTTAAAAATAATTACTTGATTGTTTTGCCATTTTTCTTTTCGAGCTCTCTTTCTATGGACTGAATTTTACAACTGCTTATAAATCTCACTTATCCGTTTTCTTTTCTCCAGTAATTCATATTGTTTGACAAATACTGTGAATTTTATAATTGCTATATTTTCCTATATTCTCTCTCCATAGAGCTAGAAGTACCTCTTGCACACTTTTAACTTCTCATGGTTCAGACTAATTTCTCTGTGGGATGATGAAAGTAAAGTTAAGAACCTAATTAGCTTTCAGTGTTAATTTCTGTTATTCCTAAAATTTAGCCCCGCACTTTCCACTTGATATTCAGGAGATCATAGATGTTAAAGGGCCCTAGCTGACAGGAACTCTGGGTATCAAGTGTGCTGGTAACACCAGCGCTTATGATGCTCTAGCAACCAGTTTCCTTGCAGTTGTTCTGCTCCAGGGGTAATGCTAGATCATATATCTTGAGAATCTCAATCAAAGACTCTACTATCAACACCAGTCATTCACGTCACCTTCAATTAGCTTAGAAGTGACATTTAAGACAAGAGGTGATTTCATGTCTAGGATATTCAATCTCCTTCCTTGCCATTTACCTACCACACAAGAGAAAACTTTGCATTCCTTGTGAGTTTTATTATTTACACGGAAGCACAATGAATTCATTCAGAAGAAAATTAATATATTTTCACTTTATTCTCTAAGACAGTTTGGCTTTCAGAAAAACAAATAAAAACATCAGTAGTCAAATTATTCATGGGTATATATTCAAATTTGTGTGCATAGTACCTTAAAACTAATATAAACAGAGAATTTTAATTGATTTGAAATATGTTTCAATATTCTTCAAGATTATAGATATAATATCTATCTAGTGTGTCTAAAGTAAATTATATTTTTAAATCCTCTGGGGAATGTGACAAGGGAAACATATTTCCCACACCCTATGCATTTTCTCACTAGAGAGTATAAACTCTTTGCATTGATCAAAATTAATCACCCAAGACCAAACCAAAATGTTATAAATTGTAGGTAGAGAGAAGAATTACCCTGAAGCAAATGTTCTGCAGTATGCTAAATTTAGGTGGTTTAGCAAGGCATAAGTAGAAAAAGCTATTAACTGAAAAAAATAGGACTTCTTACCCATATCTCCCCTGTACTCAGATGTTTGTGTCTGCACTCCTGCAACTGTGTGGGTATGAGGTTGATTGGGTGGGTGGGTGGGTGGGATAGCTGGGTATGTGTGTGATGTCAGCTGCATCAGAAAACTGGGTCTGTGAGACACCATCTCTTTTTTATGGTCAGAATCCTCTTGCAATTGCTATCATGCTAATACAGATTTTACCAGCTCTGCCAAACCCCAACATACTATCCACAATCTGTGATTTGTTAGGGTATTTTTCTGATATAGAAATAGACAGCATGCTTGTGTGGAATACACATTTTATTCCTAGTAGTGAAGATATTACTGTGTGACAATTTTTTTAGACCTACAAAGTTATGATTTAACTGAATGAAGTAAAAATTTGTTATTTAAAAGTTTATAATGCCTGTGTGACTTTTTAACATTTGGCCTCAGTGACAAGGCACAGAGAGAGACAGAGACACTGTAAATAGCTTGGGGTTCAATAGCCTCATTTGCCAGAGAAAGAAACTTGCAGCCAGGAACTTGATTTATGTTAAGTGGCAACTTCAGAATTTGAATTCAGGGCATTGGGGTTCAGATTCATAATTATCTTTGTCCAACAAAAATTTGCTAATATATCTATCATCGATTTTGCCTGAAAAGCTCTGTGGACTTTGGGAGCATTCCTGGACCACATATTCCAATTTTTGCTGCTTTGAAATTTGGAATTTTAGGCTTAATTGAGATAATCTACATGAAACACAGCACCATGCCCAGCAAGCAACTATCTACAGTGTATATTAAGCTTTTTTTCTAGTTTGAGATCCCACTGCTCTTGGCATTGTACAAATGAAGGAGTAACTCCACTACAGCTTTTAAAATAACCATTTTTTGTGTATTTTCTGTATAACAGTTTACTGACCTAGTGTTCCAGCTTGATTAATTCTATTCTTACAATCAATTTGTAGAAGGTAAAACAAAATGACCTTTTACTAAATCTTTTCTCTTTTCTTCTTTTATTTATTTTTATTGAGCTCCACATTTTCTCTACTCCCCTCCGTGCCTCTCCCCTCCCCTTCAGCCCTCTCCTAAAGCCCCCCATGCTCCCAATTTACTCAGGAAATCTTGTCTTTTTCTACTACTCATGTAGATTAGATCCATAAATGTCTCTCTTCGCGGCCTCATTGTTTTCTATGTTCTCTAGGATTGTGATTTGTGGGCTGGTTTTCTTTGTTGTATGTTTAAAAAGTGGGGGAAGGGGAGAAGAGTGGGGGGAGGGGGAGAGAAATGAGAGAGGGGAGGAGGCAGAAATTTTTTCAATAATTAAAAAAACACTTATGAGTGAGTACATATGATAATTATCTTTCTGGGTCTGGGTTACCTCACTCAAAATTATGTTTTCTAGCTTCATTCATTTGCCTGCAAAATTGAAGATGTCATTACTTTTTTCTCCGGTGTAGTACTCCCTTATGTAAATGTACATTTTCCTTATCAATCTATTCTCTTTTTGAACTATCATTTTTAGAATAAAAGCCACACTGCTTTGTACATTCATATTGTTCATCTCACTTCTCAACTGTGGTGCATGGCCCAGAAGAATCAGAGGTGTTCAATGCCTGCCTCCTCCCATCTTAGTGAAACCCTTCTTCAATAGAGATTTGGTATCTGCGTAAAAGGGTGCATTCTTGAAGGATGGTGGCAGTAATTAACCCTCTGTCTTGCTTTGCCTATCAAGAAAGTTCAAAGATGTCACATTTACTTCAGTTTAGGTTGGATCCATGGGTTTCCCTAAGAGTCTTCCTATAGCTAATTCTGAGCACCATGGCTTGTCAGTGAAGCTGATGGAAGTACTTAAGGGATTAGATAATTCCAACAAGACCTAATACCTTAGCTGTCCATCTTGGTGATTCTCTGAAGTCGAGCCTTTGGAACTTTGGATGTCAGTATTTTTCCCTATTGATTCACTAGTAGGCTTTGCATTTAGAGTTAATTATAAATTACTTTTCTGGGAAAAACTTTACACTCACAAGAAAGTTTATAATTTAATCCTTATTTGATATTTATTTTCTAGGTGTCAGTACTGAGATACATGAATTATCATGTGTTTGTTGAATTAACTTAGGAATTCAGAACATATCTTGTGGTTGCTTACCCCAACAAAAAACTCAAGAAATTACTCATATCTAATCTCTAGTCTTTCTTTAATATAAAAAGCATAGTTAAAATGCTTTCTTGCAGTCAATTTAGTGATCTTTTCCTTATATAATGTTGAGAATGTAAGTCTTAGAAAAATTTCAAAAGTATGTGCTTAAATGTTTAAACAGCTCATCACCTGATTCAAAAGTTATCTAAGGGGCTGGAGAGATGGCTCAGTGGTTAAGAGCGTTGCCTGCTCTTCCAAAGGTCTTGACTTCAATTCCCAGCAACCATATGGTGGCTCACAACCATCTGTAATGAGGTCTAGTGCCCTCTTCTGGCCTGCAGACATACACACATACAGAATATTGTATACATAATAAATAAATAAATAAATAAATAAATAAATAAATAAATAAATAAAAAATTGAAGAAAAGTTATCTAAAGACAATATGAAAAACATTGATTGGGTCAGTGGTCTCCTAGAAAGAAGCCAGTAGCCCAGTGGAAGCCTGGGTGGCCTTCCCACTTAGGAGAGAAACCCACACCGTCACCCTGTGCTGAGATGGCTCATCGCTAGAGCAGTCTTCCTCCCGGGCCGACTGGCAGCTTTGGCAGCTCTATGACCCTGCGGCATCTTCCCTGGGCGCCTCTGCTAAGCACTGAGGTTGCTTTGTGATCCATTCTCCCCTCACTGCTGCTAACTGACTACCTCCGAATGCGTGTTGGTATTTTTTAGCACCTGATACACACATCAAAGTGGTACAGTTTACTTCTTACCCATAATGCTATCTAAAAATTGTCTTCCCACCCCCACCTTGGAATCACTGAAAAGCCTCCATTGTTTTTTTTTGTTTTTTTTTTTAATTTATTTATTTATTGAGGATTTCCGCCTCCTCCCCGTCACTGCCTCCCATTTCCCTTCCCCTCCCCCGATCAAGTCCCTCCCCCTCCTCAGCTCGCAAAGCAATCAGGGTTCCCTGACCTGTGGGAAGTCCAAGGACC
>NC_022029.1:11458625-11508853 GCF_000317375.1 Microtus ochrogaster
CTTTAAGATACCATCTTACACCTGTCAGAATGGCTAAAATCAAAAACACCAATGATAGCCTTTGCTGGAGAGGTTGTGGAGAAAGGGGTACCCTCATCCATTGCTGGTGGGAATGCAAACTTGTGCAACCACTTTGGAAAGCAGTGTGGCGGTTTCTCTGAAATAAATTTCATCAAGCTTCTCAATGAAAAAAAAAAAGACAAAAATCACCCAAGTGCCAACACTTTTAAAATTATTTTTTCTTTCTGTCCTGCTTTCAATGTTAGTCATGCTACACACATGTGGACCAGTGCCTGAAATCTGCAATCTAGACTGAACTCTTCAAATTGTTCTTCATCTCCTTTTTCAGAATCAGAGATGTCATTATTCTCAGGCCCTTCATCAGCTCAATATTTAAGCTATGTCATTTTGAAGACAGAAAGCACACACTGTCTTTGAAACCTCCACACTCTTCTAAATGAACACAATTGTAAATGGCAAAGATTGATTTCTGACTCCAGAGCGGCTTCCTAAACTGAGGCATCAATCCTTACATTAGATTACAAAGATTACATAAGAGTGTGTGGGCCGTGAAACGTGGCAACATCAAGATGGGCCTGAGAGTGCAATGATCAAACATTTGATGAAAATCAAGCATAGAATGAAGGCAAGGTTTGCCCTGCAGCAGCCTCTCACACAATTGCTTGTTTACCAAAGCATTGGTTATAAACATGTGCACTTTTGTTCTATGAATGATGTCACACCACACAATGTCAGTGTATGCTGCCTGAAACACATGGGTTCAGATTGAGGGCTATCATATAATAAATACTTCAGTGTTTGTCATGGTTGTACAAAGTGTTCTGCATTTATAGAAACAAAATGAAATAGTTGTGGCAATAAGTTTAATATTGCCCATTATCATGCCTCGGCATGTATGTAGCAAACTAGACTATAGTTGAGCTATGTTTGATTTTTTTAAATTGCTGTTAGTGTCTTTGATTTAAATTTCATTATAAAATATGTTTGTCTGGACTCATGCAGCCTCTTGTCACATCAGCATGTGACTACCTGTCCAATGGTTTAACGTGGGATCGGTATATGACTATCGGTCTTTGGGTTTCCATGGGGCAAGGCACCTGTAAAAATGGACTCTCACTTAGCAAGAATAAGTAGTAGATGGGACAGTGTAGGAATTTGCAAAATTTGTGCACTTTTCAGGCTCTTTTCTCTCTCATTATATTGGCAATTCTTAGGATGGTTTTAGTTTTCCTTTGTCAGTCACACATGCAACAGCTGTGATTTTCCTCTGGAAATTCTGATCCTTTTCAAATATTTTCCCCTAAGATTCACAGATATGTTTCTCATATCTCTTGTCTGGAATTACTAGCTGCAACTCCTAATCCTGGGAGCTTTTCTAACTCAATAGAGAGACTTAGGTACATACAAGAAAACAACACTTGGAACACTAACCATGTCTCACAGTTGTGGAAAGAAGAGTAGGGCATACAAACACAGAATAGGGAAAAAGCCTCAGGAATACACATACTGCCAACTGTTGAGACTAACTTCCCTGGACACCAATAATATGAAATCAACTATAATATTTAGTATATTCTGATGAGAAAAATGCAATGTAAAATATGGAATAAATAGATTCATCTTTAGCATACACAGGACCTTGTATTAGTGGAAGACGTATGCTATAGTAGTACAGGAAAAGAATGCTTTGTCAAGGTCTGCTTTTAAAGAGAGACTGAGACTTAGAAGCTTCTTGTAGAAAAAGAAAGTGTATAGAAATATATCTTGTATCTCACTTGACTCTGCCTTCTTTCTCCCAGCATTCAGTTTAGTTTCCCCCCCCCCACCTAGCTCTATTCTGCCCTGCTCCACTATAGGCTCAAAGCAGTTTCTTTATTAACCAATGGTATTCACAGCATACATGTAGCCCCTCAGGAGACAGACACCAGAACTTTATCTGGTAAGCTACAGCCTCTTGGTGATACACAGATTAATGGAGGTGGGTTAATTTAGGATATGAGTTAGCCAGAAATATGCTTAAGCTATTGGCCAAAGAGTATTGCAAATAAAAAAAGAAAGAAATATATCTTGCAGACATGAAAGAATTATTGTCTGGGTTTGAATATTGTTGTCCTTACTCTATTGTGCTCATGTCTAATGGTTTTTAACAATGTAAGCACAAGTAGCTGACAGTTGACAAATGTGCTGTGATAGCAGGATGTGTCTGACTCGATATTTAGTTAAGCCTGCAAAAAATGCTGAACTCTATGTCTAGAAAAGGGTTATGCAGGGGGTGGGGAGTGTATTGGGGAAGCACAAAGGGGACATTTATAATTATCACAATATATTCATTAAAATGTGGTGCATATCTTAAAGTCAAAAATAGAAGACTATAATAAAATGATTCATGAAAACCTCATAAGAAAAAGACTCTGCTTAAGTATAAATAAATACAGCACGAGATACTCAGGGCCACATGAGTACAATCCATTTGGTGGTCAGAAGTTTTCCTTGCACCAACACCCCTTCTCTATCTCAGGACCTGAACCCAAACTGAGGTTGCACACCATTAGTTTATTGTTGAATTAATTTTGTTTTAATATTGAAAAAAACTACACTAATTTTTGCATGTCTTTTAAAACAGGTCTGCCATTTTGTGCTCCATAGTCATGTGAAGTGATATTTGCAATATTGACAATTACAATATCAAAATGTTGATAAACTCTAAAACATGTGTAAGATATTCCACATCTTCTTCAGATTCAAATGTCCAGCCAAAATTGATTTCTTTATGAAAAATTAAATAAACAGTCTATCTCATTAGTCTGCAAATTTATATTAATCTTCCCAAAAATATAAAACTATAGGTAGGTCAAACGCTTTTTTAAAAAATAGATTTCTTTATAATTTATTGTTAGTAACATTTGAATTGCATGTGTGAAAATATACTCATATATTGAAGCTCATAAAAATATATGAGAAAGGGCATAATTGGAAAATATTTAAGATGCCCTGAACTGGATAATTAGTGCTATGGAAATCACATTGCACAACTACGTTATGTTGTATTGTAAGTGACAAAATCTAACTTTGAGAAACTGAGGAAAAGTGATTAGGTGACTTGTACAGGAAGATTTAAGTCAAAGGAAAGAGATTTAAATATTAAATCCATAGTGTCTGGTTGCAGGCACCCCTTGTGAAGCACACACACTTCTTCCAAAAACAGCCCACGTGCTTGAGATGGGCTTCTCGTTTAAATTAGATAAATGCGTTTTTAAAAGTGAATTAAAAAACCCATTCATTTTATTAATGTTCACAGAATCGACCTAAACATGTAAGTTTTATATTTTGAAGAAGTAAATGCAGGATAATAAATTACTGGGTTTTAAATCATTCAGAATTTAGAAAGAAATATGGGAAAAAATACAAAGTAAATGAGTTTGTATTTCAGAGTCCGTGATTCCTTGGAAAGAAATGTGAAATTCAATTGATATATTTCCTGAGGCAGACAAAGATTAAAAGAAAATTAATGTTACTGTACAGGCACAAATAACATTTCATAGAGTTTGTGATTACAGTTGCTCCAGGCTAACTAAAGTATTAAACTAGTACAATGTGTCCATGTTCCTGAATCCTGGAAGTTTTCATCGTGGTACTGCATAACTTAAATTTCTTCTGCTTCAGGGACTTGCATCCTCTACTTTATGAGACTTCATGTGATAAAGTTTGTCCTGACCTAGACTACTTCTAGGGCTCCTGGTGTTCTCAGTGGGATGGTCATTTATGGAAATGTGTCTTTCTGTATAATGTGTGAGACTAATCAACAATTCAAAATTATGAATGCTCAGTGTATTGTCGCTCCTAACAACTTCTACCTGATAATCTTAAACATGAACCTGTAGAAAACTTCAGATAATGTATATGTAATCATAATATGTGTGTGTATATAAAATGTGTGTATTCCTGATAGATTGATTGATTGATATGTGTGTGTAATACTAATACTTATACACATATATGAAGACATATTGCTCTAGTGCACAGTAAGGTGGGAAAAAACTAACAGACAAGGAGTTATTATCATCTAATGTGTAGCATGTAATATTGTAAAAGCTGATTATTTTCTCATTTTTAAAATTATGTCCTTACAATCCTATTTGTATTAGTTCTATATTGTCACCCTCAATTTTCTTAGTTTTCCTTCCTGCAACATTCTTGATAAAACCTACTTTGATTTCTATCAAATATTGAAGTCTACTGCCCTTTCCACCTCCGAAGACAAACTACTTGAATGTACTCTAGAAGTTTACTACTATCGTGCATTATCTGTAAGTGCCACATAAACAAAAGTCCTTGACTTTATAAACTTGGAATGATCTCAAATGCTCAAGTAGTGCTTAGTAGATACTATTTGTGGTAACTATGCAATTCAGTATTTAATGAATGAAGTGTTTATTTTAAAATATGTTTTTATTTTATTCATATGAATGCACATGTGAGAGAGAATAAACGTGCCCCTGTATTCACATAGAAGTAAGAACGGGCCACAAGACAACTGGCATCCTGTGTTATGGGTGAATTTGATTCGCCCAGTGTAGATGTTGAGAATTATACCCAGGTCCTCTGAGCCATCTCTCCAGCTCCTGAATATTCACATTATAAATCATTTATGTATTTAAAGAGTTTAACAAGCTTATACTATATTCAGTTAAAAACCTTATGTATAATCCCAAGCATCACAAATATAAAAGCAAATGCATAAAGTTTTATTGATAACTTAGAAGACTTAGCAATTTTGTAAATTACATTAGATGATTAGAAAAACAAACGATGCTGTTACATTTTTCTGCTAAATGTCTAAAAGAAATTTGGATGAAACTTTACAAATAAGAAGTTGATGATTTCTGACTACCCCTTAAAGAAAAATTCTTGATTGTCCCTTTTCTGTCAAAATAATGGTGATTATTTTAAGATTCAAACAATTAGGATATGTAAAATACAAATAAATAATTTCTGCAGAAAACAAAGAATTGTATGATAGAATTACATCACCATATTTAGTGTCCTTTGGAGTCACTATTTAAAGAAAACAAATTCATAGGAAGGGGAGAGGATGGGAGGTGAGCATAGAAAAATGTACAGGTTTTTTAAAATCAATAAAATAAAAATGAGGAAGACAAAAAATTAAATCTTTCTATTTAGAGTAAAACCTGCCCCTTCTTGCAAAGAAAAATAAAATAAAATAGATTCAGTGCAGAAAAAGGTATCTCTATTTACATTGAGTACATATATTTAAGAAATCATGAAGTCATGATTCTATCCAATAAAAGCTAAGTGGTATTTAATATGTTTCTTACACTGACATTGTCAACACTTGCTAAATAGAATCTCTTAAAAATCTAAGAAGACTAGAAAATGATGGCCTAAACTTGACTTCCATCTTACTGCCTGGCTATCTTAGTGCCTCCCCACCTCCTTTTCTGTGTCTCAAGCTCCTCTCCACTGTATTATCTGCATTATGATGCTATCTTTCATTGGGGAGCCAGTGTTTGAAGAAGGCTCAACATCTGTAGTTCCTCAAAGTTCTCTGAACTTGATGAGTCCATGGAAATTATAACACCGAAAAAGCCTTTGTAACTGCTGCATTGTCTAGTGTGGCAATCTACTCCACCCTAAGTAATTTACATTCTGTGGACAGCAATAGAATCCCAAATATGCTTGCCCTTTTTTGGAAATGACCAAAAAAGAAACTACTGTGCAAAACAAGCACAGACTATAATTAATTGAATATTCATGATTATATTGAAAAATCACTGAATTTTCCTGCAACGTAAGGGTGTCGACTTATTTTCTTTCTTATGAGATTTATTTACTTTTACTCTATAGGTATTGATGTTTTGCCTGCCTCTATGTCTAATGTGCCACAGGTGGTCACAGAGGCCAGAAGAGGGTGTTGGATACCATTGGACTGGAGTTACAGATGGTTGTGGACCATTATGTGGGTGCTAGAATTGAATCCAAGTCTTCCAGAAGAGAAATTTGTGTTATCGACCTCTGAACCACCTCCCCAGTCCCAAATGTCATCTCTTGATACATTTGATAGCAGTAATGTGGCCCAAATGTCATTACTTACAAGATGCTCTGGTTAGCAATGAGATACAGCTTTAAATAAAATAGACAGAAGTCCTTAACTTCATGAAGCACATAATTTAAAAATTATAATTAGCTTATTTATGTTTTTATATTTATATGTAATCTCGTGCACATGACAAATGATAACATTTTATATAAAAATAATATATTAGGCATAGGCTCCTATAACCTGATATAGTAATTTATTCCAACAACTTCTGTCTTCCAGTATTATTGGAGTGAAGAGAGAAGTGGCAGGATCACCTAAGGAAAATCTATGGGATGGCAGTTATGGCTCAGTTTTTGAGTTTTCCTGCTACTGAAATTGTCACATGAGCATCTAAAAATACTTATTTTCCATTGTGTGATATTTTGATCACATTCTTACAATAAAGTTTGTTTGGAATCAAGGATGGACGTAGCTAATAGATGATCAAAATTAACCTTAGAGGTTTTGGCGGACTGAGGATAGATGGAGAGATAGTAAGTAGTGTGTGACTCCGAGAGGTCTTGGCTCTTTTAGATGGAGAATGCAGCTTTAAATAAAATAGAGATCGGAGGTCAATGGTTGCTTATCCACTTCTCTGCCACTTCATTCAGGTTCTTACCCCAATATTTGACACCTGAGCTTTTGTTGATAAAGAATAATTCGATAAATGCATCTATTTTCTTCAAAATGCTACTTTTGAGTGTGTCTCTGTGAGTGTCTATGCATGTTAGTGCAGGGCTTTGGGGTCCAGGAGGTGTTAGATCCCTCATAACTTGAGTTATAGATGGCTGTGGGCTCCCCAGTGTGGGTATAAGAAATCAAACTTACGTCCTCTTGGAGCCACTAAGAACTCATATCTGCTGAGCTATCTCTCCAGCTTAGAAAAATTTTTAGGCAATTGGAAAAAAATTAAATATTCAATCATGCAAATAATGCAACCAAATATGAAGTAAGAGTATATCCACATATTATAGTTTTACTTAGCAATAAGATGGGTGGCAGATTTCTTGTTGGATATTTGCCTTCCAAATTTTTACAGAAACTCAAGCAATATGATTTGCATATGTCTTACATGGGGTGTGATGTTCCTTATTATTTGCAGATTTACTTTTTAACTAAGCCATAAATGTTCTAAGATAAACTGTCTGTGTGGTTTAGTAGATGGTACACAGAGAGGGCAAAGAATGGGATGGTAACTCATTTTCAAATGCAATGGAGCCTTGCACTCTGGTGTGTGCACCCTGTGTAAGCTCCTGTTTCTGGATGAACTGGAGGGAAAATGTCTCACATGGGTAGTTGTTCTACCTCAGTCTTCCCAGAAGGAACTGAGGAGGCGTGGCTATCATAGCTAGTCCTTGTTCATTTTCTTCAGGGTTCTCCTGAAAAGAGTCTGTTATCTGACAGATGGTGGTGGTGTTCCCAGTGAACAACAGCATTGCATCTGAAAGTCGCACCTCTCAATTTTCCATCCTCATCTACTCAAAGAGCTAGATCGTCAAACGGTCCCCAGACACCAGAGATTACATAAAACAGAGGTGTGTGCACCTTCAGGGTTGAGAAAGGACATGAAATTCACCAATATCCACACATTCACCTATGCACCCATACTGGATGAGCCCTAGATGAAAATAAGGAGGTTCTTGTAAATAGCACCATTGCCACACCCCAGGAAAAGGTTTATGTGCAACTTGTTCCCTGGTTCATGATGAAATGAATGAATGTAGCATATCTACTGTCCCAAATCCTGCACCTTCTCTGGGCAATACAATAAAGCCAACCCTATTGGTGAAGGTTTGGGTGAGACAGCCCTGAATTATTGAATGCAAGAAACCTAGCACCACCCCTTATCTGCCATATGGTGGCATGGACTGGGAGAGATGCACTTCTCCCTCCATCAATGCTAAGGCAGGTGGGAGAGCTGACCCCTGTGGTCGTAAGAGCAGGAGAGCTGTTCCTGACCCCCACCAGCTGCAACACTCAGGAGAACAGGCACTGCAACTTGTCTGGGTACTACAATGCTGACAACCCTGTTGGCAGAGATGTGGGTGAGCCAGCCCCAAAATAGTGAGCAAGGTAGAGCTATGTCCTTTAACCATCTACCTTGTGGCAGCACGGGCAGGGGCCAGCTCTGTCCCACTCATTCATCAATGACTGAAGTTGGAGTGAGAACTGACACTGAGGTCACAAGAGATGAAAACTGTCCCTGCCCCCACCAGCTGCAAAATGTCGGAGAGCAGGCCCTGCACCTCATCTGGGTAAAGATGTAGGAGGGTCTTCTATCTACCTCTTGCTTTCATTGGTTAATTAATAAAGAAAACTGCTTGGCCTATTAGGTCAGAACATAGGTAGGCAGGGAAGACAGACCAGAATTGTGGGAGAAAGAAAGCAGAGTCAGGCAGATGCCATGAAGCTCCGGCCCGAGATGGACATAGCTTAGAATCTTCCCAGTAAGCCGTCACTTTGTGGTGCTACAGAGATTATTAGAAATGGGTTAATGAAGATGTGAGAGTTAGCCAATATGAGGCTAGAAATAATGGGCCAGGCAGTGTTTAAAAGAATATAGTTTCTATGTTATTATTTCCAGGGCTAAGCTTGCTGATTGGGAGCCAGGTGGGACAAAAAGCAGACCTGCTCGCCTCATCACTACAGGTAACACAATAGATCCAACCTTGTTGGTAGAGCTGTGAATGAGCCATTCCTGAAATAAGTAAGCATGGTAGAGCTATCCCCTACTTGTCTATCATATGGTAATGTGGAAGAATGAACAAATGCTCTCTTTACCCCTTGTCCCTTACCACCTACAACAGATGAGAAAGCTGACCCTCCTTCATACCAGCTGCAGCACTCAGGAAATGGGCCAGTCCCTCACCTAAGCAGCACAGCAGAACTCCCCAGTAGTTGGAGGTGAGAGTGACCCAGCACCAATCTTATGTGCAAGGGAGATCTATCCCAATTACTCATCTGCTATGTGGCAGAATGGGTGGAGGAGAGATGTCCTACCCCCACCTCCCACCCATCAATGTCTGAGACAGGTGGAGGAGCTGGCCCTGGGGTCATAAGAGCAGGAGGGCTGTCTCTGGCCCTCGCCAACTGCAGCACTCTGGCGAGTGGTCCCTGTTCCTCTCCAGGGAAATACAAGAGAGCTGGCCCTAATGGTGTAGATGCTGGAATGCTGACCCCGAGAGTTGAAAGCAGGAGAAATAGACATACCTCTTTCTTTTAGCTGCGAGAGATAACGAACTGGGGCAATGTTGGAGAGCACACACTGTTAGTACGGATAGGGGCGAACTGGCAGGAGGAACCACTCTGCACCTACCCAGGCCCAGGACCAGGGTTATTACTTGGCTCACACTAACACCCACTCAATTTATGAGGTGCTGGAGCACATGAAGGGACCTGACATTCGGACCCAAAAGCTACAGGATCTCAACAACAAGGGCAACAAGAGGATATCCGAGAAGAGTCTTAGTGCAGGTTCAGCATCAATAGTGTAGTAGAAACCAGAGGCCTCAAAGAAGAGCAATGGCTCTGCAATAAACACTTCCAAAGAAAGATATATGGACAAAGGGGTTTATTGGGTAGCTCAATGTGTCTGTCACACTGCAACTTCCATGATGTGATTTTTCATTTTTTTTCCTTTTCTTCTCTTAAATTTTGTTTTATTTTTAGGAGTTGCAGGGGTGGAGAGCAGATGTGACCGTACGGAAAATGAATGGGATCAAGATAGGGGATGTAAAACACACAAAACAGATAAAAAGAAAGAAACAATATTAATGTACCCTTAATATTACAGGAACATGAGCATTTGTGTGCACTTTTGCATTTATACATGCAATAATTTAGTTAATGAGACACTTTCAAATAGATAAAAATCCCTCATTTTTTTCTATTTCCCTAAATATCAGAAAGACCATTTGATTACCACTGTAAAGTCCTAAAAAGCACTTTTTCTCTTTAAAATCTATTTATCTCTTAGGACAATTTGAAAATTTAAGGACTGTGATGTGCCCATATCATACAGATTTAGGTTACCATCTTATTGATGGATGGTGCTGGCTGGACATGTTTGTGTACCTCAAAAGATTCGTCAGTCTCAGGTTTATTCATTTCCTGTGGTAAAAAGAGGTGGTAAAATCCATTAGGTGGCTAGGCACTGTCCCGTGGGAATGCATGTTTGTCTTGTAAAGTGAATTAGTTCCCAAGAGAACAAGTAGTTAAGGCAAAGTGGTCATAAGGTCAAACTCATTCTGACTTCCTGTCACGCTCACATGACCTTTTCCAACAACATTCTATTCACTGCGATGCCATATACCACAAGACCTCCTGAGGGCCTAAATGATAGAGCAGTCCTCTCTTGGGCTTTCAACTTCAAAAACATAAAATAAATAAGCTATTCTTCCCAACTTCCCAGTTTCAGGCATTTAGTTATCACAGAGTACTGCAAATCATTCCTTCCACTTTCTTTAGCTCTGCCATCTCTTACATAATAGAACCTCCCTGAAGGACTCACACAGCATCTTCCACTAATACAACTGTGATCAGGTTAATACTTATGAAGATACTTACCTATCTCTGGGCATACAAACTGATAACAGTTAAAGTACTGTTGAACAAATTCTAAGTATTTTGTCCTTTCTGACATAAGAACCACTGATTCGCGTAATTGAAACAATGTGTCCAAAGAGACAAAAACAAATGCTTTGAATACAAGTTTTGTACATCAAGCATAATCTTTCATAACTCATCTTTTTTCAGTGCTTTCTTTGAATCTTCATAGACAATGATGGCATGCATTTGATGGGTATCGTTGTATGAAACAAGTAAAGATTGTCCATATTCAGGCTTGAGAGATATCTCAGTGGTTAAGAATCTGCTCTTCCAGAGGTTCTCAGCTAAGCTCCTAGCACCCAAGTTGGGTGGCTTAAAACCACCTATAACTCCAACTCCAACAAGCTCTAGGGCCTTTGTGGGAGACTAAACTCATATACATATAAGTGTAACTTTAAAAATAATAAAATAAATTATTTTCTGTGCTATCAATATTCTTTGTGGGATGTCCCGTGTTCTCTTAAATTTTTTACTTTCAAATTTGCACTAAGCTTCCTGGAGTGCGGTTCTTCAGTCTTTTGGGACTCTGGCTTTCCTACCCAGTTCCATTCTGCTTTCGTTAGATTTCAGCTCAGATTATAAGACTTGCAATAGTTATTGAACAAGCATAAAATGTGTAAAACTTCCAGATCCCTCCTTTCTCTTGTATAGTTTTCAATCAAAGCCTGAATTTTAAACACTTTCTCATTAAGACCTAAGTACACAGAATTATTATTATTTTTTCCTATAGAATAGCATGTCCACAAAATGTGTTCAGTAGTCCTTCACAGTTTAATCTTTTCAGTTTTAGAGGTTTTGTACCAGCCATCCTATTTTGTACTGTTCTTCTCAACCATCTTCATAGAGTCAAGCATTCATACTTTGTCATTCAAATTCCAAACTAAGTCCCCCATGTCAGAGAACTTTCATGAATACCGAATCTAAGATAGATACAAAGTTGCTTACTATCACATCTCCAGTTTTAGTTTTCTGTTAGGATTTGCCACCCACAAGATCTTCTGTTCTTACTTACTATTTTAAAAAACAGGCTATTTCTTTGCTTCATCATGCATAATCTGTTGACTCTAGGTTCTGTGTTCAACTTATAAAACTAAAATCCGGTATTTACAGTGGTGCATAGAAATTGAACAGTGTTACTGAGTTGAAAGAATAAAATTCTCTACAAGTTGTGAATCTCTGCATCTAGTTCCATCAGCTACTGGATGGGGGCCCTATGAGGAGAAAAGGGGTATTCACTAGTCTGATTACAAGGCAAGGCCAGTTCAGGCACCCTTTCCATTATTGCTGGAAGTCTTAACCGGGATCATCCTTGTGGATTTCTGGGAATTCTCTAGCACCAGGTTTCTTCCTAAACCCGTAGAAGCTCTCTCCATCGAGATATCTCTTACATTGCTCTACTATTCAGTCCTTCTTCCAACTCAATCATCCTGTCCCCTCGTGTCCCCATCCCCCATTCCCCCCTTTACTGCCCCCCTGATGGAGGAAGGTCATTGGTTGATTAAATAAAGAAGCTGATTGCCCTGATAGGTTAGAACGTAGATGGGAGGAGTAAACAGAACAGAACTCTGAGAGGAAGAGGAAGTGAGCTCAGAGACTCGACAGCTCTCCTCTCTTGCGGGCAGAGGTGAGAGCTCTGCTCTCTGAGGCACACGCGATGAAGCTCCGACCCAGGATGGACATAGGCTAGAATCTCCCTGGTAAGCCACCTTGTGGGCTACAGCAGATTATTAGAGATGGGTTAGTCCAGGTGCGAGAGTTAGCCGAGAAAAGGCTAGATATGATGGGCCAAGCGGTGTTTAAAAGAATACAGTGTCCGTGTAATTATTTCGGGGCATAAGCTAGCCAGGAGGCCAGGGTGTGGCTGGGGTTCTGAGGACGCAGCCCCGCCGCTCCTATTTCAACACCCCCCAACCCTGCCACCTCCAGTTTACCCAGGAGATCTCATCTAAGGCCCCTTACCCAAGGTGACCCATGTGACCCTCTGAGGGTCATCCTTGTTACCTTACTTCTTTGAAGCTGTGGGTTGTATTCTGGTTATCCTTTGCTTTACCTCTAATATCCAGGCCAAGCTCCAGGAACCCAGTTGAAAAGAGAAAGGAGGGAATATATGAGCAAGAGGTTAAGATCATTTAGGGGAAATCTAGCTGAACCAAGCTCAGGGGAAATCATGAACTCTAGACCAACAGCTGTGAAGCCTCCCTGGGAGAGAACTAGGCCCTGTGAATGTGGGAGGCAGGCAGTTGTTTAGCTTGGTCTATCTGAGGGCCCCCTTGGCAGTAGGACTAGGATCTACCCCCGGTGCATGAATAAGCCTGATGCAGCCCATTCCCTACAGTGAAATGTCATGCTCAGCCTTAATGCAGTGGAGAGGGGCTTGGCCCTGCCTCAACTTAATGTGCCGGGCTTTGTTGACTCCCCATCGGTGTTCTTATCCTTTGAGAAGAGTGGATGGGGGGTGGGCTGCGGTGGGGAGGTAAGGATAGGGGTGGAGAGAGGAGTGGGAGGGAGAATTGTAGTTAAAATATGGAAGGAAATTAAAAAAGAATAGAATGAAATAAGTTTAAACAAAATCATATTTTATTGTTTCTGGAAATACAAGCGACACAAAAATATGACATATCTTAAATATGTGTTACTAACTTATGCTAAGTGTTCTGTTACTTTTCACTCATGCAATACAACTATGAAAATGAGAAAAATAAAATTATCAGTGATCATATTCACATGCTGTTAGGATATGCTTTATGAAAAACATAAAGTGTTCAAATGCCTATCTAAGAATAAGTTAAAAAGCTCTACAAGTCTAACAAACTAGATAATTACATTTTAAGACAAATATGTCAATACATAGATTTTTATATTTCATGGTTTAAATCCATTCAGAAGAGAAGTAAAATGATTACATTGTTTTTCTTTTATTGTTGGTTTTGTCATATCACTCTGAAACTAAGACTATGTTCATTTCTCTGCAAAGTTTAAAATTTGAAGTGGAAAAAAACTTGAGTATACTTTTTTGATTCAAAGGTTAACTTTAGAGGTGTTGTGTGTGTGTGTGTGTGTGTGTGTGTGAGAGAGAGAGAGAGAGAGAGAGAGAGAGAGAGAGACAGAGAGAGACAGAGAGAGACAGAGAGAGAAGTGTGCACATGAATGTAAGTGTCTGCAAGGACAAGGTTGCACATCCCCTGGAGCCGGAGCCACAGGTTGGAGCCACCTGAAATGAGTGCTGTGAGCTAAACTCAGGTCATAGTGAGAGAGTAACTGCTCTCAATCACTGGACCATCTCTGCTTTTGTTGCTGTTGTCACAAAAATTCATAGTTATCTGTTCTTTTAGAAAACTGGACTTCTTAAACCTCTCAATATTAATAGTTTAGTTTGTGATCTGGTCAATTCTAGAATTATATTAATAATTCAGGGATTTTTGCCTCCACACAATCATGTCAATGATTGTTTTAGAAAGTTTCGCTCATTCCTCTGAGAGTGCTGAAAAGTACTGAGTAAGAATGCAGCATAGGAGTTCAGTACCTAACCTTTGTCCTACATCCTTTCTTTGTTTAAGCTAATTACATTGTACAGTGGGCTTAGCTTTCAAACACATTCACATTTCCACGTGTGAGTACGACATTCATAATGTACAGCTTGACAGGCTCCAAGTAACTCTATTGGAGATTCAATATTAAAAAAAATAAATCAGAGTGTGTCACGATCTACTGTTAGAAATCTTACTTTAATAAACATGCTTACACCTGCCAGTATTAATTTCTAAGAACAGTAAAATATAGAACAAAAAAATATGGGGTTTCAGTTTAAAGTCAGAGATGTATGAAGCCTGACATTTTCACCTGACAGATTGATGCTCCACACTGCCGTAAAGTTCTGTGTGTGAATGAAATGAAGGCCTTCCTTTTCCTGTAGCAGCTACTCCAGTAGCTGTAAATGCATCTGGAGCCTGAATCTCTGGACAACGGATTCTTCTGGAAAATCCATAAACATTCAGGAAAGAATGGTGAAGTGAAACAATTGAGCAGGTCTTAATTCTTCCGTATTTATGGTGGCAGTATGGCTTTTAAAAGTCAAGGGAAACTGACACATGTAGTTTTCTCTCCTAAATTTCTACTTAAACTGCTGCTTTTTGTTAGAGCAAGAAGCAGTTAATTAGGTAAATTTCATTGCCACACTTCAGAGGATGGACTTGGAAATCAATCTGGGTGTTATTCCAAAGACACTGTCCACTAGCCCTGGAAGGATTGGGCACCACTGCTCAAGAAATGCCAGTCTAGCCAAGGCCAGAAATCTAGTTATGTCTGTCATATCAACATTTCAAAAATAGTTAATCTTTAGTTCACGTATTTTTTTCAGATATGAAACTAAACCTAGTTTCACATATACACAAGAAAAGTGCTTACTACTTCTTTCTATGTGTTGTTTTCATTGGTTGAATAAAGAAGCTGCCTTGGCCTTTTGATAGGGCAGCCCTTAGATAGGTGGAGTAGACAGAACAGAATTCTTGGGAGGAAGAAGGCAGGGAGAGAGCCACCCACCATGTAGCCATGTCAGATAAGCTGAATCTTTCCCAGTAAGCCACCGCCTCGTGGTGACATACAGATCACTAGAAATGGGTTGAATCAAGATGTGAGAGTTAGCCAATAAGAGGCTAGAGCTAATGGGCCAGGCAGCAATTTAATTAATACAGATCTCTGTGTTATTATTTTGGGGGTTAAGCTAGCCGGGCCAGGAATGCAGCCAGCTCTCCTTACAACATACTACTGAGCAGAGCTATATCCTCAACCTATCATGATGATGATGATAAAATCATAAAATGTATTCTATGATTTTAAAGAATTTTAACCACTTTTTAGTTTTTCTAACCAGGAATCTGCAAATCTGCAGGAAACTTTGAGGTTCTAAAGCATTCCCTTCTAGTCCTGTCATGCTCCCTTACCCCATCACTAAAGTTGATGCTGGGTGTAACGGTGCTTGTGTTATGCTTTCTGGAAGTCGTTTTACCAGGGCGCACATTGTTTCCTAGCAGTGCCTCCTGTGGGACTGTGCATATTCTGCACACTGAGTCAACAGAGACAAGGAAATATGACCTTTTCCATAAATTCTTACAGAATATGCATTAAAAGCAGCTTGAAAAGTCATTTAGTCCCTAACCTATTTGAAGTAAGCTGAGCCCGAGAATGTTGAACACTGCCTCTGTGATGACCCAGGTCGTGAAGAGTGTCCACAAAGTGCACACTGCTAGTGCAGTCCCGTGCTCTGTTCATTTTTCCCGCCCAGGTGGATGGATAAGCTATCTATGCACAGCTGCCAGTTGCTCCGGGCTCATTGTTCTTTCAAGACTCTGGTTATTGTTTCCCTCTGATGTGCATGACCTGTTTGAGAGAGTTACACTTCTCAGTTTGCCCTTTTTGGAGTCACCTTCAAGCACGGAATTTTAATTGTTGTCTGACACCATAGGAACCATCTTGGCTGCAAAGGAGGCCAGGTGAATCCCCAAGGTTTACCGCTCTGTGCTTCATTTCTTTTCTGCCGCTAACTGTGAGACCATTTGGCACAGCTGACTCAGAGCCCTAAGATAATTAGCTTTTCCTCAGAATGGCTCAGGCTTAAGGAGAAAAGCATGCGGCATTTGTTGCTAAAGTTAAATCTATCATTTGTAAATGTGACCTATTTTGGCGGGTCTTTGGTATTTTTGAGAACTGTTTACATAAATAAGATCCTCAAAGAGCGGATCCCCTGTGGCTTTCTTGTGAATTATTCGTATCCTCCTCCCCATCACATCTTCCAAACCAAGAAACCAGGGGGAAAATATGATGGAAAATGTAGAATTTTTCAAATTGGGTAAAAAGTGCAGGGAAAGTTAACTAAAGTGGACAAAAAAAATCTTTAATTCAGTAATTACACAGTTCATATAGCTTCATTTTATTATAGATGTAAGTATATTTAACACCTTAGTTTTGGAGAAATTGCTACACATTGAATCTGTAGGTGGTCTCCTAACATTTTAATTAGATGTAGGAATGGAAAAAGACATATCAAATGAGATCTAAAATGATCCTATAAGTTATAAGGAGGAGTGAAAATCACCTGTACTCTGTATACACATAAGGTTATCAGGTTATTAATCTAAACATAATAAAACTGAAATATGTTGATTAATATTCAGAATAGAACTTATTTTGTTTAAAGTAGAAAATAGATCATGTTCTATATAATTGTTTATTGTTGTTTATATGCAAAAGGAAAAATTCAAATTCATATGGGACATTAAGAAGGATTCATCATTATCTCACTATATTCATAACAATGCAATTCACTGCTTGGATTTTTATTGAAATATTGAACACTAATCCCTTTAGCATGAATTTCAAATTTGTTGCATCTTTTACTCAGTTCCCAATTTTAAAAAACATTCATAATAAATATTATAATGAATATCATTAATAGTATAATATGAAAGAGTACATGGTGTTAATGTCATATTAACTTATAGAATAATGTATTTCTTATGTTGTAATATACCATGATACTCATTATTTCCGAATAGCCTATGCACTCGTAGCTCTCTGTATTTGTTCCCAGTAAGGAGCCTACCAGTGTAACTTGTTTACTACAGATCTATTCAAGGACAGAAGAGCTTATACCATGTTGTCATGATCTTTCAGAAATTCTCTTAAACAGGCTTACCAATTCCTTTCCTTGCATGTCCTCACTTCTTTGAATACTTATTTAAACTTACAGCATGCTCCATTCTATATATTCAAATCTTGTGTCCATCTGCCTCACCTCTGATGGTCTTATGCTGACAAGGCACTGTCTTTGTTTGTTTTTTAAGGTTTTCCATAGAACAGGCAAAAAATAACTCAATAAAATAATATCGTTGAGTTATAGTTACCCATCTTAGTTTTTGTTGTCTTTTCATAATCAACCTAAAACAAGCCTACCTTTCTGATTTGAAACCTTAAAGAAATCACTTAATCTCAATCCCAACCAATTCTGAGTATGAGAAAGTGGAGTTATCAGTCATTCCTGTCACTTCTCTTGGCATGCTCATATGATCAAATCAGTTAATTAACACAAACATTTGAGTATAAAAATAAAGACAAGATGCTTGTATGATAATTTTACTTGGATCTGACTCTTAAATTTGCTGCTTTGTTTCACCCAAAACAAATTTTGTGTTTATTTTTGTAAGAGTAGAGTATTCGAAATAATTTTAGGAATAAATATTCCTAAATTACATTAGTAGGGAGGTTCTTGTCTAGATAGAATGAAATGAGTCCTCATAAAATGCAACATCTTAGTCCAGATAAAAATCACTAACTTAAAGTGTCAAGTTGTTAGAAGCTCTTAATGATGAGCTTCTTCCTGGGCACACTGGCAAAGAGATTCTTCTTTTTAAAGACTCTTGGGGAGTCAACAAAGTCTGACACATAACTGTGAGGCATGACCAAGGTCCTCCCCCTGTATTTAGGCTGAGCAAAATATCCCTCTAAAAAGCCAGTTCAAGAACTAGGGGGGGGGGGACATAATTGGGGGAGGGGAGGGAAATGGGAGGCGGTGGCAGGGAAGAGACAGAAATCTTTAATAAATAAATAAATTAAAAAAAAAGAACTAGGGATAAATTCTGATCCCATTGCCAGTGGCCCCACAGACTGCCCAAGCCACACAACTGTCATCCACATTCAAAGAGCCTAGTTTGGTTCTATGCAGGCTTCCTACTATTAGTCTAGAGTCAGTGAACTCCCACTATCTCAGGCCAAGTGTTTTTTTGGGTATCTCCATCATCGCCTGACCCCTTTGCTCATATTATTGTACCTCCCTCTCCTAATGTATATTCATTTTTAAATGAACCACAATATTGTGATCTCTTAATAAAGTATGTGGTAGTTTGAATGAGCATAGCCCCAATAGCCTCATAAGTTTGAATGTTTCATCTACAGTTGGTGAAACTGTTTGGGAAGGATTAGGAGGTGTGGTCTTGTGGAGGAGGTCTGTCACTGGTGGTGGTCTTTGAAGTTTCAAAGTCCATGCCAAATCAAACCCAATTAGCTTTCTCTCTTTCTGCCTGCTGCGTGTGAAAGACCTGGATAAATCCAAATCTAGCAGAAAAAAATAGAGCCAAAAATCTAAGCAGGGAGAAAAGAATCAGAAATCTAGATTAACTGGTTCAGTGACTCTGTTTCAGGAACTAGCTGAAGATAAAGTTAAATTATACTCTTGAGAATAATTTTGAGAAACAGGGAGTTACCCCTTTGTGATTATCACTGGTATTTTCCAAATTTTCAATGATCACTGGTATTTTCCGAATTTTCCAGTGATGCCCTCCCTTTGGATTACTGGGTTGTGGTTTCTTCCCTTAAATACCCCTTCTCCCAGCTACTCGAGGTCGAACTCCTCCCCTGCATGGGATATGAGTCTCAGCCCCAAGGCTGGTACCTGTCAATAAACCTGTGTGATTGCTGCAAGAATAGTCTCTCAAGTTCCTGGGGGGTTGTGTTATCCCGAGACTTTAGTGAGAGTCTTCCCAATCCGAAGATCTTTCAATTCCTTATTTTTTAAAAAATACCAATTCAAGTTCCCACTCCCTTCCCTCCTCCCAATCCCTCCACACACCCTCCCACCTCACCCCATCCAATCCTCAGAGAGAGAGAGAGTAAGGCACAATGTTTTGTGTAAGATCCAAGGTTCTCCCTACTATATCTAGGCTGAGCAAGGTATACATCCAAAAAGAATAGGACCCCAAAAAGCCAGTACATGCAGTAGGGATAAATCCTAGACCCACGTTGGAGCACTGGACTAAGCTCCTAAAGTCCAGTAGAAGATTGGAAAAAAATGAAAATATGAGCAAAGAGGTCAAGACCATGATGGGTTCACTCACTGAAACAGTTTACCTGAGCCAATAGGAACTCACCAACTCCAGCCAGACTGGCAAGGAATAAGCATAAGACCAAACTAGTCCCTCTGAATGTGGTTGACAGTTGGATTGCTGGCACAGATTAAGGAGTCACTGGCAGTGGCATTAGTTGTAATTCTTATGCTGGTCTACAATGAAAAAGGTTAAGCATGGCCAAAAAATTTAAATTTGAAAGGAATATTTGTCCTGACAATAAGTTTTATAATATTTTATAGAACTAATGGAAAAAAGAGACATTAAACTTTCTGTGGACATCCTACTTTGTCAAGGACCAATAATAGCATCATATTTATTCACTACATTCACAATAAAAGCTAGAGAGGTGGAGTAAAGAGCCATTGGGATATCATGAATGGCAAATATTTCCCAGAGTAAATGTGTGAAAGAGATAGCTATCTCCAATTAAATAAAATGCCAATATCAGTGGGAAACTAATTAAAAGACACACCATTAATTCACTTAATATACAAACATGTATCAAATCCTTATTCTATAAAAGAGATTGTTCAATTGTGCTGCACTGAGGAACAGAAACTAGTATAAGGAAGAGAAATGTGAACAGCTAACTGCATACCAATACATTTGCTTATTTATTACTTGTTCATTATTCCCTTTATGGAAGTTATTACAGCAAAGTAATAGAAAAGCATGGGTTTTACATTAATAAATACCCAAACCAATCAACATTCAAAAGATCACATTTGTTCTGGTTTCAATATTATTGGCTTTCGGCAACATCCAGATGTACCCATGGTAAAGGAGGTGATCCATCACGACCACAGCAAAGGGCCAAACAGACCTGACCATCTCAACCCAAGGCAAGGAAGGTAAAAAGAGAAGAGATCATGATCCCAGCACTCCCTCTGGGGCCTAATGACAATAACTTCAAGTGCCCTCTAGCTAGACCTCACATCCGTAAAGCTCTCCGAAAACTTTTCTGGGAGAAAATTTTACCATTTGAACTTGAAGGTGGTTGTTCCCAGATCCAAAACTATGGCACTGCCCATTAATAGCACATGGTAGTCACCATAAAGTAGATTAGAAGATGGGGCCAAATCTGAGTCATAAGATGAAAGAAAGCTTCTGATTAATTTGTGCTCAATCCCAAACTAGCTGAAGAAGTACGCATTTTCTCTCCTAGTTGAAAGCTTCAGAAACAGTTAATGCCCACACACCCCATAGAACTTATCTCCAGTCTTATTACTACAGCCTAAGACACATGGCAGAAAAGGCCAGCCCAGAGAGGAAGCCACTGGAATCAGTTAGTCTGAAGCTTCCATTCTATTTGTGTGAGTTAAAGTTTTCTTCATTGCTTATGTAAGTTTGAATTAGCTTTTGTTTCACAGGGTTGAAAGTATTTGAGTTGATAAGTCTATCAGAAAGTCATTTAACCTCACATCTTTTTCATTTATCATATGAGTCCTAAGGACATTAGCAGCTCATTACAGATATCTAATGAGATGGCACTTGTCACTATGTATTGAAATGTATAAACTAAAATGCACTTTGAAATCATTATTAGTAAAATGGAGACAAAGAAAAACTAGCATTTATATTTCACTTCACTATCTCAAACTACCCTGCTGTTCTAAATTAAAATAGAAAATAAAACAAAAAATGCAATTATTTTTTCATGTAGAAGAACTCAGAAATAAAAATTATAACTTATGTGACAAGCACCAACAATAAAACTGAACCTTTTGATGAAAATTGCACCTTTTCAAAACATTTCCTCTTTTCTTTAGTCAGAGGAAGACAAGGTCACTGAGGGGCAGTTGAAATGGTTTTTAGCTAACTTGTACTAAATTATATTAAGCCTTTGAATAAGAAATATATTCCACATTTGGACAAGAGCACAAGAAATAGTTAATAGGTTTGAGGACAACAAAGAAAACCTTAGAAAGCAGAGGAGCTGGGAAGAGCTACTGTTCGGGTGTGATGGAGGGGTAAGAAGGAATGCCATGCAGAACAACTTCCTTGTGCCTGGAACCGCTGGAGAGCGTGAGAATGCGCTCAGTGTCCCTTACAACAAGCTAATGTCAGAAAATGCCTCAAGGAAACCCGAATCTACTATCAGTTTGCATTTTATCTTTGTAGCTTTGAAAATTCATTCTTCTTCAGACCACCATGTTTTTATTGTTGATTAAATTATCCAGATTGGCTGAGAGAAGAGCACAGTTGTGTTTTTGAAAAGGGACTAACCGATCATGTCTGAAGTCTGAACCTCTCAGGATGTCATCCTAGCACTTGCTATTCACCATTGCTTAAACAGACTTAATAATGCCCATGGGTCCTCCAGGACAATGCGAGAAAAGATGCAATCTTTATAGTATTGCTGAAAATTTTTGATTAATTTTATAAAGAACATCAAAGACACTGGGTAAGAGGAAAACATCTCACAGCTAACCAAATACTAGTAATTTCTGGTGAACTGAATACTGACTCCCTGGGGGTTAAAAGACTTTGTTAAAGGGCTATGACTAAAGGCCTGACTGAGTGACTGTTGCAGCCAGAACTGTGGCAACAAAATTTATCCTAGAGAAAAAAGCAATTATTATTTTTGTTAGCACTTCAGTAGTGATAGAGAGGCATGTGGGAATTCTCACTAGGCAGACTGAATGATCAGGCTTTAGTGTTGACAATACAGACTTATTTCAAAATCATGATTATATTATGGTAGTGATCAGATCTTAGGTGCATATCTTTGAGGAAAGATTACCAACATAAACTCACGCTAGTCTGAAATAGTTGTCTAGAAAGGGCCGTATGATTGATGTACTTGCCTTTGGTTGTTGGTCTAGTAAGCCAGCTGCTGCCATCAGAGTTATTCATTGTCTATCTCCCTGACAGAATCACTGCTGTGCTCTTTTAGAGTCCAGGGAACCCTTTCATTCTGTCAGTTAATTTTTAGGCTCAAGCTATTTTTATATAACCTATTAAGAGTTATCACAAACCATTTCAGAAAATAGAGATTTATTGGGATTATTACATTAGAAATATTTATGCACATAAAGTATACAGATCAATTCTTTCGTTAAACAGCAATGTCGCACAAATCCACATTCCACCTTAAATGCCTTGGTTCTACATAACAAAGAAGCAATCAAAGAAATAAAACCAATTTATGTATTATGCAAAATAAAAACTAAGATCTGGTTCAGATCCCTTAGAGAGGGAACAATAATAGTATAGAATAATATATGACAGTTTAAAATGTGACATAAAGTAAAACTATTATCAGTAAGTGTCTAGGAAGAGTAAATAGTAGAAAAACAGTACAATATCACTATATGCTTTTTCATTCACTTAAGAAAAACAAAAATACAAACCAACAAACCCTACATGTCACTTTCTACCACAATAATCTTAATTTTACATAGGGAGTACAACTAATATTCTTTATATTAGGGGGAAAAGGGAGTGCAGACATTAAAGAAGAGGATATGGTTCATGATGATCAATTTTGATTCATCATTGCTAAATGGCGTTTCTGAGTTCGGGGGCAATACTACTATTCCATTTTGATTAAACTTAATTCAGTCCTCAAGTCCTTCACTTGAAGAGCTCTGATGCCTTCAGCATACTGCTTAAACTTCATAGACTTCAGAGTTTTCATCTACAAGATAGGAAGCCCTATACTAAAGGTTCTCCTAAACTAATACGTTAAGTTTACAGAACCTAAAGGTGACACAAAGAAATGATGAAGAAAACACTTCCTGTTGCCTCAGGCTCAGAGAGCAGAACAGTAAAATGACAGCATCATATGAAAGAATAAACGAGAATGATAACAGGTGATTGGAAGTCTGGCCACACACAAGCAACTCTGTGAATTCTTTTTCCATTAAGAGCTTGTCTGGAATTGAGAGATAACCTGTCTCAACACCTGACATTGGAAGCTGCCGAGGCTGCATTGATTGGCTTGTGAACAAAGAGAACTAAGGTTTTTTTTCTAAGGGGAGACAGAAAAGGGATAACAGTGCTATATTCAGACAAATTAAACATGAAATCTACCATAGCCATTTATTTAACTAGGAGCTGATGGTGAAATTCTATAGGATGTATAATATTCATTTTCAAAATAAATTATCTGCATAAGATTGTCTTCAGGAGTACCAAAAGCCTAAGTGTACACTTTCAACCAGATTCACACACAGGAATGTAATGATCTAATTTGTGTGAATGAACTGATAGTCATCTTACAGTTGTCCTCATGCTGATGGTCAATCCCAACCTAGATCAAACTATATAAAGTAGCAATTCAGAAGGCTGACAAGCTTATGAGAAAAAACTTGACAATTATAAGCACAGATATAAATAGAAGGGCTGCCTTTAGCAGATATATACCTTGAAAACATCATTTGCCTTCTGAGAAGACAATGAGCTTCTACCTGTGTCTGGTATGTAACTACATAGCGAGTCATAACTGGACTGTGATACAGGCATACTATTTTCCAGTAAGTTAGCTTCATTTCTGTTACCCACCCCACTAGCAATAAAACCTCACAGTTTCAAAATAATAAGGACAGAGGATTTGGGAAAGATGTTAGAAGTAGTGGAAGCAACAGCAATTGGACATCCCACCAGACAACAATTACATTCACTGAGTTTCTATGATTATAGATATTGATGATACATACATATGGACATGGTTATGTAATCTATATATTTATTTATATTTAACTATGTTGAAACTCTGGGGAATAGCAAAAGCTTTCAATTTCCATAAGATGATGTAGGAAGTTGATTTTTGGGATATAGTCTCTTATTTTGGCAATGCTACTTATTTTACCTTTCCTGTTACTCGGGTTATTTATTTCTTCCTAATGCATCTTGCACAAAATTATAGGATACAGCAGGAGTGACAAGGACCTCATTCTCCATATAAAGGGATCACAGTTTCTGGTTATGGAGAACATTGATAGCCATTGCTATACCACCACCACCCCCAATGCTGTCAATGGCAAACCACATCGCCTTTGGCTTACAGACACCCTAGTGATATTAGAGGATAAGCAGACATAATTTTACACTTAAATGTTCACTTTACTTCCTTCTTGAACACAAATATTCAAAACTAGGCTATTCATTAGCAACTGTATATACTTATAAAGGATTTATAAAGTCACATATTTGAGGAAATCATAAACAAACAAAAGTACTCTGCTGCCAATTAAGGATAATTTAAGCTGCCAGTGCCTCCATTTATCAGTAATTACTTCAGATATGTGAGCTCCCTTTCTAATTTTTAATGATAAGAATAAGAAAATTGAAAAAGGAAAAAAAAACAAATCTAATACATACTGTCCAGTAATGCCTCATTTTATGTCCAAAGACAGAAATTTGGTAAAAATTAAAAGGATGGAAAAGGACACTACAAAAATAAACAGAACAATCCATGAATAGCTATACTTTTATACAACTAAACAAAACTTATGTAAAATATGACCAATAAAAAATTATATATCAATAAGTGACAAACACAGCAGGATGAAATTGTAGGATTCTATATCCCCAGTTTTGGGGTCTGATTTGTAACTCAGAACTGAGAAGAACACAGTTTGTAAATCTGTGTGTCAAATTGTGAAGCTTCTCTTCACTAAAACAAGCAATAATCAATAGTGAAGACACAAGATAAAGATGTAGAGAGAATCTAACCACATCTTCCTCAAGGACAGGATTACTATTAGCAGCATGTAAAGGACTCAGAAAAGCTTGACAAGAAGCAACAATCCAACTAAAACTGACAAGTGATCTGAACACAAAGACACACACCTGACAATGTGCTAGTTTTAAAATGTCTTAAAATGGCTAGTAGTAAAAATAATTATATAAATTCTCAGGAAGATGTAGAAGACAAAGAACTCCTACACACTGTTGTTGGGAAGATAAATTAATACATGTTCAGTCAAAATCAGAATGAAGGCTCTGTACAAAAGTAAAAACGGAACTATCACTTGACCCAACAATACCACTTCTGGGTACACTCCTCAAGGACTCACCAACAAGCTACAGAGGCACACAAATGTTGTAAGTTCTTCAGCATTCTTCACAATAGCTTGTGACACCAGCCTAAGTATCCATCAACAGGTGAATGGTTTAAGAGAATGGGTCAAATTTCCACAAATGAGTTTTATTCCACCATAAAGAACAATATTATTACATTTTTGTGTTAAAAATTAGTGCAACTGAACATCTTCATTATTGATCAAATTAACTTAGACTCAGAGGACAAATATAGGCCTGGAGAGGTAGCTCTGTAGCTAATACCACTTGCAGCAATTGGCAGTGTGACCAGAACTTATCCATAGTGCTTAAACTGACCTCAAGGAGCACATTCTCTTTGGAGAGATACTTTACTCAGCCTAGATATGGGGGGAGGGGCTTGGTCTTGCCTATAAGTGAAGTGTCAGGTGCTGTTGACTCCCCATGGGAAGCCTTACCCTTTCTGAGGATTGGATGGGGTTGAGTGAGGTTAAAGGTGGGATGGAGGAGGGGAAGGAGTGGGAATGGGGATAGCTATATAAAATAAGAAAAGAGATTGTATTAAAAAAATCTTAATTTTAAAAAATTAATTAAAATTTAATTTAAATGTTCAAAAGGAGTAAAAGCAACCACCATAAAAGAAATCATTGTGGAGGTATAACCAAAAATAAAAATTAGATCTGTCACGTGACAGACTTACACAACTCCAGAGCATATACCTAAGACTCGATACTCTTCCAGATAAATACCTGCAATTGCTGACTTCTTCACAATAAGTAGGAAGTGAAACAAGACTAAAAGTTTATCAGTGAAGAGTGGATGCTCAGGTATGCAGTGGAATTTTATTTTTACAAAAAAATGAAATTAAATTTTCAGGGAAATGAATATATATGAAAATCATTGCAATTATATGAAGTGAATAAACCAGGATGGGAAAGAGAAACAGCAAATGTGTTCCCTCATATGCCAAGCTTACTCTTTCACTATTGAGTGTGTGTATCCAGGTAGGATCAATATGGGCAAAGGCCAAGAAAAATAAGAGGGTCCATGATATTGCACAAGAATTGCTGTAAGATATGAACTCGGAAAGTCAATAAAACTAAGCAGAAGGGGAGATACTGGGAGCCAAGGGGGTACAGTGTGGAAAGTGGGGCAGTGAGGTGAGACGAGAGCATCGAAAAAGATCAATTAAGATGAAATGTAAAGAATCCCACATGGAAGTCCGGTTTTATCCCATGCTTTTTTCAGACCGAGGCCAGCTGGCCTTGGTGAATTCCTGATAGAACATCCTCATTGTCTCAGTGTGTGGGTGTACCCCTCGCGGTCCTGAGTTCCTGGCTCGTGCTTTCTCTCCTTCTGCTCCTGATTTGGACCTTGAGATTTCTGTCTGGTGTTCCAATGTGGGTCTCTGTCTCTGCCTCCTTTCATCTCCTGATGAAGCTTAATATTCAGGAGGATGCCTATATATTTTTCTTTGGGTTCATCTTCTTATTTAGCTTCTCTAGGATCACGAATTATAGGCTCAATGTCCTTTATTTATGGCTAGAAACCAAATATGAGTGAGTACATCCCATGTTCCGATAGTGTTTTCTATTTCCATCCATTTGCATGCAAAATTCAAGAAGTCATTGTTTTTTACTGCTGAGTAGTACTCTAATATGTATATATTCCATACTTTCTTCATCCATTCTTCCATTGAAGGACATTTAGGTTGTTTCCAGTTTCTGGCTATTACAAACAGTGCTGCTATGAACATAGTTGAGCATATACTTTTGTTGTATGATAGGGCCTCTCTTGGGTATATTCCCAAGAGCGGTATTGCTGGGTCCAGGGGTAAGTTGATCCCGAATCACCAAGGCCAGCTGGCCTGGGTCTGAAAAAAAGCATAAAACCGGACTTGCTGAACATAGCTGACAATGAGGACAAATAAGAACTCAAGAACAATGGCAATGGGTTTTTGATCCTACTGCACATACTGGCTTTGGGGGAGCCTAGGCAGTTTGGATGCTCAACTGACTAAGCCTGGATGGAGGTGGGCGGTCCTTGGACTTCCCACAGGTCAGGGAACCCTGATTGCTCATCAAGCTGATGAGGGAGAGGGACTTGATCAGGGGAGGGGGAGGGAAATGGGAGGCGGTGGCGGGGAGGAGGCAGAAATCCTTAATAAATAAATAAATCAAAAATAAATAAATAAAAAAAATAAACAAAAAAAATAAAGCAGAATTTCCCAGGCAGCCAGAGTGACTGGGATTACTGTAGCTTTAAGCATGGTATCTCATGAACACTGGTGACAATCCTGCATTTATAAAGCAGAATTTTCCTAAGCCTAGGAAAAATCTTAATCAATTAGAGAAGAGCCTGCCATATAATATGGAAAATAAATACTTAAGACAAAAAAAAAAAAAAGAATCCCACATGGTACAAAGGAGAATGTATACCGTAGTGAGATATCCAACTGCTAGCAAACTTCAAACAGCTGGAGTTCCATAGGGCTTTACTAAAAACTATTATAGGATGGAGTGGTGGCCTAGGGACTAAAACATTTTCTACCCAAGCAGAGGTCCAGAATCTAAGTAAATGCTAGGTAGGCATAGTGACTGACTTGTAACTCTAGCCTGGAAGGTCAGAGACAGGAAGTCATGAGGCAAGCGGGGTACGAAAACTAGCCATACTCATGAACTTCGGGTTTGACTGAGAGACTGTGCATCAAAAGAATACAGTGGAGGAGTAATGGAGAAAAATCTTCACATGAAACTTGGAAATTCATGCACACATATATGCATATTCACACACACACACCTATACACACACGTACACACACTTTATATATTACTCATGAATATAAGAAGAAAAATCTTACATTCTATTGAAATTAAAAGTGTTTAGGAGATAGTTTTATCCATAGGCTTTATTTGAAAAATGGACAGTAAGAAGAAATTAATGTGAAAAAGTTTTAGAGTGAAGTAAAAAGAACCAGAAATAAATTTTTTTTCCCTCTCTGTCTATCCATAGAATACCTTGGGGTTCTCATGAGCATTCCTAACATATGAGTTTGGCAATAGAGTGTGTGCATTTTTGTATGTGTGTTTCTGGCCATGACACTGAGGGATGCCCATGTGTTGATAGGTATTCTACCACAAAGCAACAACACCAGGCCCATTTTGACTTTGGTGTGTGTGTGTGTGTGTGTGTGTGTGTGTGTGTGTGTGTGTGTGTGTGTGTTTGAATCAGGGTTTCTCTGTGTAGCCCTATCTATTCTGGACCTAATTCTGTACACCAGGCTGGTCTTGAACTCACAAAGATCTGCCCACCTCTGCCTTCCAAGTGCTGGGATTAAAAGTGTGTACCACTGTCTGGCAATTTTTAGGGTTTTTTTTTCCTTTGAGGCAGAATCTCATTGAGTTACCCATGGTCATGTTGAACTTACACTGCAGGACAGGAGAACTTGCAATCTTTCTGTTTTAGCTCTCTGAGAAGATTAGATTACAAGTGTGCACCACTGGACCCTTTTCATGTGATTTGTAATATTTCAAAATGTGAATAAATTGATAAATTTCCATTATTGGAAGGAAGTTAAGCAAACTGCATGGTCAGAATGCTTACAAGTGCAGAAGTGTCATTTGAAATTAGCTGCTAGCAGCCTTGCATAGAAAGATAAGCAGGCCAAAGATGTGGGATTTCCCTGTATATGCTGTGATTACCATTGATTAATGAATGAAGAAATCGTGTTGGCCTGTGATAGGACAGAAGAACATATCTAAGCAGGAAAGAGTACAGTGAATGCTGGGAGAAATGAGGCAGGGTCAAAGAGAAGCCATGAAGCCACAGGAGACAGATGTGCTAAAAGTTTGCTGGTAGGCCACGACCTCATGGTAACACACAGATTAATAGAAATGGGTTAAATTAATATGTAAGAGTTCGCCAATAAGAAACTAGAGTTAATGGGCCAAGAAGTGATTTAATTAATACAGTTTCTATGTGGTTATTTCAGGTCTAAGCTAGCCTGGCCACCCGGAACCAACAACTGGTCTCCTGCAAGAGGTCAATGTCTAGAACAGAGACTGAGAAAGGAGGAAAGGAGGAAGCTAACCACGGCCATTGGGAATGACCACACTGCTCTGTAACTGGTTCTCACTCCATTTCTGCATACCCAAAGTAAACAGAACCATGGAGGGAAATTGCCCTATTGCTTTTTTGACAAGCAGATTTCCTAGGAAATTTTTAACCCAGAGTTTGCAAACTATATCATAGTCTCTCTAGAATTATGAGGGTGAAACAAAGTGGTTTTGTAAGGATTTCTCCCTGTATTTATTCTCAAACTCTGTTGCATCCAATGGTATGGTAAAATTTTAAAGTATTTTTATTATTGTGATTTGATTTTAGCTTGAGTGATACATAGTTTTGTCATATTACTTAATATACATAAGGAAATAAAGATACTTGTTCACATGAAACCACATAAGCAGACTTAACCATTAAGATTTGCCCCTATAAGAATTTTTTAGCTTTTACTACTAAAGTATTGAAGAAACCAATGTTGAGTTCTTGACTGGTGCACAAGAGAAAGTAAAGTATAAATAAAGTTGCAAATGCTTTAATTTCCTGATCACATGGCTATATAATAAAGTTTTATGCAGACAATTGTCAGTAATAGTAAGTATGAGTTATCTAACAATGAACATGAACCTTAGAAGCTTCCCAAGGTTATATGATGATAAAATTGGGTCATTACATAAAATGTATTTTAGCCAACAAATTTGTATGAGTAGGTGATGTAGATGAAGTAATTATTGCACTCAAAAGCTTTAAACTTTATAAAACAGTGAAAAAAGCATGGCAAAACATGGGAGATAAGTGAAAACTGTATCCCCACCATGGTCATTCCAACATCATTCCTTATCCAGCTTCCAAGTTGACATAAAGTAATGACATGTGTGGTGGTGACCCTTATCTCAACATGCGTCGATCTGCTTTCCAGAGTAGTTGTCCTGCCTTTCAGAATGTAAAGGAAGGAAACTATCCCATCGTGTATTTTTTCTATATGAATCAAGCTATATTGTGTTTTATAAAGTCAGAGACTTTAGTTCCTGATTCACTGCAGAAATCATGTAATCAATCTAAAATCATACAATTCCTATATGTGAAAGTGGAAGTCTTCATTATATATAGAGTTAAGTGTACTATTAAGGTTCAATGGAGATGATTCTATCCATTCATTGCCATGGATTGAGAATTTGTTATTTAAAAATACTTCTTGAATTTATAGATTGCTTTTGGTAATATTGCCATTTTTACTATGTTAATTCTATCTACCCAAGAGTATGGGATATCTTTCCATTTTCTGGTGTCTTCAATTTCTGTCTTCAAAGATTTAAAGTTCTTGTCATACATGTCTTCCACTTATTTGGTTAGGGCTACTTCAAGATATTTTATGCTATTTGTAGCTACTGTGAAGGATGAAGTTTCTCTGACATCATTCTCAGCTCATTTATTCATCACAGACCTCAAAAAGAACACTACTCAATTCATATGGAAAAGCAAAAAAGCCCAGGATAGCCAAAACAATCCTGTACAATAAAAAAACATGCACGATGATAGATATGGACCTATTTTCATTCTTTTACATGTTAATATCCAGTTATTCCAGCACCCTTTGTTGAATATGTTTTCCTTTTTCCATTTTAATTTTTTTTTGCTTCTTTGTCAAAAACCAGGTGTTTGAAGGTGTGTGGATTAATAACTGGGTCTTTGATTCACTTTCATTGGTTCTCCTGTCTATTTTTATGCCAATACCGGACTGTTTTCAGTACTGTAGCCCTGTAGTAGTTTTTGAAGTCAGGGATTGTGATCCCTCCAGCAGTTCTTTTATAGTACAGGAATTCAAGAAATTGGTCATTAAAAGAACAAATAATCGAATAAAAAATGGAGTACAGACCTAAACAGAGAACTCTCAACAGAGGAATCTAAAATGGCTGAAAGACACTTAAGGAAATTCTCAACATCCTTAGCAATCAGAGAAATGCAAACAAAACAACTCTGAGGTTTCATCTTATACCTGTAAGAATGGCCAAGATTAAAAATATTGATGACAACTTATACTGGAGAGGAGTGAAAATTGGTACAGCCCCTTTGGATATCAGAATTGTGATTTCTTAGAAAATTAGGAAACAACCTTCCTCAAGACCCACCAATACCGCTTTTGGGTATATACCCAAAGGATGGTCAATCATACCACAAGGACATGTGCTCAACTATGTTCATAGCAGCATTGTTTGTCATAGCTAAACCTGGAAACAACCTAAATGCCCCTCAACCAAAGAATGGATAAGAAAAATGTGGTATATTTACATGATGGAGTGCTACACAGCAAAAAAAAAAAAAAAAAAAAAAAAAACAGTTACACAAAAGAGTACAAAAAAAAAAAAAAAAAAAAAAGACATCCTGAAATTTGCAATCAAATGAATAGATCTAGAAAACATCACATTGAGTGACGTAACCCAGACCCAGAAAGACAAATATCATATGTACTCACTCATAAGTGGCTTTTAGACATGAAGGAAAGAAAACCAGCCTACAATTCACAATCCCAGAGAACCTAGACAACATGAGGACCCTAAGAGAGACATACATGGAATTAATCTACATGGGAAGTAGAAAAAGACAAGATATCCTGAGTAAATTGGGCGCATGAGGACCATGGGAGAGGGTTGAAGAGGAGGGGAGTCAAAGGGAGAGGAGGAGAGAAAATGTATAGCTCAATAAAATCAATAAAAAATACTCAATAACCACAGATATTCGTTGTCTTAAAATGAAACCAACTAATCAAATCCAAAATACACAGAAAGTATTTTAATAAGAAATCATTTAAAACAGTTAACCAATGGGACATAGAAGTTTATTCACCTCACATTACTTCTCTACCATACTCAGAACCAGTGTTTGCTAGCTAAGAGATGGCCAAAAATCAATGAACCCAAGCTACTTTAAAAGAAATTATTTTCAGAGAGTCTGGTTTTATCCCATGCTTTTTCAGTCCCAGTCCAGCTGGCCTTGGTGATCAGCCCCACCATCTCAGTGTGTGGGTGCCTCCCTCTCGGTCTTGACTTCCTTGCTCATGGTCTCCCTCCTTCTGTTCCTCGTTTGGACCCTGGGAGCTCAGTCCATTGTTCCAATGTGGGTCTCTGTCTCTATCTCCATCCATCACCAGATGAAAATTCTATAGTGATATGCAAGATATTTATTAGTATGGCTATAGGATCGGGCCATTTCAGGCTCTCTCTCCTCAGCTGCCCAAGGACCTAGTTGGGGACATCTCTCTGGACCCCTGGGAACCCCTCTAGAGTCAAGACTCTTGCCAACCCTAAAATGGCTGCTGAGAAGCCATGGACAATGGCACTGGCCTTTGATCCTACTGCATTTACTGGCTTTGTGGGAGCCTAGCCTGTTTGGATGCTCACCTTCCTAGACCTGGATGGAGGGGGGAGGACCTAGGACTTTCCACAGGGCAGGAAACCCTGAGTGCTCTTTGGACTGGAGAGGGAGGGGGAGGGGAGTAGGCCCTGGGGAGTGGGGGAAGGGGGGGAAAGGGAGGCGGGGAGGAGGCAGAAATTTTTAATAAAAAAATAAAAAATTTTCTCTCCCCATCTCCCCTTACCCCCCTCCCACTCCACCCTCAAGATCCCAATTTTTTCCCCTGCAATCTTGTCTACTTCCCATAACCAGGAGGATAGCTATATGCTTTTCTTTGGGTTCACCTTCTTATTTAGCTTCTTTAGGATATCATATTATAGACTCACTGACCTTTATTTGTGGCTAGAACCCAATTATGAGTGAGTATATCCCATGTTCATCTTTTTGGGTCTGGGTTACCTCACTCAGGATAGTGTTTTCTGCCAGTTTGGATGTTCACCTTCCTAGACCAGGACGGAGGGGGAAGGACTTTGGACTTTCCACAGGGCAGGGAACCCTGACTGCTCTCCAGACTGAAGAGGGAGGGGGAGAGGAGTGGGGGGAGGGGGAGAGGAATGGGAGGAGGGGGAGGGAAATGGGAGGCTGGGAGGAGGCGGAAATTTTTTTTCTTCAATAAAAAAAATAAATAAAAAATAAAAAAATTTAAAAAAGAAATTATTTAATGTGTTATATAGGTTGCTGAATGCAAACTGGTGAAATAGTAAATGTATAGCAAGAACTCCATGTTTTGTCTCATGATCCTTTGGTTGAGCAAGATTGCTGCTTGCCAGCCTCACGTGACACATTCAACGAACAAGCCTATTCCAGGAGGAGTGTCAACTCCAAAGTGCAAAGTAGTTTCTACGGAAGATCCATTCATCGCTTCTATATCACTATGTGGAAGATCAACACGCCAATTCATAGAAAAGCCCGAGGTTGATAGCTAACACATTTATTTTTCTCTCTGCTCTTGCTAAGATTACCACTTATGAGCTTTAACACCCGGAACTACTAAAATATATTATTGTAAGCTACATTAAAATGCTATTTGAAAACGGAAGAGTAACATTATGATGTCCACAAACTGAATGAGGACAACAAAAGTTTGAGGACATACATCACATACAAATATTTAAAACTTGCTTTAGGGTGGTAAAAATTATTCTACATGATAATAAGTTCTAGAACGTTTATGAATATACAATGGCCAGAATTCTGCATGAAATCTTAACAGCATCACTAAATACGCACTGCAGCCTCAAGGAATGCCATGAATTTTCTAAAGTCTTTAATTTCAGTTTACTCTTCTTTGGTCTTACTGTTCTTAAGGAGTATCTGCATTGCAAAATCTGCATCTATAACAACAGGGAAAATGTTTTATTACTGAACAGTCTAAAACATTTGTCTTCAATTACCATTTATAAGTTTTCATCCTTATATACAATCTACCTTGATATTCTGGGAAATCATTCTTTAGAAATAATCAACATTAAGAAGAAATGCCCAAAAATGTTTTAGACTAAATTTTGCTATCAATTTTTATGAAAGCATTTTTCATTAGAAAAATGATATATAAAGGTTTTTATAAAACTTTATTCTTGATCTTTACTTTTCAGAAATATAACCAGGTAAATGATGTTTCATAGAAAATTACAGACAATTTCACTTATGAACACAGATGTAAAAAGTTTCAATAAAATAATTGCAATCATAATTCAGGAACTCATCAATAAATCCACCATGATGAAGTTGATTTTATGCTATGTATGCAGGCATTGCTCAACATATGCAATTCTGCATATGTAATCTACCATATAAACAAACTGAAAGACAAAAACCACATGATCACTTCAATAAGTTGCAAAGGATTTTTACAAAATCTAACACCCCTTTTGATAAAAGTATTAAAAAAAGATTAGAGATACAGGGGACATATCTCAACATAAAAGCACTTCATAGCAGGTTATAGTCAGCATCAACTTACATAGAGAGAAACTCAATGCAATTCCATTAAAATCAAACAAGACAAGGTTGCTTATTCTCAACATACCTATTCAACATACTACTTGAAATCTTAGCTAGAGCAATAAGACAACTGAAGGAGATAAAGGGGATATATATTGGAGAGGAAAAAAGTCAAAGTATCTTTATTTGAAGATGATATGATAGCATAAAAAAGGGACCCTAAAAACTCCACAGAGAAACTCCAACAACTAATAAATACTTTTGGCAAAGTAGCTGGAATTACAATAGTAACTCACAAAATCAGATCCTTTCCTATATACAAATGACAAACAGACTAAGAAAGAAATCAGGAAAACAACACCTTTCACAATAGCATCAAATAATGCAAATGTCTTAGGCTAGCTCTAACCAAGGCAAATGAAAGATTTGTAAGATAACTTTAACGTAATGGCAACAAATTTGAAGATGTTATCAGAATTTGGGAAGCTCTCCCATGTTCAAGTATCAGTAAGATGAACATAGTAAAAATGATCATCTTTCCTAAAGCAATCTACAGATTAAATGCAATCCTCATCAAAATTCCAACACAATTCCCTTTTTAAAATTCATTCTTTTATTGATTAATTTTGCTCTTTGACAATTTCATGCATTTACATTATGTATTCTGAATTTTCTTCCCCCATTCTCTCTCATTTCTCTGCAATGGATATTAACCCTTTTCTTCTACCTACCAAGCCTGTTCTCAGATTTGTGACTGGGTATTGTTTTTATTTATTCTTTTGTGAAAATCAACACCCTCATGATATCTTCTGTTTTGTTTTTCTTTGTCTGATACAGTGTCTTGTGTATCCCAGGTCAACCTCAAATGTTATATGAAGTTGAAGCAAAGTTCGATTAACAGATCTCCCTGTCTCCATCTTCCAAATGCTAGGATTAACCTTTGTTCTCTCTCTCTCCTCCCTCCCCCTCTCTCCAGGTTGTCATGTGATGATCAGCTTTTCTCTGCCATTCTTTTCCATCTTTGTGTTTCTTTCTTGCCATATATCAAAAAGCAAAGGAACCTGAAATATTTCTCTTTAAAAAATAAAAAATAATAGTTTATGGTTTTCCAATATATTTTTGAAAATTGTCTCTGATATTTTAGGCAAAAGTGAAGAAAGAAGAAACTGAAGTATTTTGCTAGGAAAGAATCTTCTTAATCTTGTATATTTTAAATCACCTAACTGTAATATTAACTTAGTACATAACACCTCTAGGAAAATACCATTTACAATTATTGTAAAAACTATTCTTTGGATATTTGCAGAATGAAGCAACATTTGTAATAAAATGTAAAGATTATAGCATTACTCAAAAACCATGAGGAGACAGATCAGACAGCATTTCTTTAATAAGAAATGCTAACTTTTCAGAAAGTTAATCACATAGACTCCTTCCCTCTGTTCCAGGTTTCATTATAGCTCAGTTCAAAATGCCACAACCTTTATCTAGATATTCTAAAGTAACTAGAATCAGTGAAACATCAATCGGTATATATTGTCATAGTAACAATACTGCCTTATCTATGGTGGATTTTATTGGAGGTTGGCAACTCAAAAGTTATCTTGTTAATACCCATCCATATGTATACCTATCTATCTATCCATCCAACCCTCTATCTATTTCTTTGCATTCTATGTGGTTTTACAAATGTGAATTTTACTTTCTAAATGACATGAAAACATGTAAACTTCTATCAATAATGTCTACATTTTTGCAGCATTTAAATGAGTCATTGCTGTTAGGCCTTCATTCGTTTTGGTTTTGCCTTTTTTAGTGTTCAAGTTTCATTTTGTTGCTGTGATAAAAAAAATCAGACCAAAATAAATTTTATGCAGTGTTTTTGGCTTACACTGTCAGGACACTGTCCATTAAGATAGTCAGGGCAGGAGACCAAGTCAGGAACCTGGAACACGAACCAAAGGAGTATATCTATAACCTCACCAACAGGCTTACAGTCAGATAGCTTTCTCTCCTAGCTAGAGCCAGCTGCCTAGATATGGTGCCATCATAGTAGACTTCCACATTTTTCATCTAGCAACGTAATCCCTTACAGACATGGCCATAGACCAGTCTGATGTAGGCAATTTCTTTGATGAAATTCCCTCAGATGACTCTAGGCTTTATCAATCTGCCAGCTGAAGCTAAGGCATTTAGATGTAATAAAAAATTGTAAGCATAGGTGGCATGTGAGACCGTGCCAGTCTTTATACCTTTTGGTATTTATCTTCTGCTTAACTTCTAGCGCTTTGATATGCTTTGCACTCGGTACCTTGTTGTCTTATGGGTATTCAGTAAAAATCTTTTTCTTTTACAGATGTTGACCCTTCACAATGTTTTCAATTTTTTTAAACATTTCTATTCTCCAAACAGAAATATGCAAAAAATGTTTCTTTATAGCTGCCAACATATACCCTGAAAGAAATGCCTTTTGATATGTCCTGAAATCTCAAGAGATCATAGAGATGTAGAATATTCTAAGTAATGAAGAAAATTTTGATGTTCCTCCCTCTCATTTGAAAATATTATGCATGAGTGGGACAAGATATAAAATAGCATGACAATAATATAAAGGGTACTTTTAATTCCTAGTCTGTTTGGAGACAGCTATTCCAGGATAAAGACACAATGCTACAAGAAAGTGTCAGCCATCTGAGTGCAAGAGGAAGGAGGTAATTTTTCATGGATTGTGCTGTGAATTGATTTGTGATAAGCTTGAAACACCATATGGTTTCCCTAATCTTGTTTTCCTAATAAAGTTGGGCAAGTAGAAAACTATTTTTGAGAATATAAAATTTAGGCATTAAATATATTTAAATTGATATGTATTAACAATGATTAATTAAAGCTAGATAACATAGTTATGAGATGAATATGTTTATACATCCACTCACACGTAGACACAATAAATTGATACTGTTAAAAATATTTTGACAAAAGAGGGGGTTGGTGAGCACTGCAGAGGGAGAATAGCAGGATATAAGTGACCTGATCAGGAAAATGGGGAAAGGGAGGCTCTTTAGAAAAGAGGACAGAGGTCAATACAGAAGAAGGAAGGAAGGGGGTAAAGTAACAATAAGGATGTCTGAAGATCCAGCAGGAGTCATGCTATTAACACTTAACCCCAAAATAAAAAGAATAATATGTGCAACTCCGTGGATACATATACATAATTTGTTTTAGTGAACCCTCAGGATACAGTATAGACACATACACCTGTAGGTTACTAACCACTTTCTAACTAGGCTTAAGATATGCTCAGTAAGAGCATATCATGTCTAATACTGGAAATCTAGCTAATTACTCATTTCTAGTGAAATTCTAGTTATTGGTATAGAGAATCTGCATCATTTATTTTTTAATTTTATAGCTCTTTATTACCAAAGCTCCCCTTTTACATGGGACCCTGGATACATTGTGGATCAGACATTCTCAGATAATTGTTGGAATTCCACTTTGGGGCATAATTTTACAATCAGCTTGTGGCACTGTTGCTACATCTCATACTCTTTCCTTTTGGTTGTATAATTCAGCTTTCCAGTGACTCCTAAGTCAGGATGTGTTAGAGACCATTATACTGGTGCTTTTAACGAGGAAAGTATTGTTGTCTTATTATTAACATTGGGATCTTATCTTAGTGTAAAATTCCAGAATTGGTTAAACAAAACAAGAAACTAAATATTTCTGTTTGTTTCTATAGATCCACAATCTGGCACAATGTAACATGCTTATTTTCAAGAATACTTTCTTAACTGCTCTAAATTGTCTTGATTAGTTTATTTTTCCTAGTAAATTATCTCTTTCACAAGTGCTGTACACACACACACACACACACACACACACACACACACACACACATGCTCATATGCACACCCACACACTTGTACATGCACAGTTCCTTGAATGAGCTGTGTTCTCAGCTGCTAGAGACCATCTTGATCTTAGGAAGACTGATTTTTTTTCCGGAAGTACCCCCCAATTATCTCCTTGTTGACAGACAGACACCTGTCTTACTCCTAATATTCTACAACCCCACATTTTCACATGACTCACTTCTTTGGGAATCCACATTATGGGTTATTTCTTTCTTAAGCCACACACCCTTTGCCTGTGGAATGAAGTTCTCATGGTCCTCACACAGTCTACTCCCTAGCCTACTAAGTCTTCCAAAAGCCTATGTAAATACGTCATCTACAGTGCTTGTGAAGTTATATCCTTTAAAAATGGTTTTGCCTTTCATTCCAGTGGGTTCTCAAGAGGTGGAGCAAATTAAAATTTTTTTCTTTATTATTCAAAATCCTCAAGACCTCATATTTTTTGTTGTTGTTGTTGTTGTTATTGTTGTTGTTTGTTTCTGGAGCAATTAGCCGGGTAATCATAACATTTACAGATGTGTGTATTCAGGGAGAATTACATAAATGAGAGACTGTGTTCTGAATATCAGTGAGATGCTGCTACAGTCCTTACATTCTCCACGCATTCACAGACACTTTGATAAGCTCACTTTACCATTAAGAAAAAAGCACTTTTGTAAAAGCAGTCAAATACACAAATCAGGGATCTGTCTTTTTCATTCCATAACCAAACATGTAGTGTCTGATATCATATCCAAAGCAAGACTCTGAATACTTGCCAAAGCATATCTTTGTGAATAATGAACACAGACACAGATCTCAGATGGAGCCGCTTCAGTCATGCAGACAATAGCTGCTCATCCTCAGGAGCTCTGGCAGCCTCCACACTGCTGCCTGAGCATCTGGGCTGCACGTGAGGGATTTTTGAGAGCAAAATATATGGGAGCATTGTAATTCATGTGGACAGACTCAAGTTGTTTGGTCCTTCGTTAAAGCAGCTGGAATTTATTTTGTTGAAATGTAAGACAGACAGTTTATGTGGGAAAAAAATCTGTTCTGCTTATCAGAAATGGTGCTTTCTGGAGATTTCCTTTCTTTTACTTTAGAACAGAGATGCCTGTAACACCTGGTAGCTGTCATGTCACACTCAAGTGCTACAAATGATGGCATCATCCATATCAGGGGATCTGTTGTGCAAAGTCATGGGACTTCTTTTATCCTAATTATCTCCAAGTGATGGATGTCTCCTCCGTAGTAAGAACTGAGCATCAGAAATGAATTGCTTTTCAAAGTTTCTCTAATACAACTTAGAAAGCAATGATAGTTGATAGAGGGAAATTAATAACCTAGAACAGTACAAAGCAAAACTTTATCACATAATTTGCCACTTCTCAGACTGCTGAACTGTCACCAAATGACTAATGTAAGGAGAACAACACAACGAATCAGTCAACTCTTCATGCAATTCAAATAAAAAGCATCTCCTTCCTCATCTTTCCCTCTTGAATGAGTGCCATAAAAATGCCTCACAAATAGATTTTAAATGTGTGCTTTTGTGTGTATGCCTGCATGTTCATGTATGTGTATGCATTATATGTATGCGTGTGTGTGTGTGTGTGTGTGTGTGTGGCTAGTAGTCAACATCAGTGCCATTCCTTGGGTGCAAACCATGTCTGTTTTCAGATGGGTTAAATCTCTGTTACGGAGCTCACGGATTAGGCTCTGAAAGCTGGTCAGTGAGTACCTGGATCTACCTGTCTCTGCCTCCCCAGTGTTGAAGGGAGTCCTTTCATTTTAATTTGACTTATTCTTTAAGTATTTCATACATGAATGTGATATATTGACCACCTTTGCCCTCACTCCCCAACTCCAACTCCTCCAACAGTATTCGCCTTTTGCTATGTCTCTATCCCAAATTCATCTGTATAATAATTACTGAGACCAATAATTCTACATGTGCATGGGTATACCAGATGGGCAATCCACTAGGAGACACACACTTAAATTGTTGACTCTCTCCTCTCTCCTTCGGGGCTGATAAAACGCTTGTAATTCCTCAAGTAGGAGTGGTTTCCTTTTACTGGAAGGTTGTACGGCTGAACTCTGTGCAGGTCTTTTGAGGTAATAAAGTTCCTCAGAGTTCCTGAGTGCAACATTCCTGACATTTCCAAAAGATACTAACTTGCAGCAGCCCTCTTGGTCCTCCTGTTCTAGCAATCTTTTTGTCTCCAATTCCTTGCAACACGTCCACTGGAAGAAGGAAGTGTGAATAGATGTCCCACTAGGGATTAGTGCTCCACTGTTATTCTCTGCTCTAAATCAGTAATGATTCTCTGTATTAACGTTCTTCCCTTATTAAAAAAAAAAAAGCTTATCGTGTGATAGGTGAGAGCTGCTGTAAGGATATATATTTAGAAAGCAAATTGAATGAGACATCCATTTAGCAATTTAAAGTAGTAGGTTCTCCCTCCACACTGTGACACCTCCAGCAACAGGTTCTAGACCAGATTTTCATCACCAGGCATGAGTTCCTTCCTATTTAGTAGCCCTTAGACACAGTCAGATAACTACTGGCTATCTCCAAGATATTCATGCCACTAGTGTACAGCAAGCCTATTTTGCTAGGCTAGACGTTATTATACCTCAGAGGGTTCGCAGCTGCATAAGACTGTTGGTAACTTTTCTCTTCTGAAAGCCTACATAGCACTTCTCAGCACTGTGAAATCTAGCCACCAGAGAGGAGGGTTCTAGGTGGGTCCCAGCTTGACTTCTCCATGTCTTAGTACTGCAGTGTGTGTTGTCTTCAGCAGTAGGACTTTATCCTTCAGTCTGTTGTAGGACGAAGAGCAATAACAATATCCTGTATTGTCTGAGGAGTCTCTTGGACCTCCCTGACAAACAGCTGGAAGAGAAGCTTCCCACACTTGCGCTGTTTTTGGTTTTGTTTGTTTGTTTGTTTGTTTTTGACAATCTATGCCTCTGGGAGGAGCATTAACTCCCCATGTGACTTAACTCTAAACAATTTTAAAATTTCTTTTTACTTATTCTTTGTGTCTTCAAATCATGCATCTTGGTCCCATTCATTTCCCTGTCCATTCCTATCTACACTTTGCCCTTGTAACCACCTCCCCCACTAAAATTTAAGATGATAAAATAAAGAAAAAAGCAGAAAAAATTCAACATGGAAGCCATGTACAACACAGTGAGTCACATAGATCTTTACTTGCAAATGTTCATTGAAGTCATCGGTTTGGTTCAAGGCCTCTGGTTTCTACTACACTATTGATACTGGGCTCTCATTGAGACTCCTCTTGGATAACCTGTTGTTGTCCTGTGTCATGGAGATCCTGCAGTTTTGAGTCTGCAGGACCAGGCCTTTCATGTGCTCCAACAGAACAGAGATGGGGTGAATGTTGCGGTGGGGGTGGGCCAATTCACACCCCTGATTCTGGTCCTGGGTAGTTACAGGGTTGGTCAGCCAGCCAGCTCCTGTACTCATCACTAGGGTGAGCTATGCGCATTGCTCCTGCTAGGTTACTTCTTACTGCAATGAGCAAGGGATGGAACTAGTTCTCCTGGTTTCCTGTCTGCAGGATAGGCTCTCCACACTTGGTGGGAGGGGTCAACTCTAAGGTGCTGCCCAGGAGGAGGCACAAGGTCACTCTCCCAGGTGCTGTTTCTAGTGAGGGGGCAGGTACAGCTCTCAGGCTCTTACAACCTCAAGGTCAGCTCTCCCACCTGCTCTACGTGGTGAAAGGTGGAGGAGGGCATCTCTCCTCTGCCCACACAGAGGAGCGCTGGGGCCCGATCTCCCATACTCACGTTCTCTGGGCTGATTCACCTCTACACTTGTCAGTAGGGTCAACTTTGCTGTGCTCCCCAGGTGAGGTGCAGGGCCCACTTTCCCCAGTACTGCAGCTGGTAAAAGGGAGGGTGAGATCCTGGCCCACCACAGGTAATGGCAGGGGCGAGAGGACATCTTTTCCTTTCCCTTTCTGTTATGGTTTTCTGTATCTTTAAGAGACAAGCCATGCCCACTCCCTCCCCCATCCGCTGAAGCAGGCTGATCTTTAGCTTCTGGCCTGAGCTTGCTCCCTTTCCCATCTTCCTCTTGGAGAGGCAGCTTCGCTTCTGCCTCTCTCCCCACTTCTCCACTTCCCCCTTCTCTATCTCTTTCTCCTTCTCTCTCCCCCCTTCACCCTTTCCCCTCCACAACCCCCTGAATAAATATTCAACCTCACTCTGCAAGTCGTGTCTATCCATGTCTCTGTCTCCTGCCCACTTGCCATGTGTCTCCCTGCCTAGGACCAGCCACTGCTTGAGGACCAGCAGCCATCTCTGTCTGGGACTGGCTGCTCCCAGGGCCTGCTGACTGCCACCACATGGCTTGCTACCACCATTTGGGACCTACAGCATTACTGCTGCCGGGGATCTTGCAGCATTTTTATAAAAATATAAAACTTTCCACCACGTGCCAGACAAGGGTGATCTGGCCAGTTATGCTACTCATGAACCCTCAGGGGCAGCACACCTATGCCTCTGCCAACAGGGTCTGCTCTACTGTCCTGCCCAAGCAAGGAGCTGTGCCTACTTTCATCAGTGCTATTGCTGGTAAAGGGTGAAGATTGGTTCCCTTGTTTATTGCGGGCAGCGAGTGGTTAAGGGGCACATCTCTCCCCTGACCACACCACGCCATGACAGATGAGTAATGGGGACAGGATTCCCATGCTCACAGTTTCGGGACTGGCTCCCCCATACCTCGGGCAACAGCATGGGTTCTACTGTGCTGCCCTCGTGAGATACTTAGCCTGCTTTCCCCAGTGCTGCAACTGGTGCAGGGGGAAGGAGCAGCTCTCCTACTCTGATGACCTAAGGGTCCATTCTCCAAACTGTCTCTGGTGTAGAATGGCGGTGGGGAGTGTATCTCTTGCCTGCCTGTGCCACTATAGGGCAGATGAGGGGCAGAGCCAGATCTCTCATGCTCAAGTTCTTGGGCCCCTGTAAAAAGAGTCATCCCCTCTGTGCTGCCCATACTAGGTAGAAGAGATACAGGGTTTGCTTTCCTGAGTGCTGCAGCTGGTAAAGGGGAGGGTTGGCTCCCTCACCAACTGGAAGTGGTAGGGGCGAGGGGGGAGGGCATCTTTCTCTTGCTCCCAACACCACACAACAGACGAGGGAGGCAGTACCTGCTATGCCCCTCTTACACTCTCAGGTCTGGCTCACTCGTGCCCCTCTCTACAGGGTCAACCCTGCTGTGTTGCCCAGCCAAGGCTTAGGACCTGTTCTCTGACGTGCTGCAGCTGATGTGGGCTTGGGTCAGATCCTCCCCCCTGATGCTGGTAACATGGCTTGGGATGAGGGGAAGAGGGCATCTTTCCCTCTCCCATGCCACCATATGACATCCAAGAGGGGCACGGATTGCTTTCCTCTTCTCAGGCCCTCACAGCCCACCTGCCAATGCCCCTGTGAACAGGGTCTATTGAGCTACCTGGGTGAGATGTAGGCCCTCTATCTTGAGTGATTTAGCAACAGGTGCGTGGCAGGACCAGTTCTCCCTGATGCTGCAACCAGTAAGCATCAAGGCCAACTTGTAAAAATCCCTATCCTCTTGGTCTTTCATTCTATCGGGAGCCACAGACATCAACAGAGACTGAGATGGCTCAGAGCAATGACCACAGACATCAACCCCAGCAGCAGCTCAGGCCCAGACATCACCATGGCCCTGGGTAGCAATCAAGCCAACCACCTGAACTACTTGGTCATCTCTTTCTCCTATTCATATATACCTTTGTCCACAAGACATGAACCATTCTGTTTCCCTCTCTCCAATAGCATAACCTAATAGTGCTAGGACTGTAATAGTGCTCACCTGGCCATAACAGCCAGGGGCCTGGTGGACTTGTGTTTATTCCTCAGAGCTGGGGTGAAGAGCCCAAGGCCTGCATATGAGTCTCTTTGTCCTGCTCAGTCCATCATGGCACTGGGCAGGACCATGCTTCCTCATCCGAATGATATCATACAAATGCCCAACTGCCTAGTGCCTCAGGTTGATACAGAGGTGTTGCTGGAGTCCCCTTGCAGGCCTAGAAACCTTAGCTGCATTTGGATTATGTTTTATAACTATGCATCTGGCCTCTTTATATACCTTCAGGAATATGAATAGAGCAAGCAGCAAATGATCTCCAAAATATGGCTCTACCTTGGATCTCTAATGTTGGACCCTTATGTGAATTCTACCCCCCTCCCAGTATGGCATCAGATTCTCCTATATATATTTTGTCTCTGGTTTGAGAATCTGCCTTATTTTTAATTTTACTAATGTAAGCATTAGTTGTGAGGAAGAGACCTGGTCAGTAGTCCTCATCAACTTAGATCATGAAACCCATTATGGCTAAGTTCAACAGAACCACCATAAACAGGCTGCCCATGAATGCTTCAACATTGCAGTGGCACAAGTTTTAAATGTTTTCAAGCATTAGTTGTCTGTCTCTAAAAGGGCTACTCACAGGTCAAGTCCCACACGGAACTTTTATAAACATGCATAGACATTGTGACTACCCTGGTGATGATGTTCTCTGGAACCTAGAGACTGGGAATAAGGCTTAAGCTTATGTGTTTCCCTATAACGCACACTCAGTCCAGGGTGGGGCACAGGAAATTGCCTGATTTGTAATTCAAATCATCAGTGTTACATGATATCATCACTGAATGCTACGGTTGGGTTACTAAGATATATTTTATGCTACAAAGTCAATAATCCTATTTAATTTAAAGTTCCATTGATTAATTACCACAATAAAAGAATAAGCAAAATATATAAAACTATGGGAATGATATCACTATCACTAATAAAAATATGGCATTGATGCTTGAGATATATTCTCACATGAAGCATGTACTGTGTGATGTCATGAATGTGCATGACACATGAGTGTGAGCAAGGAGCTTTCCAGTCTTTAACCCTGAGCATTCTCACAGTTGGTGTACATTCCTTTCTCACATCTTCCTTTGTGATACACTAAATCTGCATCAAGGAGTCATACATCAAAGGTAAATAATGAATACCAAAACAAAGACATTTTTAAGGCTTTCTTTGCAGCAATTCTACTTTGAGGGCTGCTGTGACAGAAAGAGAAAACTTGAGTCAGTTTTCCTCAAGGATGCACCTAGTAGATGGCCCTACAACCATGCACTTAGAGGCAGCAGCACCAAGCCGCAGCACCCAGGGGCAGCACCAAGTGGCAGCACCCAGAGGCAACACCCAGCAGCAACAGTAGGTATAAAATAAAGAGCATGGAGGTGGGCTGAAAAGTGGTGAAGGAAAAAGAGAGAAGAAAATGAGGCATAGATCTGAGCTAAACATATTATGTGTATAAGAAATTCTCAAATAATAAAAAAAAATCAATGGATCATATTCTATCCTAACTCTCTGTGCACCAGGATCCCTGATTCTTGGATGTAACAAAAAAGTGATATCTTGAAAGTAGAAAATTCTCCTAAGTTTGGCCTGCGTAGGTCTCTGACTTGTTTTCAAAGCTGCCTCTGTGCCAGCTCCAACTTTGGCTTCACAGTGTCACTTTTTCTTCGCCACTGAAGCATTTTAATTCTATAATCTTTTTATTGTCCTTAAAGAACATTCTACATAACCTGAACTTTCAGTTCACAGCTGAAGCACAGCTGAATCTATACAATCCATCAGGAAGAAAAGTAGGAATGCAATCAAGGATGCCTTTTTCACCAGTGAATGAGATCAATTTCTGATCCATCAATAAATATTTAGGCAAGAAAACTAACTCATGGTGGCTTAAATCTGATTGTGTTAAATATAATTTTCTCAATTTGTTCATTTGTGTTCATAGTAAAGGAGTATATCAACTTTCTCTGATACCAAAGATATATTTTTGGAGACACAGCCATATAACATCAGTGACTTGTTTGAACATTTCATTTAAAACATCTTTTTCTTTCATTCTGTTGTTTTTATTTAAGTGTACCAAGAAGCAGTGTGTCATTGCTGACTGTGTGCTTTTCTTGGAAATGAATGGAAATTCATTAGAGCAGCAATAAACTCAGACATTTCACAAGGATAATTTGTGCCACTCATGCACTGCAAGGTTGTTAATTCCCTTGTAATACTCTGTCCCTGTGGGCTTGACTTGGGAGGAATGGGCTCTAGACAGAGCACCTGTCAAAGGGTTTTCTGTTTGCTATAGGGTGGTCAAGTTCCCAAAGTGAAAAAACACGGAAATCCATCCAGTTGCTTTTCTAATTACAAAAGCTTGTCGATTATTTGCCTCCACTGAGGCACTGAGGCAAATAATTGGCTCTCAGTATCACAGAAATGAAAGTGAGAACTCAGCTCTGAGCACTGCAGTGTGTGTGTGTGTGTGTCTGTGTGTCTGTGTATCTGTGTCTGTGTTTGCTGGGTGTGTGCATGTCAGAGGACGTGTATACATTTGCCTGACGACAGTGGGAAGAAGGATACAGATGCCACTGCCTGTCTGGCTCTGCTTACGTATGACACACTTTAGATTCCAATTTCAGCTCACACACTCTCTACTTGTTTAGTTTTGATTGCCCATTTTCTAACATACTTTCAGTCTTCTGTATTTGTTTTATTCTATGAAATGCAAAAGTGGGGGAACCCTGGTTTTTTGTATTTTAATATTAGTGTTTTAGGCTGTGCTTGACTTTTTGGATTTCACCTTCCATGACGGCAACTGGGTTGGCAAGAGACAGGTCTCTGTGTTCTCTCTTTCGCAGTGGATGGCTGGGAGTTCCACGTGTTGTGATTAGACATTGCAGTTTAAGAAAGCTGAAGTTCAAGAAAGCAGTAGAAATCTTGAATTCTGTTCTGAATTCATAATGTTTTCCTTTTTCCTGTTCTTTAAGACACTGTAGAATATTCAGGAAAAAAGGAATCCCTCGGGATATATATCTTTAAATAAAAATATTAATTCATGAAGCAGGTGTGCTTCTCTATTATGTATTTTAGTAAGAGAGCCACAAGATATTGTTGCATGTCAAACAATCTTGTCCAGAACATTCTTTCATAGTGAATTTTTTGGCATTTTGAGCAGTTCAATACCTTTGTTCAGATAAAGTATCACATAACTTTCAGGCCATTAGAAGGTCCCTGAATACCACTGGTGTCTATCAAAGCATCAATAACCAAATACCTCTATGTGTATAGGCACACACCCTCCTCACATTGTTGGCTGCCCTTCCTTGGGGCTGAGATCCAGCCCCTGTAAGTGACATAAAACCCAAAGTTATTATTCAACTCCTGGAGGAAACATTAAGATTTGAGTATTGTGAGTTACCAATAAACAATACACACATGCATGGTGTAGGAGGTCCTTCTTTCTATGTGTTGCTTGTGTTGGTTAATGAATAAAAACTGCCTTGGCCTGATAGGGGCAGGACTTAGATAGGTGGGGAAGATGGAACTGAATTCTGGGAAGAAGAAAGCAGAGTCAGAGAGAGACGCCATGGATCCTCTGACTGAGACAGACGCCGGTTAAAATCTTTCCTGGTAAGCCATCACCATGTGGCAACATACAGATTAAAAGAAATTGGTTAAATTAACATAAGAGTTAGCCAGTAAGAAGCTGGAGCCAAGCAATGATTTAAATAATATAGTTTCTGTGTGGTTATTATGAGGCTAAGCTAGCCAGGTGGCAGGACAAACAAGCAGACCCTCACCCTGCAACACATGCATTTTCAAGATGTGTTTTCGATGGAATACCTGTGCTGTGGCAATCCACAAGTGATTTCTGAAAACATATTTATGACCCACTGCTTCACATTCGTGACAATATGGGAATGTCAGTCAGCTCGGGAGTGAGACAGTTGGAGAACTCAAAGTGACTTACTACTTTGCTTTGGTGTGGATTTCCAGGAGCTTCCTTTGTTTTTTAAAAAAATAAAAACCATAAAGCAGTGCACTGCACTGTAAAATGCCTTAAAATATGACATAAGGAAGTAGAAAAGGAATGTCCTTTTTAGATCCCTCAACCCCAAATCCCTTACATCGCAGAGATAAATTGAGAGCTTAAAATTTCTTTTTTCAGATGTTTACAAAATGTCTTCTTTCTTTGGATTGTGATCACCTCCACTCTTGCCTTTTAGATGCAGTGTAGTTTAATGTCGGCACCTGTCAGAACCTGTCAATCACAGTCCCTGCTTGACTGACCATTAGAATCTTAGATCAGAAAATGTGGCACTTTCCGTCACATTACCAACAGAAAGGACTCACCAGATCGGAGTTTAGAGTCACAAAATTTATGGTAGATTTTCTGTGGGAAATTGTGCTCCTTGTTTTTAGGATATTTTAATTTTTTTTTATTCAACCACGCTGAGAAAGACACATATTTTAATGATAACGAGCTCCTGTGGAGTAGGCATGCAGGGCTAGACTATATCATGGTGCACTTGTCTTTGATGGTGGGAAGTAGCAAGATACATTGCTCACTCACCCTAAGAATGCCACAAATATCTATCATATTAAGATACATAACTTTTTGTCTTCTAAATGAGGTCAAAAGTGGATGGTTTATTTCTAGACTCTAGAAATAAATGCATTTCTTTTAAACAATTCATCTCTCTTTTTCCCTTATGTGTGGCTCTAGTGTTGTTGATTAGAGTGTCATATTCCTAAAATAAAGATTTGCCTTGGGATTTAAAATGCTTGGAAGTGCTTGTAGCTTACAGCCTCACAGTGATGAAGATCTAATGGCATTTTTTCATATACTAAATGTAATCTTAATTTTAATCTCTTCTTGTTGGTGGTGTTCAACCTCTTTCCTCAGTGTTTACTACTTTGGTCTTACATATCTGTTAGTATTCTTTATTTCATGTATATTTTTGAGAAACTTTTTATGTTGATTAACAAACTTCCTATTCATGTCCATATTCATACATTTACACATGTGGTTGCCTGCTTTGCAGCCTGAATGAATTTCAGGGGAAGTTCCCTTCTCTATTGCTCAGTAGGAACTCAGGGTCCTGAAGAGTTTAAATTATAGCATGGATTTCTGTTTCTTTCTAACTTAATTGAGCATAATACAGACTTTTTATTTTCTACCATGTAAGATCACTGCAAACACTAGTGAAGAATTGTGAGCAAAATTTGTGGTCTGTGTGTCTGTTTCTCTATCTATCTATCTATCTATCTATCTACCTACCATCTATCTATCTATCTATCTATCTATCTATCTATCTATCTATCATCTATCTATCTATCATCTATCATCTATCTATCTATCATCTATCATCTATCTATCTATC
>NC_022029.1:11509309-11516032 GCF_000317375.1 Microtus ochrogaster
TATCTATCATCTATCTATCTATCTATCTATCATCTATCTATCTATCTATCTATCTATCTATCTATCTATCTATCTATCATCTATCTATCTATCATTGATGCAATGATGGAGACTAAGCCTTTGGCTGCAGCTGAATAGGTTGGTGCACTGCCAATGAGCTTCATTCCTAGATCATAGTTGTCTTTTAATTTCCCAATTTTCTTCCCCTTTCAGGGATGTGAACCTTGAGAGTGCTCCTTGAGCAGGTTACATAGTAACTATTTCACAGAAGAAAACAGTGCTAAAGGAAATCACTTATACAAGCCATATAGTGATTTGGTACCAAGCCCCATACACACTTTTCTGTATAAGTCAGTGGAGTTAATAACCACTTGCTTTGAATCTAAACTATATTTTAAAATTATTTTTAACTATAAGATAATGCAAACTTCCAGGAACTTCTTTAAGTTTCTAGAATGTTTAGAACTGGTCCTGAAGGGTTTAATTACATACTATAATGAAACTCTTACAGTTTTTGAAACATACAAAATACAGAATCCTTATTTTGTCTTATCTCTATTTCTATTCCTGATTTTACAAATTTTACTCTGTATCCTTAAAGGCAATGTTTCCCAAATTAAGGGGATTCATAAAAAAACTAGTGTTTGGAGAGACACTACATATAAAAGTAGTTTCAACAAAAATAAATTTCATGAAAATAGTGTGGAGTAAATTACATATGTGGCATTTTGAGCAGAAAAAAAAACAGTTTGTCTGAAATTGAGGGTGTTTATTGAAAAGTCAGAGGACTTAAGGCTAAGAAGACAATTGGGATGCTCCTGATGTCTTGAATGTCAGACATCATCTCACTGCCATAGCCAGGGAATCAATCTGACTGGGATCTTGCCACAGAGATTCTAGAGGGACTGAGAAGAAGTCCTAGCTGTAATAAAGGCATTCCCAGGATTGCAAGGGAGAATTGTAAAATAGTGCTGGTATTTATCACAGTTAAACTACCCTGCAGTATTTAAAACCATTCTGAAGGGTGCTTCGTCGTTGGTGGTGAGACAAGTGAGCTCCTGGTGCCTTCCTGGTATTTATACAAGAGCTCGGGGCCTTAGAAGCCAAGGCAGAAAGAAAGAGCAAATCGTCCCTGTGCAGCTCAAGTTGGACAATCATTTATCTCCTTATATTCAGAGCAAACAGTAGGCTTTTAACAGCATTTTTGAGTTATGAGAACATTTTGCCTATGGTTCTGCTGCAGCAGAAGTATTTGAACTTTTTCCCAAACAACGGGGAGTCTCTAAAAACACTTCTGAGATCCCGATAAGTAAGCAATTAGACTGCTCTCCCCATGGCATGCTGAGCCAGACTCAACTTACTCCTCTCCAAATACAGAAGAAAAATGGCAGGTGGTGCCAACCTGTGTAGCAAACCAGAATCGAGGTTTAAAGTAACAAAAGGGAGAGCAGTATTAGGTCCCCTTCCACCATCAGACTTCTGTGAAGTCATTTGTGTTGAAGAACATGCAGTTTGCTTTGCCCTCCAAGCCCCAGCACAGTAGCTTCTGGTTGGTTTTAGTCAAAGTGGGCATGAACTGGAGACAGAAATTCAAGAAAACAAAAGTTTGTGTATGTCTGTACCATCTGCATTCATGCTTGTATTAACCCTGACCAGCTTTTCTTTCATGGCTCCCACACTCTATCAGCTATGATAACACTCTGATGGATCCACACCTGCCTATAGACGCAGACATAGGTTTCTAATTTCAGTTGTTGCTACAATTCTACTAACCTTGTCTTTACTGAAACCCCTGTTTTTATGTATCGTCTCACGAGCGTGACTTGGATTCAGGCAGAACAACATTACAGTTTCTTGTAATTCATGATCAAGCCACTATAATTTCTTAGCGATCTAACTTTGTGTATTAGAAATGTCTTCAGAGAATATCTCCATGTATGTCACAGGCATCTGCTAATAAAGAAAGTGAAAGAGCTCACTATTTTGTCACTCCCTTACTGAGAGGAAGAGGCTAACACAGTGAACGTTTAGCTGGAGGTGGCAAGTTCACTGAGCTACAGATATTGACACCACTTCTGGGAACTCATAGAAAAAGAACATTCTCAGTCTCTGCTTAAGACTAAACTGACTTAGAATCTCTGTGAATGGGTGAAAATAATCTGTGTTTTAAATACCTTTCAAGGAATGTGCATAGTAAAGCTTCAGGGGGACAGAGCTTGATATAAACTAAGAAACATATTGTGGTGTCTTGGAGTTAAAAACTGCAGTGTCTCCCGATTTACTGCACTGCTCTCCGATCATCGTTTAAAATATCTTCACCCTGAAAGGCAGCTTCTCCTCTTGGCCACTGCCCTCTTTTCATCTATGGAATCATACTAATTATTTATATCTTGCATCAATTCCATTGGCTTTCAATACCTACCCTGATTTTCAAACTCATGGTGTTCTTCTTTTGTATGGGATTTTGCATGTTGCATGTGCCATAACTTATAACTTCTGGAGTTATAATTTTATCTCATTTTCATTACCTTCACTTAGGTTTCTCAACCTGTATTAGTTGACTACTGGGAGTACATTTATTAGCCTAATCTTCCACAAATTATTTACTATAAAAATAAATCATACGGATGGACCACACACTATTCTTGTGTTGTTAAAGTAGTAGTTGTCAAAACGTGAAAACTGCATTAAAATATTCACTCCCAGAGAAAAAAAATCTTTGAAGTCTGTAACATGCAATCAATATGAACAAATGCTTATTAATCAAGCCACAATCTTAAAAGAAACAAAGAAGGAGTTGTGTTTTAGTTGGTTTTCTATTGCTGTGAAGAGACAATGGCGTACAAAAGAGTTTGGGGTGTGTGTGCATATATCAGTAGAGAGTGAATTCATGATCATCCTGTCAGGGAGCTTGCCAGCACGCAGGCAAGTATGATGCTAGAACAGTCTCTGAGAGCTTGCTTCCTGAGAGAGCAATGAGGAGACAAACAGAGAACTAACTAAGAATGCAAGAACTTTTAAAACCTCAATTCCCAAGCCGGGTGGTGGTGGCGCACGCCTTTAATCCCAGCACTCGGGAGGCAGAGGCAGGAGGATTTCTCGGAGTTCGAGGCCAGCCTCGTCTACAAGAGCTAGTTCCGGGACAGGCACCAAAGCTATAGAGAAACCCTGACTCGGGGGAAAAAAAAAATCTCCATGCCCAGTCCTGACATACCTCCTCCAACAAGGCCACACCTCCTAATCCTGCCTAAAGCATTTAACCAATTGTGGGTCAGTATTCAAATGCATGAGCCGATGAGGGTATGCTCATCACCACAGGCTGAAAAATGTCTCAATAGTTAAAAACACATAAGTTTTGTTTAGAAGACCCAAAGAGGTCAGTTCCCAACGCCCACACCAAATATCTCAAAAGCCTGCAACTCTACTTTCAGGGAAGCAGACCCTCTGACCCCATAGGTACTCGAAGCCACTTCATGCACATAAACTCAAACAGGCATACATATACACAGAAATAAAGATGACAAACATGAAGCAGAAAATGCAGTAGACCGTCTCCCTTCTTCTATCTCTAGATCTATGCTCCTATCAAGTGTTCTTCTGAAACACAAAGTTTAAATGCAGACACACCCAATCAGGACCGATGGAGCTAGCAGAATAGATTCACTCTAAAATTTTTATGATTATGAAATAGCCAGTTAGCTGGGGGAGGCATGCACATTTTTAAAACCAGCACTTGGGAGGCAGAGGCAAGTGGATCTCTGTGAGTTCGAGGCCAGCATGTTCTAAAGAGAGAGTTCCAGGACAGGCTCCAAAGCTACAGAAACCCTGTCTCAAAAAAAAACTAAAAAATAAAATAAAAAGAAATAAATAGTCAGTGACAATTTAGTGTGTAGTGTTTTCAGAATTAAGTAATATTAGGAAAATATCAATGTGACCCAAAATGCATTTGTGGTAAAAGATATATTTTACTGTACATAATTTGGTGTTTTAATGATTCATTTCATTAGCTTGATACCATATATTATGAAAACATATCTAAATCATCATGCAACAATTTTTAGATAATATAATAAACAGTATGACATATTTTACATTCTTTCAGATTATTTTTGACTCCACATAAAGATTAATACTCAAGAAACCATGTAACATTTCAGAAAAGAAATTTGACTATGATTGATCCAAAGAGGCATGGTCTGAAACATTCTGATAGTTCTAACATTCGAAATACAAGACAGAAAAAAAAAAGAAAAAATCTTGGTAAAATCATTGTTATTTAAGGCCTTTTTTATTTGAGAGGTTTGAGATTAAGGATACTTTTTTCCCCAAATTTTATTTCTGAGATTCATGGTTCTTTTATCAGACAGACATTAGGAAATCATTGTCATACATCAGTAAGGAAAGGGAACAAGTATTTTGAAAATCCATTTATTTTAAAAAATGTATTGCTTTTCTTGGTGCTATGGCAGATCCAATACATTAAGTACTGTGAGAAAGGAAGGTGATCAGTATGTCAAAGAGAGTGTTATAGGGCAGGGGACTGGAGAGAATTCATTCAAAGTCAACTAATGGACCTGCACAACTGAAGGTCAAAAAAAGCAAAAATTAGTTAGACATATGTAACAAAATCCAGGTCATCCAATCAGTGGCCTCTTCCCTAGTCTGCCTTATGGATACACTCTACCCAGGGGAATTGTTCCAGAAGTCACAGCAAAAGAGAGGGGCAACTTCTTTCTCAAAGCAAATGTGGTTTCTCAGTGTTCTTCCGCCACAGACTCACATAATGCAATGCAGTTCTAGCAGTATTACTCAACGGCCATGTGAAATGATCTAAATTTAAATCCTGGTAGTGTGGTCTTTAAAATGCAGCCATTCAGACTTGATGCCACATGCGGCTTCAACTCTCATATCACAGAGAGGATAAGAGACATCTCCATCAATCAGTGGGCATCTACTAATATCACAATTAATTTAGATATTAGGTTGACTTTCCTTGGAGCACACAAGATATGGATTTCTAAGTTATCTATCACACATGGACTAAAATTCCCTGTGTTATACCATATTCTGTCTTCCAGGAACTTCCTTAACACATTCAAGATTATATATTTGGTGTTAATAATTTTTATACATTAATAATTATGCCATTTAAGGACCCAATCATCTCTATTGTTTATTATTATTTTAAATTATTATTTTATTATTACTAATTTTTTCTTTCCTCCCTCTAATTGATCCCATGTAACCCTCTACCTTTTTCTCTATCAAATTCAGTTTCTGACCTATTTTCTTTGTTATTACAAGCTCACACACACGTGTATATATTTAGGAGTTTATAAAAATATAAATACAAACCATTATGTCTGTGAAATGTTATTTTCAGGACTGATCATCTGGTATTAGATAACCAATTGGTGTGTTATTTTCTGGAGAAAACTATTTCTCTTGCTTTCAGCATTGCTTAGTTATCTGTAGTACTTTGTCTATGGGTGGGGCCATGAGATGTACACATTATATGTTACTGTTTCTATGATGTCATTCTTTTTTTTTTGACCTTGTTTAGGCAGCCATATTGCTGACATTTCATGGGTGTTGTTTCCCTGATATTTATAGGTGAGATAATCTCACAGCAGTTTATTAACTAACTGAAAAGAAGCACTTTCTGCAAAAATATAGTCAGTATCAGAGAGGCAATATCAATATAAAAGAAGAACACATTGTAACATAGTGTTACAAATATTAGTGTGCTGCAAGCAATGCCTGCTTTTCTGACGCAATCATAAAACTAGCACACACTGGTATATTTCAGTACAACTTAGTATTATAAAGCACCTCTTTAAGTGACATTTGCTATCTGTTTTAACCTTTTGAATAAACCATTGAAATTGGGGCAATTATAATGTTATAAAATAGAGGAATGTGGTAAACAGATTAATTTGTGTGAGGATGTAGAATTACAAAGGTATAGAGATGTTCTGGCTACTGTAAATGTTTATTGAACCTTGGCTAGGCCAGATATTCTGCTTAAAGTCACACACCTGTTTTTGGACATGGAAGTACTTTACATGGTCATTACAGAAAAAATATAACATACTGCCAGGATGCAGCCAAGACATATTGAGCAATTATCACTGCTTTACTATTACTGCCTTTTTTCCCAACAAGCTAGGACAGATTACTTGATTTCTAATATCTAAATCATGCACTATTTAAAAAATGTTTAACATTCTCTGTTAGCATTTATTTTGTATTTAAGAAACCATGTGCTAAAAATTTGATTACGGTTACTGAGAGAAATTCAATAAGTATTCTAGGCTAATACCTCTTGAAGCGTTATGATCCTATTTAATAACTATAAGAGAGAGCAATGTCTAGTAGGCTGACAAGCCTTGCTTTGCTTTCCACTGTGTAGAGGTTCAATCTCTACTCATTCTCTATTAATTACATAATCCAGAACATTTTCAAGGGCTTTTACTCTGTTTTGTGGATTGAATGTAATCATGGACTTAGTACATGAATCTCTGTGTAACTCTTAGCACTGAGAAACTGAATTCTTCTCCTGAATTTCTGTTTTAGTTCCCAGAAACTTATAATTGTCTTGAGCACGTCTCCCATGTGCATTAAAGTGTCTAAATGTTTCTACATTGGGATACACACACACACACACACACACACACACACACACACACATTATATATATATGTATATATATATGTATATGTA
>NC_022029.1:11516132-11523472 GCF_000317375.1 Microtus ochrogaster
CACACACACACACACATTATATATATATGTATATATATGTACATAAATATATTTAAAACACTGACACATTCCCTATCGCTATAGCTGATCTTGTCTCAAGCCAATAATTATTTCATATCCATAGGGAACCATGGTCGTTATATTCACTATGTTATGGCTTCAGAGACTTTTTTTCCAGGATGAATCAAGGAACTGTTATCAAAATCTGAGAGCAAGTAGATATTTGTTGTCTATTTATGGAGAATTTGCCAATTGGCATATGCCATACTTTCTTTTGTTCAAATTGTTATCTATTGGCATGTATTATTTGCCTGTGTTTCCAGGTCATAAAACCACTAAAGACCAGCCTGCTAAAGTGTGCATGTTTATAGTAACAAGGGAAATCATCTCTGACTCATTCATTGACTCAGCCATTGTCTCACAGGTACAAACTCAAAGAACAGTACGCCCTACTGCTCATGTGCACCCTGCTCCACCAACAGCAGCTAATGGAGGATACTGTGCTTAAATAAATGAATGAGAAGATGCTCTTAGAATTTTCTAGCATTGTGACCTTCATATCACACCTGCATTATAACAGGAAGGTTTAGCACTATGTAAGGGCCACAAGTACCCAAGAGTATAACTAACAATTTCTCAGTATTATGGTAGTGTAATTGCAATAAGCAGCCAGTTGATATTCCTATGAAATTTCAGTGGCCCAACAAGGTCCTGGCAAGTCTGTGCAGCATGGTTTTCCCTTTAGGAATTTGATTAGTAGCCATAAAGCTGCATTTGCCTTCAAGGTCAACAGCTAATACTCTACCAATTTCTACTTTATCAGAAGTTGGAGAATAATCTAGTAAATTCCCCAAGACAGTTAACAACTTACTATGACAATAAATTTTGTATCATATGCTTTGCCGAAGTATAAAAACTGTTAGTTAGAAATATCCAAGATGCGTAAACTCAGGAATTTGGGGAATTAGGTTTTCAAAATCAATTTTGAAATTATTTAAAATTTCAGCTTATAGTTGGACATATCATAGTTGGACATAATCTTGTCACAAATAAAGAAATATTTATATGCCACATTCCTTTTCCTAAAAAAAATCTACTTTCTTGTTTAGCTATAAAGGAGTCTGGTTGAATAGTTATTGTCTGTTCTAGTCTACTGATACCTAGAGCAAAAAAAAAAGGTTAAAATGCATTTCTCCAAAATAAGACCTAGTGTGATATTTGGAAAATCATTTCTATTTTTTAAATAAAGAAAATATTAAGAACTACCTTTCTTAATACCTAGTAAACCTGGCACCAATCTGTAAACATTTAAGTAACAAAATAGAAAATATATGACCACATCACAAAGTCACTGAGTAAATTATAAGAGAACAAAACTGAAGTCAGGCAGTGGTAGCACACTCCTTTAATCCCAACACTTGGGAAGCAGAGGCACAAGGATCTCTGTGAGTTCAACGTCTGTCTGTTCTCCACAGTAAGCTCCAGGACAATCAGATATAAACAATGATACTCTATATCAAAATACCAAACCATGGAAAGAGAGAGAGAGAGAGAGAGAGAGAGAGAGAGAGAAAGAGAGAGAGAACAAAACTGAAAACAACCCAATGAATCCCACACAGAGGCAAAGATAAACAACAAATATGACTTCAATGGGACACCAGTAAGCAGACATTCATATGATATGGAAAAGGAGAGGAAGAGAGGAAAGGAGAAAGAAATGAGAAACTTGGACAGAATGAAGAAGAGGAAGAAAAGAGAGGAAGAAAATAAATGAAGAAAAGAAATAATTATGAGTGCCAAGGTTATTTAAGTTCATCAGTTAAGGTTTCTATGTGATGTAGGATTCCCCTGTGTATGCTGTAATTACCATTAATGAATAAAAAAACTGCTTTTAGCCTATAGCAGAACAGGGAAGAACAGAGCTAGGTGGGGAAAACTAAACTGAATGCTGAGAGAAAAGAGGCAGAGTCAGAGAGAAACTGTGTAGCCCCACAGGATTCAAATGCCGGAATTTTAGCTGGTAAATAAACAATAGTCACGTGGCAATACACAGATTAATAGAAGTGGGTTAAATTAACATTAATAAAAAGCTAGAGCTAATAGGCCAAGCAGTGATTTAAATAATATCATTTCTGTGTGATTATTTCGGGGTTGAGCAGCCAGGAACCAACAAGTACCTCCCTACAACATCTATGACTGTCTTCCGTAGATATTATATAGAAAATTGAGCATAATAAAAAGAGTGTACCAGAACCTATATTTATGTATGTTGGGGCCATCGTTAAGTAAGATGAGAATTGCTTGGACAGAAGACTTATGAGACAGAAGCATTTGGGATGGTGGGTGCGAAATCACAAAGTTACTAACATACCTAGTGTTGAAATTTAGATAAACGAAAAAAACTTTATGCAGTAAATACCATATTAAAACTATTTGCTATTTATTGAAATATACATTTAACTTGGAAATCATGTGTTAATACTGCAGTAATCTTTGACTGGAGATTTCTGTGGTTTGTTGGTAATATCCTTTTTTTAAAAATTACCTTTTATTAATATTACTAAAAGAAAATCATTTATTAATATTGACTTTGAAATATATAGTAATAAGAAATATTAAATTTAGTTTAAAACTGGAATTTATTCACAAGTTTCATGCCAGCCATGGACCTTTTGTGTCTAAGAGAATTTTCAAATGCTTAATAAATCATAAATTTTATTAATACCTATCAGCTAATGGTATGCAAACACATGGATCATTCCCTTAAAGAAGATTGTTTAAAAGCACTCAATAGATTTTACAACATTATGCTTAGCTATTAACACAGAAAGTACTGACCCATTTAGTGTTCAAGTGGTACACTATAGAATTTAATTGAGGAATAATCGAATCGGTTCAACCTACTATTCACTACATACAAAACCAGATGTTTTATTTCCTTATCTCAGAGAAGTAGATTGGAACATTTAATGATTTAAAGGCATTTCTAATCTTACATCTCAAAGCAGTATAGTGTAATGAATACTCTCAATATTGTGACAGGAACAGCACAGCAAGAAGACACAGGCTTCTAAGACGTTAGAAATTTATTGAAAAAAAAAAGATTACCTTTCAAAAGTTGTCGTAAATATAATGTGATAGCTATTCTTGGTTCTCAGATTGACTACATCTGCAATTAAGAAAAACCCAATAATGGAGGGTACCCCTGTGAGGAAATTTCACTTAATTTGAAATAGGAAGATTTGTTTTTAGTCTGGATCTTTGAGGTAGGAAGACACATCTTTAATCTTAGTCTTGAAGTGCAAAATTTCACCTTTAATACAGATCTTTTGAGCTTGGAAGTCTATGTAAGGACATGGAAAAAGGAAGATTTTGCTTGTTACCTGTTTGCCGTCACCTTGCTAGTCCAGCCTTTCTTTTATGTACATTAGAGCCTAATTCTTCAGGATTCAAGCATATTTGGAAAACCAGCTGAGACATCCAGCCTTCTGAACTGAGTAACTACTGAATTCCTGCACTTCCTGTTCTTACCCAGCCATTGTTGGATTATCTGGACCACAGCCTATGCCATTCTAATAAACCCCTTTCTATATAGAAAGAGAAATTGATTCTGTTAAGTTCTGTCACTCTAGAGAACCCTGACTAGTACATATGATTTTGTAATTATAAACTCTTCAATACTTTAACTGATTAAGGCCAAATAATATAGATGACTTTTCATTATGTCCTGAGGAGAACTGTAATGGGAAAACAAAACAGAAACTATAAATGGAAAGGATTGTCAAGGAAACAGACAAACAGTAATGCAAATCCTGTGGCCATCTTCTTATGCATTACAGAGTGAGAAACACATTTAAGTTCATACCCAGCACATTGGCAAATACTGTTTTGAGAATTTTTCTCCAGTAAAAATTCCATTTTATGTTTAGTCTGTTAAGACTGTAAGAGACAGAATGTTTGGGGTCTTCCATGGTCAGTCTACATGGTTGTAACAAGTGGGCTCAGCTGTTCCAACTGTTTGTTATTCAGATTGCCTATATCTCTTATAACCCAGGACATAGGAAACTCATGCAGGCTTCCTAGGAAGACAGGCCAGAAATAATGAGGGAATCAAAGTCAAAGCCAGATGCACTTACACATGGGAACAAACAAACCACATATACATGTCATGCACATACACACCACACACAAACAAGAGACAGACAGTCAGAGACAAAAAAATAGAGAGGCAAATCTATAAAGGGAGAATGAGCGAAAATAAATGCAAACATACATACAGAGAGTGAGGAAAATTGAAAACTGAAGATATTTTATCAAAAGATGAGAAACTACTAGTGACCCAGAGAGCTTTGAGTCCACCGTAGCAATATGACCCAGAGAAAGAAATCTCCCTTTGCAGTTTCTGAACACTGCTTATTTAGGCTAAAGTGATCATATCTATAAGCAGCCATTATCTTTGGCAGTGTACATAGCAGAGATGTCCTGGAAAAACTTAACTTTGCCAGATGGTGACTTGAGCCAACACCTATCTGTAAAGATTTTGTTGGCACCAGTCTCAGTGGTAATAATACCAAAGCAACCACAATAGTCAAGCAAAAGTATGTATTCACAGTGAACGGACAGGATTTCTGAGCCCTCCTGACAAATATCATCTCACAGTCTCACAGTGAGAATGGAAAAGAAATGAACGAAGTGGAAATGGAAGATGCTACATGCTTATAGGAATATAAGAGGTGGTCTCTGAAAATACGGAAAGAACACTCCAAGATTTTAAGGAAAAGTGGTTTCCCAAAAGAATAAAAAAAAAGAGAATATTTCTTAAAAGTAAAAAAAAAGAAAAATAAGAAAGAAAGAATCAAAATGTAAAAATAATTGGAAAGAAATAAAGTGTGGTACAAACTAAAAAAAAAAAGTGATGAGACGGCAGAATACTGTTTTTTTCCCACTTTTCTGATTTTGAAATTTCTACGCTGGACACCTTTGAAACTCTAAACTAGGAGAAGTAAACATCTGAGAAATGCTTCGGTCTGTTAGTTCAACACTGTGAATTTTCAGAATATGCAGTTTTATAAAGACAGAGTAGAAACCTGATTACTAGAAACAGTCACTGATATGGTTTAGTCGCTAGAAAGAACATTTTGACTGTGACAGATTTCTTTGCCTAATATCACTCTAACAGAATATACTTGTGTTCTTTTAATATGAGTCTTCTTACAAGATCAATATTTCAGGCATACCAGTGACAAATAAAAGCTATAGTGGAGTGTTTGTAAGTCTCTATTACTCTATATATATGTGAGTAGAAAGAAGAGACACAACCCTTAGTCAAAATAATTTAGAAGTATTGGACTTCTTATTGGTAATATAACTGAAATCAGTCAGAAAGCTACTTACTTTTTAGGGTTACCTAAAATGGATTGGTAAAACCCATTGACCAATATTCAGAGAATAAAAAAAAAGTACATATTCTAAATTCCATTGACAGTCATATGAGAATGTTTAATTTGCAGATTACAGAGTTCAACTAACAAAACAAAAAGTTATTTTACTTTCTCATTAGAATTATTACTTATGCTTTAATAGTAGTGCTTATCAGCATTTCAAAAATACAGATTTGTCATAAACCGATATATAGGAAAGAAATATCAATCAATTCTAAAAATAAATTTTAAAATTTAGATACAATAGATAAAATTAGTCTACAGTTTCTCAAAAATTAGTTTATCCATAGACTTATGTATGTACACACATAGATATGTAGAGATAGCGAGAAATAAATATAGATGTAGAGAGTTGAGAGCAAGATCAATAATAATGATGATAATACAACATGCAATCAGAGCACTAAGAAAGGGGCAATACAAAAAGATTCTTCTAAAAAAATAATAGCTGAACATACAGACAAATAGATATGTATGTAGGTGATAGAGGATAGATTGGTAAGCACATATTGAAAATCTGATTGTACATGTATACTCCTATTGATGATTATTAAATTATTCTTAAGTTATAATATCTAAAGATTAGTGTGAAATGGTCTTGATTTATGTATTCAACCAGAGAATGGTGCCTGTCATTTTTCTAATTTTGTTCATTGATATTAGTCTCATCAGACTAAAAGCCTAGACCCATACTCCCACAGGTGTGTTTACTGTTCAGAGGTTTTCAAGTAGTATAGCATATTTGTACATAGTTACCCTTAATAGAAGTGCAAGTGTAAACAATAGCTGTATTTGATGACAAAGATTTACGTATTTAATCATGGGCAGAACCATTTTGCTGTCTAAAGCTACTCTGGCATGACCTGAACTTGAAGGTTCTCATTCATCAATGACTGTGTGGCACTTCAAGGGGAATTTTATGGAATTCTCATCTAATATCCATATAATACGCCTCTTCTCAGTGAGCTATATATGACATTTGTCATCATTATTGATGACTCTCCTCCCTTGCAAGCAAATATCCGAACTGTTCATGAAAGGGAAGACGGCTGGTGTGTGTTTCTGTGTGTGTGTGTGAATGAGAGAGAGACAGAGACAGAGATTGCAGGCAGAATGCTTACGTTGCTTGTCCTCTACTTCATCATGTGGACTTTGCAAAGGCAGCACAGAGCTAATGGTGTGAACTTTTATACTTAATAGTGAATCAAGCTCACAAGACTAAAGCAAATTGTGATGAATAGTATCTCCTCTCTTCAGTTAAAATCTATGCGGAGTAAGGAGAACATTTCTCCATTGCTGGTGTGAGTGCAAATTTGTACAGCCACTTTGGAAATCAGTATGCTGGTTTCTCAGAAAAATGAGAATCAACCTAACTCAAGACCCAGCAATACCACTTCTGCATATATACCCAAAGTATGTTTACTCATACTACAAGGACCCTCTCTACTATTGTTCAACTATGTTCATAACAGCATTATTTGTAATAGCCAGAACTGGAAAAGAACCTCAATACCCCATAACCAAAGAATGGACAAAGAAAATGCCGTATATTTACATAATGGAGTACTACTCAGCAGTAAAAAACAATGACATCTTTAAATTTGCTTGCAGTAGATGAAACAAGAAAAAATATCTTTAAAAAATATTCATTTATTTATTATGTATACAATATTCTGTCTGCATATGTGCCTTCAGACCAGAAGAGGACACCAGACCTCATTACAGATGGTTGTGAACCACCACGTGGCTGCTGGGAATTGAATTCAGGACCTCTGGAAGAGCAGTCAGTGCTCTTAACTGCTGAGCGATCTCTCCAGCCCAAAATATTTGTTTCTTATACTTGTTTAATAAAATAACTGAGCCGGGGGGTGGTGGAGCACGCCTTTAATCCCAGCACTC
>NC_022029.1:11523579-11526075 GCF_000317375.1 Microtus ochrogaster
AAAATAAATAAATAAATAAATAAATAAATAAATAAATAAATAAATAAATATAACTGAATGACCAGTAGCCAGGCAAAGTATAGGTGAGGTGACCAGGCAGAAAGTAGAGGAGGCACAATGAGAACAGGAGAATTCTGGGAAGAGGTAGGATTCAGTCTGCAGCCGTCACACAGACACCAAGGAAGCAAGATGAGAATGCCTTGCTGAAAAAGGCACCAAATCACATGGCTAACATGGACAAGAATTTTGGGCTAACATAAGTTATAAGCTTTAATAAGAAGCTTGAGCTAATAGGCCAGCCAGTTTATGATTAATGTAGACCTCTCTGTGGTTTTTGGGACTGAATGACTACAGGACCAGGCAGGACTAAAATCTCAGTCAACAAATTTTAATAATAAATCAATTATATCAAAAATAAGCATGGAAGAAGTAGCCACAGAATTGAACACAGGTATTATTAATGTCCAAAGATTAGTGGAATAATTTTGACACACTAAAGGATCTGTTTTCTGATTTTTCAGCTCTTTATCAAAATTAAGTTTTTTCTCTTGTTTATTTAAAGAACAATAAGTCTAAGTCCTTCTGATACAAAGAGATGGTATCTAATTAAGGTAGCAAATTGTTTAGAAAAAATATCCGAAAAGCAGATTAAATGTAATTTTCCAGATGGGCTTACCTTTAGTAAGAGAAGAAAGAATTTACTTATATGTATTCTACTTCACTTAAAGGTCATATCATGTATTTAAAAATGACAAAACAACTTTTCTAACATTTTTATATTCATGCAATTTTATTTAGCCTAATAGTAAGTTAAGGTATTGATATCATAGATACAGAAAGACCATCATCATATGATCAGTATAGACTCTATAGTAGTATAGCTACTCCATATCATCAATTTTACCCCAAAATGTATGACTTTATTTGAGGCCTGTGAGCAGGATCTATACCATCTCTTTAAAGCACTAAGAGTCTTTTAAGAATGGGTTTCCTCCTTATTGCCGGACGGTGCTGATGCATGCTTTTAATCCCAACATTCAGGAGGCAGATGCAGACAGATCTCTGTGAGTTTGTGGCCATCCTGGTCTACAAGAGCTAGTTCAAGGATAGGCCCCCAAAGCTACAGAGAAATCCTGTCTCGAAAAACAAAAAAAGGAGGGGTGGGGGGAAGAAAAAGCAAAAGAATGTGTTTTTTCACCATTTTCACTGAGATACTCTGTGGCTTTTATTTGTCCCAAACCTAAACATTCTGCATCAAATTATACCAAATGAATATTATTTAGATTTCCTTGTAGTATCAATGAAAATTGTGCTGCATAAGGAAAATAATAACATATGCCCTAAGAATTTTTAAAGCCAAATAAAACTTCTAAAAACTTGTTTATTGATGATAAATCTAGCTAAGAATTACATATAAAACAGATATTTTAAAGATATGTTTCTATTTTCTTTGGCTTTTTTTAAGGTGTAAGGACTCTGGGTTTGTTTAAAAGATAGTAAGTGAATTTTACACTGTGCCATACTCCTTCTAGAGAATACTTAGAAGACCGTAGCTGCACAATACTCAGAATTCATTAGTGATAACACATTTTTTTTGAGACAGGGCTTCTCTGTAGGTTTGGAGCCTGTCCTCTAACTAGCTTTTCTAGACCAGGCTGGCCTCAAACTTACAGAGATCCTCCTGCCTCTGTCTCCTGAGTTCTGGGATTACTCAGCTAGTGATAACACTTCTAACATCTTTAAAACGGGGCTGTTGTAGAGCACACAGTTAAGGAGCACAGAATTTGTAGCAGAAGTAGAAACAGGGAGTATCACTAGAAGGCCTTTGACTTTAGAAGAATAGCAAAATCACTGCAGAAAAGGTCCACGTCATTCATGCTTTCACAACCCAGACTTTTCCCTGAAAAGATTTTCTTATATTGTTTTGTATGGCAGTACTTGCGAGCATTAATCTACATCAAAAGCCAAGAGATTTCTGGAACTAGAAAAAGAGCATTAATTCTAATAATGGGGCCTCAAACTCTAATCTTCATTTCCAACAGATATAAGGAACGTTTTAAACTACACAGGAAAAACGTGTGACAGGATGGAATCACAGCTAATGGCTGTCTCTCAGACTGGCTGCATTAGACCTCAGCTCTTCCACAGAAGGAAGCAGAAAGAGAAGATGCATTGGTAAGCACATGTAGGGAGAATCCCTTGTCTCAGAAGCCCTCACATGTGTCAGAATGTAGGCCTGGAATAGAAGAAGCAGCAAGAGCCGGGAAAATGCACTGTTTTACTTGCAGTTGTTATGGCCATGATCTTCTCTATTTCTAATGCAATGTCTGTCTTGGTCCTTGTATTTAATTTCTGCGTGACAAACTGTTGAACCTCTCAAAAATGGAATGTCCCCTAGCCGGGCGATGGTGGCGCACGCCTTTAATCCCAGCACTCGGGAGACAGAGGCAGGCGGATCTCTGTGAGTTCGAGACCAGCCTGGTCTACAGAGCTAGT
>NC_022029.1:11526175-11528217 GCF_000317375.1 Microtus ochrogaster
GTTCGAGACCAGCCTGGTCTACAGAGCTAGTGCCAGGACAGGCTCCAAAGCCACAGAGAAACCCTGTCTCGAAAAACCAAAAAAAAAAAAAAAATGGAATGTCCCACTCATAATGTCCTGATAATATCCCTCATTGGATATTCTCCCTTTAAAAGGCTCCAGATACATTAGAAGAATAAATTTCCCATGAATAGGAAATCGCAGTTCTCTTCTCATCTCATACACATCCATGTAAACGCATACATAATAAAATTTTGAGAGAAGTTCAAAAAGCAGCTACAATGGTGCATCCCATTCTATACACCCAAAGGGCTATAGAATGATCTTAGTGAGCCCTCACAATACACAAGCACCAGTGGAAACATGAAGAACTATGAGGAAATACAAAATTTAAAAGAAAACACATACAGAATTAATAATTAATTTTGAGTCTTTAAGACACTCTTTGTGGTAGTGGAGTTGTCTCCCATCTTTAACAAATCAAAATTTTCCTTGAGTCCATATCCTGGCCTACAACTTCGGAAAAAGACTTCAGTTAACCAGAGGCCAGGCTAGGTCTATGGACCCCATTTGGTAACTAGCCCAGTTGTTATCAGAGATGATTCAGCCAGAAACTGATAGAAACAGATGCAGACCCATAGCCAAACATTAAGCAGAGCTTGGGAAATCCTGCAGAAGATGGGGAACAAGGAGTGTAGAAGCCAGAGGGTCAGAAGTACCACAAGAAATCATACAGAATCACCTGATTTGGACTAATCGGGTTCAGAGACTAAACTGGCAACCAGGGAGCCTGCACAGAACTGAATTAAGCACTATCATATGTGTTATACTTGTGTAGTTTGATCTACTTGTGGGAGCCCACAGTGGGAGCAGGTGTTATCTCTAACTCTTTTATTGACTTTTGAGACTCAATTTTTCATATTGCATTTTCTTGCCCATTCTTAATATATGGGGAGGTACTTAGTCTTATTGCAACTTGATATGCCATGTTTTGATGATATTCATAGGAGCCTTGTTATTTCCACAACAGGAATTGAGAAGAAGTGAATTGGGAGGCTAAACATAGGGAAGGGACTGGAAAGAGAGGAGGGAGGAGAAACAGTAGCCAAGATATAAAGCAGATGATAGATAGATAGATAGATAGATAGATAGATAGATAGATAGATAGATAGATAGATAGATAGATAGATAGATAATAGATAAATGTGTTGATGCTAGAAAGACAGACAACAGACAGGCAGGGAGACAGAGAGATAAAAATAAAGAACCCACATGAAAACGGCATACCAGGAGACATAAGAGCAATAACAACACCTTGAGTGACAGTTAGCCACTTAACTTTGTTCCCAGTTCTGCTCAGAAGAGACCAAGTTGACAAAAACACATCCTAAGTTAGGTAACTCAGACCCCAAAAGATGAATATGGTATGTACTCACTCATAAGTGGATACTAGATATAAACAAAGGATATTGAGCCTGTAGTTCATGATCTTAGAGAAGCTAAGTAACAGGGTGAACCCTAAGAAAAACATATAGATCCACCTGGAAAGTTGAAATAGACAAGATTGCCTGAAAAACTGGGAACATAGGCATTGGGGGAGAAGGAGGGAGAAGGAGAAGAGGGTATATGGGGAGGCACAAGGAGAACTTGAGGGAACAGGATAGTCGAGATGGAGGAAGGAAAGGGATATCATGATTAAGGGAGCCATTATGGGGTTGTCAAGAAACCTGGCTATTGTAGGAGGGGGCTAAATATTTCTTACATTTAAAGGGGGAATATGCTATAAAAATATGCATTGGCATGGATCTTGGTTTATTAATACAAATTAAAGATCAATTTTGTTATTTGTATATTTCCGTTCTTGATTAAGGTATCGTATTTGTACAGTTCAGTTAAAAATGAAATGTATAATTAAGAAAAATAGGTTGTTTCCAGGTTCTGGCTATTACAAATAATACTGCTATGAACATAGTTGAACAAATGCTCCTGTCGTTTGATAGGGCATCTCTTGGGTATATTCCGAGGAGTGGTATTGCTGGGTC
>NC_022029.1:11528476-11530550 GCF_000317375.1 Microtus ochrogaster
GGGGGAGGGAGGTGGGAGGCTGGGAGGAGGTGGAAACTTGTTTTTTTTTCCTTTTCTCAATAAAAAAAAGGAAAAAAATAGGTTAATAGATAATCATCTGTAATAATAAAACTTATAGCCATGTTAGTTAGGTTTTCTAGATATATTTAGCTGCATTGATAATTCTTCAAACCTTTTAAAGACTACAAAACACGACATTTAAAATGTTATAATAACTCAGGACATTTCATAACAATGAGACACATCTGCTCTTGGCAGCACCAATGCACTTCAAAAGGAAGATGGAATTTATAGCCATTTGGGCAAGAAACTTCTCTTGCCTGGACTACTTGATGTTATGCTGTATGAACTGGACATGCAGAACCCACAGAGAAATGCCTCCTAAACTTGCCTAAAGGTGAGACAATCCTTCTGGGTTCCTGCTTTATGAAAGAGTAACCAGGCATTCTGCAAGATAGCAGACAGTTACTGACAAACTGCCAATATTGGCATAACTGTCTTTTAAATTTCCTGCTCCCTTTGAGTGACTGTCCAGACAATGAGATGTCTCTATCAATTCTAGAGTTTTGAAAGTTGCTTACAATGCATTTCCTGTTAACTTAGGTAATATCCTTCTAGTGTTTATTACTTGGATCTCTTGTGAAGGCAAGGAGATGGAATTTGTGTTCCACACTCCAGCATTTGCAAGGGTTATGTGATGGTTGATTTTATTCTACCTTACTTAGAGTACTGGCAGGACCAGGCTACACTTATGTCTAGGGCCACTAAAAAGAAAGAGGAAGAAGGGAAGAGATGGGGAATATAAGAATAAAGGAAGGGAAGTAGGGGAAAGGAGGGAGGATGGTTGGTGAAAGAAAGGAGAAAATAAAAACAAAAGAATAGAAGAAGAGGTATACTTGTGCTTGCCTTACTGCTCCTCAACAGTACAGAAGACAAAAGCTACAATGCTCACATCCTCTTCTTTAGAAAGTAAAGGGAAGAACCCATGTGACTCTAACATTGACCTCTTTCAAGATCCTACACAATGAACACCCCTACTCTCCATAATCTGGGAACAGAAAAGAGCATAGCACCCTGTTGCCCTCTAGAGTAGGTCCTCCTGAAGTCTGCACTCATCACCTCTTTAACCTGAAAATTTTTATATGATTGTGGGGAGGTACAAAGGTATATGAAATAGGTTATATAATTCAAACAATTTCTGATAATAAAGCATTTTTAATACTTTCAAATATTTTGAAACAATTTTGGCATACATATAATTTATAATCAATTGTAGAGGAAACCAAATGTGTGTACTAGTGAGATAACTGCTTATTTTCACTAAAAGAATAATATCTTGTTAGAGTATGTGATATTGTAGAATGAGGACCATCATCCACATATTTCAGGGTTGGTCAGTGTTGATGTTATGGTTCCCATTGCTGAACATGGTGGACTACTTACAGCATAGAACAACGATTTCAAAATCAAGCATTATAAATACAATGATTTTCTAACTGTTACACTCATCATACACAAGAATTATGGTAGGAAAACACTTTGTTTTCTGTAACTAAGAGTAGAAAGGTAAATATGACAATGCAAACATAGCTCTTCTGAAATAGGGTGTGCAATGTTTCAGACATCATGTGTTTACACTTTGTTGGATGAGTGATAATCAGGGACTTAAAGAATGTGTTCTGATCAGGGAAGTATAAAGGAAAATGGAAAAAAAGTATGTAATGTGTACAAAGAAGCTACAGATAACACAATATATTAATATATACATCTGGGAGTCATAGATAGAAAAGAAAAATAAGTAGAAAGAACATTTGAAGAAATGGTGGCTAAAAAGTTACAAAATCTTGGGATTGACATAGACATCCAGTCTTAGGTATTTCAGCGGCTCACAAATGACACACCACAAGGATAACTGCACGGGGATTAAAGGGGATCTGCCTCATCTGTCTTTTTATGTGAGTGCTGGACATGAAAACCAGGTCTTTGTGCTTATAAGGAGTTCTTTACCAACAAGCTATCTCTCGAGATCAGATATAAAGTGGTTTTTTTGTTTTTGTTTTTTTTTTTTTTTTTT
>NC_022029.1:11530650-11572457 GCF_000317375.1 Microtus ochrogaster
AGTGCTGGGATTAAAGGCATGCGCCACCATCGCCCGGCATAAAGTGTTTTTTATACACTAATAGACTCATAGTTTTCTTTGAAGATCAGTTCACTGAAAAATATCAATATTTTGTTCTCCCATCATCCGGAAAGACCTGTCTTTGACATAACATTATTTGTCTGGTAAACAGAAATCTATGTAACTCCACTTGCTTTGTAAATATTTTATTATATTTGCAGCTATGTTCATGGTTACCCCATTGGTCTGAATTTTTCTTTCTTTGTTGGATCTTTAGGTGGTTTGGGTATCAGTGTGGCTGTGGCCTCATAAGATGAATTGGGCAACATGCCTTCTGTTTCGGTATTGTGGAATAATTTAGGCAGCATTGTAATTAACTCTTCTTTGAAAGTCTGGTAGAGTTCTAAGCTAAAACCATCTGGCCTTATGCTTTTTGTGGGTTGGGAGACTTTTAATTAGTGCTTCTATTTCACTAGGATTTATAGATCTGTTTAATTTGCTTTATCTGATTTTGATTTAATTTTAGCACATGATATATATTGAGAAAACTATCTATTACTTTTAGATTTTCTATGTTTGTCAGGTACATATTTTTAAAGTGTATCTTTACAAGTCTCTGGATTTCCTCAGGATCTGTTGCTATGTTCCCCTTTTCATTTATAATTTTTTTTAATTGAATAGTCTCTCTCTGCCTTTTAGTTAACTTGAATAAGGGATAGTCTATCTTATTGATTTTCTCAAAGAGTCAATTCTTTGTTTCATTGATTCTTTGAATTGAGTTTTGTTGTTTCTATTTATTAATTTCTTCCCTGAGTTTTATTTCTGGCCATTTACTTTTTTAAAAATGTGATTTCATTATTTTGTTTTAAAACGTTTAGGTGTGTTGTATAGTTACGAGTATGAGCTCTCTATATACATTTTTTTTAATATAGGCAACTCATATTATGAACTTGTGTCTTAGAACTGAGTTCATCATGTCCCGTATATTTGGGTATGATGCTTTTGTATTCATTCAATTCTAGAAACTCTTTATTTTTTCTTAATTTCTATTGTGACTGACTTTTCATTCAGTAGTGAGATGTTCAGTTTCCACGAGTTTGTTAGCTTTCTTTTGTTCTTTAAATGCAGTTTTAACCTGTAGTAGTACGATAGAATGCAGGGAGTTATTTCAAATTTCTTGTATCTTCTGAGACTTGCTTTGTGTCCAAGCATGTGGTCAATTTCAGTGAAAGTTTCACGAAATGTTGAGAAGATGGTACATTGTTTTAGGCATTATATAAATATTTCTCTGTTAAGTTTTTGTCTGGCTGACCTGTCTATTGGCAACAATGGTTGTTTTAAGTAGTATGTTTAATTCACAGCATATTCCAGTGTACTATTTAATAATCATTTCTACCTATGCAAATTAAAAAGTATATAATTAATCTTGAATCTCCTTAGAAATACTAAAATTTAAAGACAATTCTACCTTTTTGGTGAAGACTTAAATTGTGGGGAAAATTTTACTGTAAAATTTTTTGAAAGGAGAAAAATGTATGTAAAATGGAATTACTAAACATTTAAAAATTACATCATGATTTTATTTAATATGTAAGGTTCTGGTTTGGGAAGAGATACATAATTTGGGTAAATGGAATTCCTGGAACCAAAATAATATACATCTGTTTATCTCATCCTAAATGTTAAAGTGAAAGTTGACTTAAATGCAGACATGTCAGTTAAATGGAGTTTGTCCTCATTAGCCATGATGAGGAAAAAATAGATTGAATGTCCCTTCATAATAACTCTAGTATTTTCCTGATTTAAATACTTTGAATATTCAAACATTTAGATCATTTATAATTATTGACTTTATAAAAAAACGCATAAATGTCAAGAAGGTCTGTAAAGTACACATGATTGACAAAATTAGGAAAAAATAATTGGATTAAGTGGGAAGGAAAGTTATGAGAATTTCCATTATATATTACAAGTGCTAATACAGGAATCTGCTAACCTTTTTAATTTGCATTAAGAAAAACATTCTGAAAAACAAATTTTCAGTTGTAAGATTTTAATAACTTCAGCACATGAATGAAATGACCTAATGCAAGCTCCTCCCATGGTATTCTTTTTCTTGACTAGCTCCTTTCCAATTTTCAATTTCACATTCCACATTCTTTTTCTAGAATATGTTAGTTATATTAAATGCTACTCCCAGAAGTATTTCTGTCAAGTAAATTTTATCTTAAGAAAAACAGTTAAGTAAACAGGTATATAAAATACAATGCAACACAAACACAGAGCACTCACCTTTACACTGTATCATGAAAAATAATGAATCAGAAAATAAAACAAAAGCAATAACAGAGAGTAAGGCAAGTTTCAATCATAATAAGCAAACTTCTAGTTGGGATAGATATATGCTGGACATTTTTTTTCGGGTAGATAGAAAGATTGCATTGGGAGAAATGCCTGTCTAAGCTGGAAATTAGTATTCTTCTCTCAGCTGTTATCAGATATCAGTGGAAGACATATTCAAATAAAATATCATTATTGGGTATGTTATAAAACCCCAACATATTTGTCTCACTATATCTTTCACAGAATTTCCCAGAAAATATTTTCTGAGCTTTGTAAGAAGAAAAAAAAATGATTTTTTTTCAGTTCTTTCATTTGGATAATTAGAACTGTGTAATTTAATAAATGTATAAATCTTCGTATACATTTGTTAATGTGTGAGAGAGAACATGTGTATGGGTGTTTATGTATTTGTTAGAGAGAAAAGGGAGAAAATAAGGGGAAAATATATAAAACAGTGATGAACTTTAAGAAAGTAAAAGTTGCAGAAGACATAATCACATGATTCCCTTTATTGTATGTTCCCTGTTATATGCCATTGTAATACACATGGAAATAAATTCTGTGATGTTTTAAAATATAGCAGATACTTTTTGAGGGCTCATCTCATAGAATTCATTTGGTTTTTAAAAGTAGCTTAAAAACAATTATTTGATTGACAAGGACAAAGAAAATAGGTCCATAATTTCCAGTAAACAAATCAGTTGAAACAAACAGCTACTAAAATTCTCTTTCATGTGTTACAAGAAATTTTACCCAAGTGTCATGTTTTTGGTTTAATAAAGAGAAATTATGTGGGAACTCGAATATGCAGCAGGAGAGTTGTAGAAATTTCTAGCAGTATTTCATATTATTTGTAACAGTACCCAAGAGGAAAGCTTCTACGTGGGATCCTAGTTATCTGAGCATAAAAATTTATGAATATGATTTGCCAATTATATTATAATTCCCTTAATAGATTCCCAGAAATATTCAAGAGCTCTAAGAAACAGTGAGGAACTTTACTAAATCAAAAGCCATATGGTACATAAAAATAAATAACTTTCATTTGGTGTGAGACCATGGGAAGTGGTAAAATATTACAAAAAATATAGTCCATCTAACTGATAAATAATTGCTATCTAAAATATTTTTTTAAATAATATATCAGAATCCAAAGTCAAAGAAAGTCTTACATCATCCAATTTGATACAGGTAAATAGCCTGAATTTTACTAACCATAGCAATCCGTAAGTGAAAGTCATTATAGATAGTTGAATATTTTTAACTGTAAGATAAATGTAAACTAAATGTCAATATTTTATCAGCATACACATTGCTGATAAGTGGATAAAATCAGAAATGGAGACACAGGTGCAGAGGAAGGTAAGCCATTCCCACCCACCCAGAACCTCCAGAAGGCACACTCCTTGACTTGGTTCCTATTAAAACTACAGCCTCCACTATTATAAGACAACAAAATTTACTTTCACACAGTGGTATTTTTGGGATGAATAATAGAGAAGAACTAACAACCCAGAAGTCTATACTTGGGCTTTTTCCCCCAGAAAGATGAGACACAATGACACAGTGGTAATATCTGTAACTCAGCTACTTTGGGCGACTCAGTGTCCTTCTGTGGCAAGTGAAGCCATGAACTAGCTAAAAATATGCTTAAGCTATTGGTCAAACAGTGTTTTAATAATACAGTTTCTGTGAGATTATTTTGGGTCTGGATAGCTGGAAAACAAACAAACAGTCTCAACCAACATTATACTCTACATTTTGGGTTGAGTTTATATGCATAAATAGTAATATAACTTTAGACTGTTTTGTAATTACAATTTTTTTCTAAATATTGGTTATGAGTATAAAGTATTTAGAGTTTATATTAGGTCTTACTTATAACGGGAGCTTAATTAATAAAATGTTTGAACTACACAGTAAAAAATTTTGTAAACTTAATTGCCATAATCTCTATGGAAAGTTGTAATTCCTATGGACTATATTCTTTCTTCACACAGTTTTTGCATGTCCCAAAGAAGCCAACAAACACAAACAGAATACATATCTAAGGGCTGAATACCAATTTACTATGAATTCTTCTGGGCAGTGCCCAAAAGCTAATGTGGAGCTTTATCATGAAGGCTTAAATAAACAAGTTCAGTTTTATACAGTGACGTCAACAAGGTAGCATTCATTTATTCTAGAACCTGGGGTCCAGAATATTCAATTTTTTGTAGTCTTAGAAGCTCGACCCAGGCCTAGTGTGCCTTGGTGTCCCTTCCCTTTTTGCTACCTGCAGATCAAAATGTAAAACTCTCAAGTCCTTTTCCAGCAGCATGTCTGCCTACAAGCAGCCATGATTTCCATTAAGATGATAAGGATTAAGCCTGTGAAACTCCAAGTCAGTCCTCTTTTAAATTTCCTTATAAGAATTGTTGTCGTCATGATGTCTCTTTACAGCAATAGAAACTCTAACTAAGACACTTACCTAATCAGAAAAAGAAGATGAACAATGAACAAAATTGAAAATAGACACAAGATTTTGTAAGAAAATGAATTCTTACACATGAAAAAGTTAACATAATGCTGGCATAAAATAAATACTATGTACTACTCAGTCTTCTATGAAGAACTTAATGAGTACCTACAATGCACCAGATGCAGATACATGTTACTGATTATTTTTATCCTCTATAATTCATATGTTGCTAACCCAATTCCAAATATAATACTATAATCAGAATAGGTGATAAGGCCACTGGGAAGTAATTAAATTCTCTAAGATGGGGGTTGTACAATGTTATTGGTACCATTATGAGTAAAGACTATAAGTAGAACTTTTTGTCAGTGTTCAGATATACCAAAAAGGCAGTCATTTACAAATAAGAAAGTGGTTCATCATTAGGAACCAAGTTGGCTAACACCTTGATGATAGAATTATGCAGCCTTTCAACATAGAAACAAGTAAATGCTTCTTATTTAATCTAGCCTATCTGTGGTACCTATTCTAGCAACTCTGGCAGACTATGGCATGGGTACATTGGCAAACAAACTTTCAAGGAGTCTGCGTCCTAACAGAGACTGAACAATGTACAATCGAATAAAAGAACATGGTTTCAGATAATAAAATAAGAAATGGGGCTGATAACAAGAGCAGTGGTCAGTGGTTGTCAACCATACTATACATCGTCTGCAAACTTAGAAAGTCCTGTTTAAAAATAATTAAACCATACTTCATACTTTTGGTCCAGATGAAACTGTTAGTCATTTCATGGCACCCAGGAAGCACAGTAAGAGAAGATTTCAGAGATAAGATATACACTTCAAAGCTAAGATTCTGGGAACCTACTTCCTCCCTAGGCCAAACTCACAGTAGTCCTTTCAGTTATTAAGTACTGAAGAGTCCTGCAGATATTCATAAAGACTGCAAAATTGTTCAGAAAGCATAGTTATAATGATGCTTATCCTTGGCACTGCCTTATCTATTTTCTTTCATCATAACTTCTTTCATACCTCTACTGATTAACTAAAGTGAAAGTAAAAGTCACATATAACTGAGTTGTCTTAGGTCAGCTCAAGTAGAAACTAACAAGAAAGTTCACAATACTCGGGAGGACAGGACCTGTAATAGCGCTAAAACATGTCCTTCAGATGTTCAGCTAAAACTTCAATGGCTTCTGAAACAGGAATAATTGTAATGGCAGCAGATCCCCCAGCCAGATTACAGTGGGTAGGAGGACAGAAGTGGTAATGATCTGGAGTCCATTTACTCTGAAATCTAAGATGCAGGAGGCAGCTCTCTGAGGCAACACTGAGACCGTAAAATACAGTGGTAGACTAAAATGGCATTCTGTAAGATGATAGATATATTGATATCTAAAACCATAAAACTTGTGAATGTGACAAAGTTGAAAGTGCGATCTTTTACAACACAAACATGTTCAAATGAGATCATAATAAACAAGAATGGAAACTAGCCCTGTGTGGATGCTGTCCTCAGAGAAAGTCAAAGCAAGAAGGAGAAAGACACATAAAGATGAAGTGCAACAGGACAACCCCAGGGGACCCAGAAGGAATGTTTGTAGAAATCTGTAGACTAATGGACTCCTAGCAGCTGGAAGCTGAGGACAGGACTGTTCTGGACTTACAGAAAGAACATGGCCTGTTGAGCTCTGCTTTGGGTTTTTAGTCTCTAGAACTGCAACAGAGTGCAATATTGATTTAAACCATCTATTTGGAGGGTGGGGAGTGGTTAACCCTCTATGCCAGTCTATAAAACAAATACAAAGACAAAAAGGAATTATGTTAAGATTTGAGAATCAGAATATTTTCACAGTGAGAACACAGGTACAGAGCTGAGATTGAACTGGGAAGAAAAAAAAATGGCAAAGGTCAGATCAAGAGCAGAGCTCAATATCACAGTGTCTCCAAGGCAGGACTATCAAGAGAGTAGTCAGGTAACTCCAAGACCTGTCCAAGGTGTCTATGAGCTCTGAGAAAGGTATCTGGAATTTGGTTAATCGAGATCTCATTATCCTATAATTCAAGAAATGCTAAAAGATTGTAGATATCAAAAGTTCATAGATTTAGATTTTGTAATTTTAAAATCCCAGTAGCTCTGCAGACTACATAGTCCATCTCAGCTTGGTCTTTGGCTAGAATTTTTGCTATTTCTTAGTACTTCACAGCTCTTCTAAAATTTTTGTATTTACAGGTGGCAAAGAGGTTTCACACTCCACCAAAGGAAATGTAAGTTCTGCTTTTAAACTTCAGGCACATTAGAAGTAGTTATTTAAGAAAGGAAGGAAGGAAGGAAGGAAGGAAGGAAGGAAGGAAGGAGGGAGGGAGGGAGGAAGGAAAGAAGAAAAAAGTGAGTATACAAGTGTACACTCAGCATTCAGGAGGCTGAAGAAGGATGACAGTGGGTGCAGGAAAGTTTAGACTCTACAGTGAGTTTGAGGTCAAACTGTACCACATAGTGAGGCCCTGTCAGGAGAGAGAAAGGAGGGAAGGAGCAAGAGAAAAAGGAAGAAAGGAAAGGAGGGATGGATGGAGAAGGAGAGAAGAGAGAGAGAGAGAGACCTATAGAGTACATTGTGCTTCAAATTCATGATACCTTACTCTCAGAGATTCCTGTTCTGCCCATAGAAACTGAAAGATCTGGAGTCGCTGATAGCTCCTTCTAATTTTTTGACCAGGGCAATCCAGACACTGTTTCCAGAAAAACAGTGTCCAAGAAGTATGCATCAAATATTAGTAGTAATTGCAGGGTCTGTTGAAGCAGCCAGAAGTACTAATGAAATCCTTGGCAGCATTAAGAACTGGCAGTATGTGAAGCTGTGTTAGATAAAAGAAGAAAAGTCCTACGGTTATGCCATAACCAAATTGAGGCTGAAACATTGTTTTGTTGTACATGTCATATTCTAAGAAGCATGTGTGGTACACTGTGATAGATTTTGATAACGGAAATCAATTCGTATTGATGATACCTGTGTGGTACAGAGTCTATACCTGTGTTGATATAGGGTCCTCACCACTTGCGGTACCATTTTAAATTCTCTTTCATGGAATTGTTTCATTTTTAAAGAGGAATAAACTATTTATGTTGCATCAATCACTTATGACAGCTAAGACTACATCTTATAATGCCCAGCACACTCTACAACCCATTTGAGAACACACTCACTTTGCCAAGCTTAGAGAAAGGGAAGTATCTGTGGTTAATGTCACATATTTGAAATCACTAGTCCTTCATGCTACCCTTTAAAGGAAACTGTGAATATCTAGCTGTCATTATTACTGTTCCTAAGAGTCAGTCTTTTTTTACCCTAAAATCTAAAATTCCATCAATCATTCACTCTTTCTAAGTAGAATTAGCAGTTTTAAATTTTCCCTCCGGAGAAGGATAGGCAATGCTTTAAATGGAATAATTATCTTCTCATTTTCCTTCAACATTATATAATGAGGGTATTTTATCACTCTGAGAAACAACACTAAGTTTTTAATGCACAAATATCCCAGTTAATAATTATTATGATTAGTATTAATTGTGCGAATGCTCAGTGTCTGTTCTAGAGAAAAGTGTGAATTACTATACCCAGAAGACAGATGTATGTTTGCCAAAAATTCCATGTTCCAACTTGATAGCAACTCCATGAAGTTTGAATAGTAACAGAGTAAACATAGATACTTTGCAAACACACTGCTGGGAACATTAGGAAGGTTGCAAAGCAATGTGAAAATCTCAGCTATAGGCCTCTCATGTTATCTGATAATATTTTAGCCCTTTGTTTGATAAAAACAGATTTATGTCTATATTTCAAAATATTTACCTGGTGTGGAAGGTCCTTCTGTCTGTATGTTGCTTTTATCGGTTAATGAATAAAGAAACTTCTTTGGCCTAAGCAAGGCAGAACTTAGCTAGGTAGGGAAAACTATAAATCCTGGGAGAAAAAAAAGGTGGAGTCAAAAGGAAGCCATGGAGCCCTGCCAGAGACAGACATGCCAAATTTTGCCCATAAGCCAAAGCCACATGGCGATAGACAGATTAATGGAGATGGGTTAGTTTAGGATATGGTGTTAGCCAGAAATATGCTTAAGCTATTGGCCAACCAGTGATTTAATTAACACATTTCTGTGTTGTTATTTCCAGAGTCTGTGTGGCCAGGAAATGAACAAGCAGCCTCCTACAACATTTACCTAATAGTCAATGATGTTAATTCGTATACAGAGTTAATCAAGGATAGCTATGAATGGGCCCGCAGAAAGTCCTATTAGGCTGTTAACCTGCAGTGCTCAACTTTTACAAATTCACATAAGTATAATAAGTTATTCAGCCTTGCAGAACATTCAATGTAGGGTGCATATACTTATTTTCATTTTCTAGGAACTTTACCTGACAATTGTCAGTTCCGCAGCTGGATACATTGAAGGCAGGCTTCCCACCATACCTGGGAGATACTGTATAGGTTAAGAGTAGCCTCTGAGAGTGTCTTTGAGAGATTGTCTTGATGGCATTGATTGATGTGGGAGATCCGTCTTGACTATTTCAGTATGAGGATAGGAAATAGGGGAATCCTGCAATCAATCCTGGACTGTATACAATAGAGAGGGAGGCTGAGCACTAGCAGGCATGCGCTCACTTCTCTGTTCCTGATCAAAGAGATAATTGGAACAGTTTCCTCAGGCATCTGTCTCTATAACTTCCCTCCTACGAGGCACTATAGTCTGACACAGAAATAATTCCTCTTTCTTAAGCTACTTTGGCAGGTTATTTCATTACAGCAATAGGAAAAGAACTTCAGACAAGTACAGTTTCTCAGCAGCTCAAAGAACAAAAGTGGGGATGCTTAAGTGTAATATTTTTTTTTTGCCAAAGCAGCTTCTTTATTGACCAATGGTAATAAAACATATTCACAGCACACAGAGAGGAATGCATCATCATCTCCCCTTTTTGTCTAAATAAAAGGCAGGTTTTAACTTTAAAATACTAAAATTACAAATAACAAAACAGGTATCAAGCAAGAATTATATTACAATATTTCTTTATGAGTCTAAAGCTTCATATCTAACTTATCCCTTATCATAACTTATCCTTTTTCATATTATAGAAAAACTATAATTATAATTATCTGTTCTTCAACACTATCAAAGACACCAGAAGGATATAATATCACCCAAGTAAACAGGAAGTACATTATAAGCAACTTCCAAAACTCTAGAAATGATGGAGACATCTTGATGTCTGGACAGTCACTCAAAGTTCTTTTGTAATGTTGGGGTATCCATCTTTGGCCTATAGGCCCATAATATCCAGCAGACTTTCCCATAAAGAAGGAAATTTCAAAGACTCTTTTATCCATATTGACAGTTTGTCAGTCAATTTCTTTTCTGCCCTTCAGAATGTCTGACAGTTTCTTTGGTGGATCAGGAATCCTGAAGTACTGTCTCACCTTCTTTTGACAAGCTCAGCAGTCATCTTTTTTTTGGGGGTGGGGTCCATGTCCATTTCAAACAGCATACCATCAAGAAGTCAAGGCAAGAGTAGTTTCTTGTCCAAATACTAGCCTTGTCACATTGAAGTCAAATTCCATAAAGAGTTTCTACAATACCCATCAGTCTCTCTGAAGTAATTGATATTGCCAGAAGCAAACATGCATCACTATCGAGAAAAGTCTGAGTTCTTAAAACATTTTAAATGCCATGTTTTGTAGGTCTCTTATGTGATGAAGATTATCTATATAACTGAAATACAAATGTGTAAATACAGAAAAACTATATAACATGATTACAAGTTTGGCTACTATAAATGAATATCTATTAATCCTAATTTTAATCATATATTACATTTCTGCTTTTGTTTCCACAGAAGATGAGAACCCATGGATTCTTTCTAGGAAAGAAAAGCAGTACCTCTTTTCCTAAGTAACATATCCTTAGACTCAAATTTTGAAGACAAGATACCTTTATGTTTATTTAACTTAGCAGCCTCCTGAATCAAATATCTCTCTGAAGTCAAAAATTCAAAGAAAACACAAAAATACATATAATTCAGACTCTGTATTTTCCAACTTTTATGTGAGTTATTTTTCTTTACTCCTTCAATCTATGACTGTGAGTATTTTTATATTACTTTTACTATCTCTTTAATAGACTTATTTTTTAAAACTGTTTTTTCTTATTTTCATTTATTTAGTGTTTTTTTTTATTGAGCTATATATTATTCTCTACTTTCCTCCCTTCTTTCTCCCACCCCTTCTACCCTCTGGCATATACCCCCTCATCACAATTTACTCAGGAGTTCTTGTCTTTTTCTACTTCCCATGTAGATTAGATCCATGTATATCTCTCTTAGGGTCCTGTTTGTTGTCTGGGTTCTCTGTGATTGTAAACTGTAGACTGATTTTTTTTGTTTTATGTCTAAAAGCCACTTATGAGTGAGTACATATTATGCTTGTCTTTCTGGGTCTGGGTGGCCTCACTCAATATGACATTTTCTAGATCCATCCATTTGCTCACGAATTTTGAGATGTCATTACTTTTTTTCTACTGTGTAGTATTCCATTATGTAAATATACCACATCTTCTTTATCCATTCTTTGGTTGAGGGGCATTTAGGTTGTTTCTAGTTCCTGGCTATAAAAAAAAAAATGCTACTTTGAACATAGTTGAGCACGTGTCCTTGTGATATAATTGAGTAGCTTTTGGGTATATGCCCAAAAGTGGTGTTACTGGGTCTTCAGGTAGGTTGTTTTCTAATTTTCTGAGAAATCGCTATACTGATTTCCAAAGTAGCTGTACCAGTTTGCACTCTCACCAGCAACAGAAGAATGTTCCCTTTTCCCCACATCCTCTCCAGTATAAGCTGTCAACGGTGTTTTTGATCTTGGCCATTTTTACAGGTGTAAGATGGAATCTCAGAGTTTTGATTTGCATTTCTCTGATGGCTAAGGATGTTGAGCATTTTCCAAAGTGTCTTTCAGTTATTTTAGATTCATCTGTAGAGAGTTCTCTATTTAAGTCTGTACCCCATTTTTATTGAATTATTTTTTATTTTGATGACCAATTTCTTGAATTCTTTGTATATTTTAGAGATCAGCACTCTGTCTAATGTTGGTTTGTAAAGATATTTTCCCATTCAGTGGGCTGCAGTTATGTCTTGTTGACTGTGTAGTTTTCTTTACATAAGTTTCTGTTTTGGGGGGTCCAGTTTATTAATTGTTGCTATCAGTGTCTGTGCCACTGGGGATATATTTAGGAAGTGGTCTTCTATGCCAATGCATTCAATTGTACTTTCAACTTCCTTTTCTATGAGGTTCAGTGTGGTTCATTTTATGTTGAGGTCTTTGATCCATTTGAACATGAGTTTTGTGCATGGTTGTAGATATGTATCTATTTTCATTCTTTTACATGTTAATAACCAGTTATACCAACACCATTTGTTCAATATACTTTCTTTTTTCCATTTGATATGTTTCACTTCTTTATCAAAAATCAGGTGTTTAAATGTGTGTGGATTGATATGTGTCTCAGATTCAGTTTCTCTGATTTCCTTCTCAGTCCATTTATCATCTGTACAAAGAAGGGTTACTTTTTTGTTGTTGTTGTTGTTGTTAATCTTGTATCCTGCTATACTACTAAAGGTGTTTGTGAGTTTTAGAAGGACTTTGGTAGAAATTTTGGTGTCTCTTGTGTAAACTATCATATCATCAGCAAATGGTGATAGTTTGACTTCTTTTCTGATGTATATCCCTTTGATCCCCTTTTGTTGTCTTGTTCCTCTAGCTGGAACCTCAAGTACTATATTGAATAGATATGGAGAGAGTGGACAACCTTGCCTTTTCCTAACTTCAGTGGGATTGCTTTGAGTTCTCTCCATTTAATTTGATGTTGGCTATTGGCTTGCTGCATATTGCTTTTATTATGTGTTGGAATGTTCCTTTTATCTCTGCTCTCTCTAAGACCTTTTTCATGAAGCTATGTTTTATTTTGTCAAAGGGTTTTTCAGCATCTAGTGAGATGGTCATATGAGTTTTCTTCAGTTTGTTTATATGGTGGATTACAATAACAGATTTTCATATGTTGAACCATCCCCGCATCTCTGCGATAAAGCCTGCTTGGTAGTGCTGGTTTTTTCTGATGTGTTTTTGGATTTTGGTGCAGAAGAATTGTCTGTATTCTGTCAATCATGTTTTAAATAAATGCTGATTGCCCAGGCAGGAAGTATAGGTGGGAAAAACAAACAGGAAGTAGAAATGATACAAGGAGAACAGGAGAATTCTGGGAAGGAGGAAGCTGATTCCTCCCACTCCTGCCCAGACCACCGAAGCAGCAGTATGTGATCTACTCCACTGAAAAAGGTACTGAGCCACGTGGCTAACATAGATCAGAATAATGGGTTAATTTAAGCTACAAGAGCTAATAAGCAGCCTGACCTAATGGGCCAATCAGCTTCAAAACTTAGAAAGATCTCTGTGTGATTTTCTTTGGGGCTAAACAGCTGGGGGTACTGGGCAGGACAGAAACCCCCAACAAGCACACCCCCTTCATGTTACAAAATTTTGTTTGCCAGTATTTTATTGAGTATTTTAGAATCAATTTTCATGAGTGAGATGGGTCTGAAATTCTCTTTCTTAGTAATGTCTTCATGAGGTTTTGGTATCAGTGTAATTGTAGCTTTGTAATAAGAGTTTAGCAATATTTCTTCTGTTTTTATTGTGTGAATCAATTTAAGGAATATTGGTATTAGTTAGTTCTTTGAATATCTTGTAGAATTCTGAGCTGAGACCACCTAGTTCTGGGCTGTTTTTGGTTGGAAGACTTTGGATGATTGTTTCTAATTTTTTGGCATTTTTAGTTATAGGTTTATTTAATTTGCTTATATGGTCTTGATTTAATTTTGGTAAGTGATATTTATCCAAAAAATTGTACATTTCCTTTAAATTTTCCGATTTTGTGGAGTACAGGTTTTTGAAGTATGATCTGATGCTTCTCTGGATTTCTTCTGGGTCTGTTGCTATGTTTCCCTTTTTATTTCTGATTTTGTTAATTTGGATATTCTTTCTCTGCCTTTTGGTTAATTTGCATAGAGGTTTGTCTATTTTGTTGATTTTCTCAAAGAACCAACTTTTTGGGTCGATTGTTTCTATTGTTTTCTTTGTTTCTATTTTGTTGATTTCAGCTCTCAGTTTGATTATTTCCTGCTATCTAGTCCTCCTGGATGAGTTTACTTTTTTTATTCTAGAATTTCCAGGTGTTCTGCTAACTCACTAGTGTGGGATTTTTCCAGCTTCTTTATTTAGGCATTTAATGCTAAGAACTTTCTGCTTAACACTGCTTTCATTGTGTCCCCCAAACTTGGGTATTTTATGTGGTCATTCTCTTTGAATTTTAGGAAGTCTTTAATTTTTTCCTTTGCCCATTGGTAATTTATGTGAGCACTTTAATTTCCATGTGTTTGTGGGCTTTCTGAAATTAGTATTGCTTTTGAATTCTAATTTTATGCCATGGAGATCTGATAAGATACACAGGGTTATTATATATATATATATATATATATATATATATATATATATATATATGTTTAGGTTTGCTTTGTTACCTAATATGTGGGCACTTTTTGACACCTTATTTCTCCTTTATATTTCTGTATGGCAGACCTGTCCAGTGGTTAGAGTAGGTTATTGAAATTACCCATTATTAGTGTGTGGGGTTTAATATGTGATTTAAGCTTTAATAGTGTTTCCTTTACATATGAGGGTGCTCTTTTATTTGGGACATAGATGTTCAGTATTGAAATTTCCTCGTGTGGATTTTTCTTATGATAAATATCAAATGTTCTTCTTTGTCTCCTTTGATTGACTTTAGTTTGAAGTATATTTTCTTAGATATTAGGATAGCTATACCAGCTTTTTTCTTAGATTTATTTGATTGGAGATTTTTTTCCCAACACTTTACTCTGAGGCAATGTCTGCCTTTGAGGTTGAGGTATGTTTGTTGTATGCAGCAGAGGAAGGATTCTGTTTTTATATCCAATATGTTAGCCTGTGTCTTTTTTAGGTGAGTTGAGTCCATTTATATTAAGGGATATTAATGTCCAGTGATTGTTGATTTCTGTTATTTTAGTTTGCATTGTTGATAATGTTATTGTGTGTGTTTTCTTCTTTTGTCAAATTTGCTATTGTGAAATCATGTACTTTCAGTATTTTTGTGTATGTAGCTAATGTCCTTGGGTTGGAGTTTTCCTTCTAGTACTTTGTGCTTGTAGTTAGGTATTAGTTAAACTGGTTCTGTCATGGAATATCTTATTTTATCCCTCTGTGGTGATTGAAAGTATTTTGGGGTATAGTGGTCTCTTAATGCCTGCTTAATGTTTTACCAGGAAGCTCTGGCTTTCATTTCTAATGAGAAGTCGAGTGTAATTCTAATTGGTCTCTTTTATATGTTACTTGGCCTTTTTCCTTTGCAGCTTACTTGGGCCTGCTCTGCTGGAGGTAGCTCTTTTGGGCTTTATCCAGTGGAGCTCTCTGGCCCAGGCCTGCTACAGCAGCAGTCACTGGCCTGGACCTGTTCCTGTGGAGGTGACTGGCTTAGCCCTACTGCTGAGGAGGTTACTGGTTTGGGCCTGGTCACACAGAGGTCACTAATTCAGGCCTGCTCATTTGAGGTCATTTTCTCCTACCTGTTCCTTTGGAGGTCACTGATTTATGCATATTCTTAATGGTAGACTATTCAAGGAAAAACTGAAAGGTCTGTACAATCACAGAGATTCTGGTTTTTGTGTGCTACCAGATACAAAACATTATCTTAAAGCCACAATATACCAGTTGATTACAGACAGAGAAGACAGCCTAAAAATATCTGGATCTGTCCCAAAACAATCAGGATAATGTATTTGAAAAACTTAGGCCAACTGCATAGAAACTTTGTCATAAATTGCTGTATGGAAGCCTTGGTGAGTTTCTAGAATATATATGTATGCATTATACAACTAACCCAAGCTTAATGTTTCCTTCTCTGTTGAAGAGCTGGGCATAGCAACAATTATTGACTAATTTGCCTTTAAGAGGTGACTAATTTGCCTTTAAGAGGTGAACAAAACAAAGTAGATTGTTGACTTGTACCAAATATTACAAAGAATCTCATTAAATTATTCATTGATTATAATACCTCCTAATTTCGCATTCTTTGTCAAAGCTTAAATTACGAGCAACAAATTGAAATATGTGAGAGTTTCAGTGAAGGATAAAAGAATAGCTATTAATTTTACTTTAAATATTTATGATTTACATTGCTTAAGACAAATAAGAAGTGTAAGTTTGACTGGCTTCTCTCCCATAATGTAGTAACATAAATTTCAGAAGTGTCTCTTATCATGTTTCGAAGACAGATAAGAACATGGAAAATATTACTATCAATAACTGTGGTGTTTTAATATAATCAAAACTCTCTCCTGGCATTTCACAAAGATATGAAATGAGGAAGCCAGAATGCAGGTTAAGAAAAATAAAACAGGATTATATTATATCAACTAAAAAAAAGTCAAGAAAATAGTTTCCATTCTTTTTCTCTATTACAAGCTACAAAAACATGAATTGTACTTTGCTATTATATAAAATTAAATCTTTCTAATAATGTCTAATATAATATGTTACATTTGTAAAAACATTAAATTTATGGAACTAGCCAAAAGTATGTGTTTTATGCAATATTATTTTCAAATCCAGTGCTTGAGATAAGCAAAGCTATCTTTATACAATAAAATATGCATTTACAAAAAGTAATAAAAATTAATTGATTTTTGGAAACAACACAATTAATATAGCATACCTAAATATGAATGCCTCAGTATAAAAAGGGTGTATTTAGAAATTTATCCAACATTTGAAAATCTTAAAACCATACAATGAATTACCATCTAGGAGAATTTATTTAGAAAGTACACAATGGTCCATTGTGATCAAGATGGAGAACTTGAAGTGAAGACTGACAGGTAAGTCTTCAACAACATAAAATAGTCCCCAGGAAAATGTAATAAAAGACATATCAGTTTACCTTGAGAGTATGGTGACCTGTTAAATATTGATGAGGAAAATAAAATGCCTCACATAAATGCTGTGCACAGGTCCACAGAAAAGGGCAGTCAGTGGTGTGAGGGTTAGATAAAAAAGAAAGACAAACCACAAAATTGCACTATGACTTGCTAAGAAGACATAATCAAAAACCCACAATATCCTTGGCAACCTGCCTAAATTTAAATATTCTTGGCATTCGCTCGTGTGCAAATATATCTTTCTAGCTAGAACTACAAGATGATTTACCACGTAGTTCCATAGACACCATCTACACACATGATCTACAGATAATTTCCCAACTCACCAGAGTCACTAATTCTGACCAATCCCTGCTTAGAACTTCTTTCTCATCTTCTGCCCTAAGGCCAGCCTATAGTAATGGGAGCAACTGAAACCCTGTACAACTGCATCTTAATTTCCTCTACTACCACTGGTGATCTCTATTAGTTAACCTTTTCTCTTTATAAGAGTTGCCATGGTAATGGTATCTCTTCACAACAACAAAATCCTAAGATAGTATTCAATAATATTTATATTGAAAATTTCAGAATTTCAATACTTTTGAAAGGTTACATAGTCGTTTTTCTTCTCAAATTAACTATGATGTTAGTATAAAATAGTTTATTTCTATGTAAAAAATCAGATTAGCCTCTAGGGACTAGATACAGAAACATTCACAGATATGAGAGAATGCTGTATAAATAAATGATTATTGAAAAGAACATGAGACGCTGCCTGTAGAAAATTTAACACTGTACAGTATTACATTTATCCAAATGAAAGAAAATGGGTCTGTAACAGCCCTATTTGTTGTTAGTGTTTTATTTTAATTTATTCCTGACTGTTAAAAGGTTATGGTAATGATTCATGGGAGACCGTGTTGGGTCCCTGTGCCGGAGGCAATGTAGAAAAAATATGCATGGCATAACTCATGCTGTTGGCTGGTAAGTGGGTCTAAGGAGATTGGGACAGATTGAGGTCATGGGAAACCTGAGGAGATACACTTACATGCACTTCCTTAAGCATTGATTTGTCCTCAGCCTGAGGGTCTAGTGACTTTGAGTTCACTGGCCTATCTCTAAGGATTCTGATGGGTTTTGTTTTCTTCTGTTTTGTTTTGGTTCTAAGATCTCAAGCTTCAGAACCATTCTAGTTGTCTTATTAAGATATTTTCATGCTCTTTTTAGTTCCATCGTTTCAAGGAATTGGCTCCTGATTCTCTCTAGGGGAACACCTGTAATCTTGGCTTTTATCTTATTTCCTGGTAGCAGGATCATAGGTAACCTATATTTCAAGACATCATCATTTTCAGGAATTGTGTGTGCGTGTGTTTGTATGTGTATGTGAGAGTGTGTGTGTGAGTGTGTGCATGTGTATCTGTGTGTGTGTGCGTTGTCATTTACTTGTTGAAACCTTGAAGTAAGACATATCAGAATTCTATTGTGTATTGTCCAGCATTTTATAGTGTTTCCTATTTTTCTGGTTCCAAATTAAAATCTTGAGTAAAATTCTCTATTAAATTTGAAGTTAAACAATGATGTAATTCTATAAACTTAATTATTATGATTAAATTAATTTTAAATCTTCCGCCTTAGATTTATATGTTGAAGTCCTAACCTTACTGTAATACTTTGTTGTGAGACCTTTAAAGGCTGAGCTGAGCTTAGGAGGGCAGGGGTCTACTTGGAATTAGTTTTTTGTTTTGTTTTGTTTTATAGAAATAGACTGGTATCACTTCATTCACTCTTCCACCATGTGAAGAGAGAGTACTAAATGCCAGTCAGTTGCAAACCAAGAAAAGAGATCTCATATCACAATGGATTTATTTTCATTTTGCTCTTGTACTTACAGCCTCCAGATCTCTAAGAAGCAAGCATTTTGTCTAACTAACACAGCAGCATAAAGTTTCCAAGACATTTATTTTTCAGAAGTATCTATTTTGAGTGTAGACTTACACCCACAACTAAAAGCATAACTGTCTGTTAAGAGGAAGGAGACAGAGCTGGCCTCAAATTAATTCATCAGTTTGGGGACTATCAATAAACCAGATTACTTCTTGGGCTTCCTTAGTGATCTTGTAAGAATGTCCTTAGTGTTGTGCCACTAATAAGATACTATCACACTATAGTGTGCTGAGATTTTCTTAGTTGATAGTTCTTACTTCTCTGAAAGTCCCTTTTCCTTCCCAGCTCAGGTTGATAGTACTTTTAACCTGATTCTCAACAAAACTAACTTCTCTGTCAGTAGGAAGTAACTTTTAATGCAAGTGTTCTCTGCTTGATTCAAGTTATGTTTGGATTCTCTTAAGACTTTGTCTGTAAATAAATCTTTGCACATGTTTCCTTTCAATTTAGATATATAAAGCAATTTCCTTTTCTAACAGCCCCCATTTGCAAATATCATTTATGGAATCTTTGAACTATGACAAATGTAAGTTCTCATTGAAAATGTAAAATCTTAGGTTGTTGGTTCAGAAAATATTTAACAAATGACAACAAATTGTAATGATCCCAACATATAAAAAAGTCAATTCAGAACCTACTATTATGTGCCAACCTAAAATTAATTTTAAAATGAGAAAAAATATAGATGATTTGGTAAAATTTTTACAGAGTAATAAACTGTAGTTGTTTGGATATCTTCATAAATAGACCCGGAACAAAGTTTATTTGGGAGCCCATAATGGGAAATATCATTTTAAGACTGGAGAATTTAGAACAGATAAAAATCAAAACAGGCTGGACTGGGAATTATTGTTCTCAGGAGTGTTACTATTTCATTCAGACAATTAATTCAAACCCATCAGGAATCCTAGATGCCAGTGTTTTTCATCTGATGGTTTAGGGAGATGGGTGTTTGTGCAGCTGCAGTGAGTAATTGCTTGAGGTCTTCCCAAGAGGGAGCTACTTCTCTGGCACTTTAGGTCTACCAGCAGTGCTCTGTACAAAGGTGAAAGCTAATTACCTACAAACAAGGAAATGGTAATTTATCAATGAAAGATTAAGGGCAAGCACCAACAGCTTGCTTGAATCTTAAACAAAGTTCAAAGAACAGTAGGAAATAAGTGTGATAAAGCATTCTCCCCTTCATATAGCTTGAGGCCCAAAGGAGCATAGGAATTCAGGATGAGATCTGACTTCTTATTCATGTCTTCCAAGCATCATCAGGGCATTACTTCTTGCCTAAATATACTTCAACATTCTCTGGGATCTTGTTCCCCTGCCACTGCCATACTCCTTTCAAATCACCTTCATAAAGTCACAGAGAATTCTACTGGATCCATTTCTAAATGTTACTTTGCTGTGTCCTTCCATTTCCATCAGTACCGCTCAGTTCTGTGACAGCTTCCTAGCTAGTCCACCCGCTCCCACTCTTTGTCCTGTGTGGGATTCTTTATCAAGGACTACATGTTGTCTTCTTAAATAAGTTCATCCGTGTATTCAAACTCCTTCCACTTATTATCACTAAGGATTACAAGTACTGACTGGCTCTGTACTCGTAAAGCTTTTAAAGCAGTCACTGCTCCCATATATTTTCTTACTCAGGCCAATGCAGCCACAAGAGCTCTGTGTTATTAACATAGTATTTTCTCATCCCAGTGCCTTCATATCTCCTAACTGTAAGAGGCAGGACTGAGACTGTTTCTACTCTTGCTTTGTTCACAGCTATATTCCCAACATGCAGAATGGTACTGTTTCTATAGGTCTGCTCATGTCTCATTAATAAAAGAACTAGAACATTTAACAGTTCTACGTAGTAAAAGAATCTTTCACCTCCACCTGTACAGTCAAGGAGACTCTGGAACAGAGATCTATTCAAGATCACACCACCATACAGGCTAATATAGGCTCTATGTACCACATGTTCCACAGCTACCCTAATGTTTAGATGTATTCAGAACTGTATTTTAACTTGCAAGTACGAAGGCAGGAATCGGGAAGTAGAATTCTCTTCAATGTCCTTGAAAGCAGCCTACAGAGCTACCAGAATGTGCCTCATACTAGATAATTACTTGCAGAATAAACAAATAAAATAGCAAGTTGAAAGTGCATGTTATTTGAAGCATTGTTTTTTTTTTTCAAAATCTCCCTAGAAACACATTTAAACTCTCCCAACTATCACAAAACCAGTAACCATCATTGACTTCCTGACAGTCTGCACATTCAACATGTAAACTTTATATTCTCCCAAGAAATACCTTAAGGGAGACTAACACAAAGATTGAATATATATATATATATATATATATATATATATATATATATATATCTGCAAACTGAATTTAAGACAAGTCAAGTTCATAGTGACTCATTTTAGCTTAGTCTAAAAAATTATATTTAGATAGAGATGCATCGTTCTGACATTCAACTCAGTATATATTTTGAATTATATAGATTTTTTGAACATAAATATATTAATTAGTTTCATTTTAATGAAGGAATAAAAAGAAAATAAGGTAGCCAACATTTAGAGGAAACAAGCTTTGGGAAGGTAATTTTGGTGAAAAATCAGGATGCATCTTGACTGAAACCTTTATAGAAAGCATTTATATTGGTGCTTTCTTATGTGCTAAACATACTTCTAAGCACTTAATACTTTAGCTTATGTGTTAAACATACTTCTAAGCACTTAATATGAATTAGGTTTTTGAATTTTCAGAAAAACTTCATGAGAAAAATATTTACCAATCAGATTCCCAAAATAGAAGTTATAAATGACTGACTTGAATATGTTTTAGCTAGTCATAGGGGACTCTAGGTCATTTTCCCCAGATTTCGTACAGTAATTGTGTTCTGGACCCCACAGTACCTCGGCTCATGGAGTCCATAGAAAAACATCCTAGGTGCTTGGAGATCCTTGGGGATATATTCTTATACTTTAAACCCAGATTTTGGAACACTGAGCTCCTAGCAGAGTTTCTTGTTTAAGACAGACTTTCGGGAGTCAGAAACTGTGACTACAAGCTGCAGCTACTGTTAGTGTGTGACTAACAACAGCACTGATTGTTCACAGGTGCCAGGCGTGTTGGAAAGGAATTGAAAACACATAAAAAGAAAAAAGTGCAATAAGCAATATGTAAGCAAATCATTAGACTTTTAATTTATCATCTAATCTCTCACCACTTAGTAATGATGCAAGGAAGATGACCTAGAAAAGACCCCTGCCGGGAAGGACTGACAAATAACATCATTGGCTAAATCTCCTGGTTGATCATTCTGCTCAAAATCCCTAATTTGTTATGATTTTGTCTTGGCAGGTTGTATCTAAGAATATCTTTATGCTGCAGATTAATTAAATTGCTGACACACATTGTTTTTTTTTTCCAGGACAGTCTCATATGAACTAATTTCTCTCATTTTTTGTAATGTCTCACTTTTTGTTTCTGATAATCCTCTTTTTCCTTAATCTGACTAAAGTTTGTAAATTGTGTTTATTATCTCAAAATTTCATTTATTAATCTCTTCCACCGTGTTTCTGGTACCTAATTCATTTATTTCTGCCCTAAACTTACTCAGTCAAATTTCAGAAAGTTTCTTCTTTTCCTAGCTTCCTTAGGTATAGAATTAGGTTGTTTATTTGAGATTGTGCTTTATAGTTTATCTCAAGTTAATTTTGAAGACTTCAGGCAAGTCCTCAGCTCAGAGACCATGAGGGTGTATTGGCATAACTTCACATTGCACTGCAGTGGTCTGCCGGTGGATACAATGCTGGGAAACAGTGTAGGGAGCAGGCTAGGGTTTCTTCAGGCAGTCATGGTCCTAACAATACATGGTGGTTGCAGTCATTTCATACCAAAACTACAGTCACTATTCGATAACTCTTCTTGGGATTTTCTAATTAAATTTATGTTGTTTGATATAAAAGTAGTTGAATATTTTGTTTGTTCCTATTTGTGTGGAATTGTTTTTCTGTTCTTTCACTGTCTGTCTTGATAAAATAATTAATTAGCTTTACCTGTGACAAGTTCATACTTAATATGCTAGGGCTTCAACCTGAAGTATTTCCTTTACTATTTCTCACAAGCCATGCCTAGTGACATTCTCTTGGAACATTTTTGAAGATTTTTCTTTTGTGGGGAGAGCTCAGGTTAAGTACAATGTGATCCTCAGGATCTAGGCAAGAGATAGGCACTGTGCTTGGCCTGGTCCTTCCTTCAGCCTCTGTTTATCTGAGAGTGTTTAATGCTCCTTCTGAAGGTTAGCTGGTTGCAGTAATGTCATTCCACAGTTTTTCAGCTTCTACAGTTTTCCTATATTATTCCCTCTGTCCTGAGCTGCAAGCTTTCAGCTGAGAGATCTTCTAGTCTAAAGGGCTCCTCTTACAAGTTTTCACAGGTTACTTTATCTTGTTATTTTTAAAAACAACTTGTTCTTGACCCTGGGGGATGTGGTTACAAAGGCTCACAGTGGATCTTCTTTGAACTGCCTTTGGGAAGAGCTTTAAGCTTCCTTAATATGGAGTCCCTATTATTCCCAAGATCTGGGAAATATTTGGGCATCATTTCCTTAAATTACCTGCTCCTTTCTGCCTCTGTTCTCCTTCGGAGGCTTTGTAAGGCATCTATTGCTTCCACTGATGCTGTCCCATAACTCCCATATGCTTCCTTTGCTGCTTTTCTTTTCTCTTCCAATTGGGTCATTTTGCATGGCCATTTGCAGGGGTGAGCTGGTAGGGCCCAGGCCTTATTTCAGATGAGCCAGCTCCCAGTGGTCAGGTTTACTCTATTATTTCCAGCTGCACAACTTTCTTCGGCTCTTTTTGATTGTACTTTTTGTTGAAATCTCATTTTGTTCATACCTTGTTCATTTTTCCAGGTTTTGTTAACCTGTCTGCTTGCATTTCGGCTTCCTTCAAAATCATTATTCTGAATATTCCAGTCAAATATTTTATATATCTCTGGTTATTTCACCCATCTTGCTAAAGTGGTATTGTACCCTGTAGAAGTGGCACGCTTCCTTTTATTTTTATTTGTCTCTTATAGTGTTCCTTTGCTGTCTTTTCATTTGGTGAAGTAGTTATTCCCAACAGTACTTACTCTCTGAATAGAAAGCCCATCACTTGCAGTGGGATGGTTAGACACATTTGGGATATCTCAGAAGATTTCTACAGATGCATCAACTTTTACTACTTTGTTCAATTGCTAAAAACAAGGAAGAGCTGGTAAACCAGACTAGAAGTACGAATTCCCATTTGTTTGGCCCTAGAGAGAGCTCTAAACCATCAATCAGGTTGACAGATATCTCTGTCTGTAGGTCTGTTAGTCCTGCTTACCATCCAGTGCCATGCATGCCGTGAGAAATAAGTGGAACTCTTAGCTTCTTATTTTTTTTTTAATTTTGTGTGCATAGGTGTTTTGTCTGCATGAGAGGTAAGAGAACATCTGACCAAATGGAACTAGAGTTCCAGAGATAAGCTGCCATGTGGGTACCAGGAATTGAACCCAGATCCTCTAGAAAAGCATTAACTGTTGAACAATCTCTCCAGTCCCCTCTTAGGGTCTTATGCAGCTGCAGAAGACAAATATTTACCATTCATTGGCTCTCCTCCACTACAGGAAAGATTGTGCTAAAGAAGCCTCTTTGGGCACTAAGACTTGCTTCCTTGCAGAAGAAATGTTGAAGGGAAAGTAAAAAGATTCTGCAACTGGAATCTCAATTTTATCTTCCAAACTTCCTCAGATCTGTTAGCAGTTTTGGAATTCTGTGGATCTGTAAGCAAATAAGGGCAGAAAATATCATCTTGCTGACATCATTTCCAACTACAAATTCTTGATTTTTAGGAAAATCTATTTTGGTTTTGGTTGATTTTCCTTTAGTTGTTTATTGATGTAGCTGTTGCCTAAAGCTATGTCAATATGAAAAATATCTATGTTTTCATAAGAAATCCTCATTTTGCTTATTACTTTTAAGTTATTGATCCACTCAGAAATATATATTTTATATTATGTGAAGCTGGTGTCTTACCATGTTCTTCTGCATACCTAGTCACCCCACCACAATTTCTATAATTGTTCTTTTGCCATTGCAGTGTTGATATTCATGAAAAGTCAACAGTCATAACTATCAGAGATGACTTTGGACCCTCAATTCCATTTCACTTACTAATCTAACAGTATGTGAGTATCAAACCATTGTTATTGCAGTATATATATATATATATATAATAAGTTTTTAACATAATGCAGTGAAAGTTCTGCAATTTCACTCTTCTTTTTCAGTGTTAGTTTGTCTTTTCTGAAGGCCTTTCATTTCCACATGGAACAGAGTTCCCTTTTCAATTTGTGGGTACTGGCTGTGATAAATGTGATTATGATGAATTTATAGATCAATTTAAGGAGTAATTTATCTTTGCAGCATTAACTCATGATCCACAAATATATATATAGCTATATTCCATGTAGCTACATTTGAAATTATAATAGTAAAGTTATAAAGGCCAATGTCTTTATAGCATCTCTTACATTTTCCCTGAGCAGTTATTTCTCCTGATGCTGTATCTATTTGTGAGCATTCACTGTATTGTCCCTGCTTTATGCCAGTGTGGAGGACGTTTTAAAATATTTCTATCAAGGCACCTTGCTAGTCATCAGCTCAGTAAGTTTTGGGGTAAATCTGGGAAGGTTTCAATGGCATTTCACTTTCTGTGAGACAGTTTGGATCCCTGTCATTCTTTTTTCCTCCTGGCACCATGAATACATCACCAGACTCCTCCTGTCTCTACTGAAGTGAGAAGTCAGCTATCTTCTCCAAGATATATCCCAGACCTTTTTTAAATTATTTTTCTTCAAGATTCTTTATCTTCCAAGTAGGACTATTAGGTAGGATGCTGAATTCTTTAAATGTAACCCACTGAAACTTATTAAGCTTCTTGATTGGTATTATAATCTTCTTTTGTCAAACTTTTGAAAGTTTTGGACATCAAGTCTTCAAATATTCTCCGACACTTTCTGCCCCACCCTCACACTTTACTGTCTCAATTTTATGTTTCGCTGGCTTTCGAAGCTTTATTCATTTTCTTCCTTCCTTTATCGTTGGTTTCCTCAGAATGTGTAATTCTAGTAGACTAAATAAGGTAAAATGTCATGCATTCTGTTTCTTTTCATGTCTTCCTTTTTTGTTGCTGTTGTTCACAATTAAGCATTGACTTAAACGTATGTATTTAATTGAAATCTTTTATAATACGTTTTACAAATGCACCTTAAAGGTACTTGAGCACGAATTCCGTACACTATGTTCTTGTCAGTCATTGGTTCGTGATGGACTGCCGATTTCCTTAAATGCCTAATCAGTGAGTCTTTCACTCTCTGCAGAGTGATTTTCTATAAGGTTTGGGACATAACTTCAACGTTCTGATAGTTTATACTCTATCTTACCCTTCAATCCTATCTTTGCTGAACTTTCAGACCAGACGGCAGCAAAAGAACAGGGCTCTGTCATGTTTTCCTGCAAGTATAAATAGTCTTCCATATGAACACAGCCTGCTCAGTTTTTCGAATTCTAGATTCACAGGACTATGGCAGATCTTTGTGAGACATTTTATTCCCCAGAGTTCCCAGATCTGGGGCTGGCAAGATGGCTCAGGAAGGAGGTAAGGCAATTGCTGCAGAATTGTGAGGCTCCAGTTTGAGTCTTGAAAACCTATATAAAACTGAACATGACAGCATTTCTGCAGTCCCATTGCTTTGATGGGGAGAAGGGAGGTAGTGACAGAAAAATCCCCTTAAGTTTCCAGGATTGCTAACCTGGAATACACAGAAGGAGAAGAAAAGGGAGTAGAAACTGTGTTTGGTATGTAAAATAAATTTTATTTAGATAAAATAAAATAAAAAAGAAAGCAACAGAGAAGACTTTGCCTCAAACAAGGTAGAAGAGGATAGACCCAAATCTTCTCCTATTATCTTTACACAGGCACTGCAGTACACACCAACCTACACTCAAACACACACACACACACACACACACACACACACACACACACACACACACACACACACACGATGCTTACAAGATATGTAAAGCAAAACATATGGCCAGCCTCTCACTTCTCTCCACCTGTATTTAGCCTCAAGCAAATGTAATATTTAAAAGGTGACTCCTTAAGAAATGCCCTTGGAATATAATTGCTTACATTGTGTTAACTCTAAATCAGATTCTGAAGGAGTCTGATTCCTGAGGCAAAACAAGTGCTGATTGTTGTAGGAGAGACCCAGCCAATCACCTTACTTGTAGGGCGGGGTCCCCCGAGGATATTTTTTACTTATAAAGATTGCAGGCATGCTCCCAGCCACCCCTTCTGCTTTCCTGTTCTCTGATGGAACCTCTGGTTCTGTAAGTCTATTTCCCAATTAAAGCTGTATATATTTATTACATTTTCTGTCTACATTCATTTACGCCAACCACGTTGGGCACCACTCTGAAGTAGTAGCGGCGGGGCTGCATCCCGCCACCCAGCTAGCTTTACCTGAAATAATTACACGGAAACTGTATTTTTTGAACACTGCCTGGCCCATTAGTTCCAACCTCTTATTGACTAGCTCTTACATATTGATCTAACCCATTTCTAATAATCTGTATAGCCCCCGAGGTGGCTTACCAGGGAAGATCTTAACCTCTTAACCTGCATCTGTCTGGAGTGGGAGAATCATGGCAACTCCCTGAATCTGCTTCTTTCTCCCAGCATTCTGTTCTGTTTACTCCGCCCAACTAAGGGTTAGCCTATCAAATGGGCCTAAGCAGTTTCTTTATTATTAATTAACCAATGAAAGCAACAGATTAGAAAGAAATCACTCCCACATCAGATAGTTCTGTAGTAGTGGGGTTTACGAAAGGTCTTTGAATCAATGAAGTCCATTTCATGACTTCCAGAGCATTTTCTACCTCAGCTAGCTTTGGTGCAAACATGTTAATTGTCAAAAGAAATCCCCCAAGTTAGGGATCATGGTAAACTAAAACACAGCAGGGTACCCCTTCTAATGGTGATACAACCATATGACTTTAATAAATGTGTCTTGACTTTACTAAGTACCTCCTTCAACTGTGATTTGACCAACTGACTATACGAAATCTGTCTTGACTTTACTAATGCATGATTAAAAGACTTTCTTGACTTCTAGAAATCTAGTATAATTTAAATCTTCACCTTATGCCACTATTATAATTACTTTCTAGATATTAAATTTTCATGTGTCCTTGATCTGCCACTTGCGAACTTTTATCATTTGTTTTATTTCCCTCTATAATTTCAGGGGTAGTTCTATGTTAAAATAGTTATAATATCTATGGTTATACTTATAGATTCAAGTTGAAATAACACAAGAACTTTGATTCATGTAAAATTTTGAATAATACACTATTATTATTTAGTATCTACAAGGACCATTGTACAAAAATGTAAAAATATGGAAATATCAAATTTATGTATTTTTTATTTCTACCAATAGTGTAAAAGAAATTTCTTGCCTTAAAGTACAATGATTGGTTTCTAATAACCCTTTAGACACACAAATGAGTGAAAAGAAAAGATTTTCTATGTGTCCTTTGTTCCAAAATAAAGGAGTGGGGAGGAAACTGAATTTGGTAGTAAATCCTAACTCATTGAATAGACAACGTTATCTTGAGACTTAAAAAATATCATAAATTCTGTGCTTGTTCACTAGAACTTCTCTATGGGAGTGCAGCAATCTGGGCAACTCAAATGCAGAAGTATCGATTCCTATCTCAGAGACTGGGCTTCCAAGACAGTGTGTCCCCAGCTCAGGATTGCAGAAAGCTGCCTTCTTTCCATTGTTCTCTTCCTTAGTATCTCATGTTCTTTTAATTGGAATACCAAACACACATGATTAAGGGCTGGCTTCATTAATGTGATCGTATTTGATTTTATTTTTTATTTTATAGACCACTGTCTCAAGAACATATCCTGTTACTGTGGGGTTAAAATTACCATGTAGAAATTTGTGAGGGACAGAAATCATAATTAGAACTTATATATACAAACTATTTTATTATCATGTGCTTATCAGTGTTCAAAGCTCAGACGCTGGGAATCCAAAGCTCGAGGAACATAGTTCTTTGAGTCCATGAAGTCACTCCCTTAGATCCTTTGAAGTTTCTCAGAATATGTACAAGTCAAATTTTCTTCAGTATTTTAATGCCAATGTTAGTTTCTAAGATTCCTCTGTTCACCAAAGTGTGAAGATGCATTAGTAATGGTCAATATAATAATGGTTTTGGAGTTATAATTACTATGATCTTTAAAAAAATATCCCTGAATAATTAGTAATACAGTGAACCCTCGTGGTTGACTTCGCTAAAAAATTGACATTCAAATTTAAAATATTATTTTTCTTTTTGCTAGAATCTAACAATATGTAATTACCTATATTCATGTTATAATTGGCCCCATTCATGCTATTCTGACTGTGTTAGCTTTACTACTAATAAACTGTCTTCAGTGACTATAAGAATTTTTCATTATCCCAAAGTTAACAAATGAATATTAAAACAGCCCCATGTTAAAAAATATGCATACTGTGGTTGCAGGGTAAAATAATCCAATCCTATTATGCTAGTAACACTAGCCTGAAGGTGAAAGGTAAGACCCCCAAGCCAAATCTTGCCTTTTGCCATTAATTAGTATTCTGTCATCCCTAATGATCATTACCCAAGTAAATGCTGCTTGCTTAACCATTACATATTTAAGTTCTATACTTGTGCATGACGCTTTTCCACTTGTAATGTGATTATAATAAGTTGGATATTAGCAACATGAGTCACTGAGACACATTTTGAGGAGCAGGTTTAGAGGGCATAGAAAATTCAAAATTTTAACTACTCCTTTATTTCACTGTCAAATTAAATTTAGATTTAAATATCCCTATTAAACTGAAGCTAATTCAGTCAAAATATTATTCTTTCATTACTATGTCTAAATGGCATGCTAAATATTAGGATGACAGGTTCTTATTCATAGTTTTGACTACAGTTGGGCAAAGCTATCATTTTAGTTCTAAAACAAAAGAGAAGTAAACACATTAGGCTTTTTCATTTTTTCATCCTCACTTATAATATTGAAATTTTTATCTTGTATCTAAAGAAAGTTATTTTTGTATAGGTGACATTATAATGTAGAGTCTAGAGTCATAAATGACACAGAACGCTCATGGTACAGCAAGGTGGGTAGTTGCTTGCTATTCCATGAATAAGGTGTTTCCTTCTAAATTACAGGTCACATTCAAATTAAAATAAAATATTGCCCGGGGTGGTAGGAGCACTAAATAATAATTTTTAGAGCACAGAAAAAGTGCTCATTGTACAATACTTTCAAGAACCCAAGTTTTCCAAACTATAAACATCTAAGCATTGTATTTAATATTTTCTACTTTTATTTACTGTTTTGCCCATGCTATCAGGCTAAATTAAAGTAATTCAATCAAATTAACTCATTCAAGGAATTAGTTGTCACCATTTTTAGATCACTCAAATGACCAGTTTAAAGCAATTCTGCTCTGTCTTAACACTAAGGCATTTTATGCTTTCTATTATCACAATATGACCCTATCTTATTGTGTAATCAACTGAACAAAAATGCACAGATTTGTATTTTGTATTAGTTAATATAATCGTATTTATTCAAAATGTAAATTGGTGGTATAATAATATGTTTTGAAGTAAAATCTTCATAATTTATCAATGATTTCTTTCTATCTTCCTTAATTTATTAGAATGTTAGAAATAAGATAGCATATTAATGTTCCAATATCTCTTTGAAAAATATTTTTTTTCCTTTGAAACTGTGGTGGTTCAAATTAGAATGATTCCCATAGGCTCATAGATTGGAAAGTTAATTGCCAGTGAGTGTTGTACGGAGGGCCACCATACAAGGTGGTGTGGGCTTATTAGAGGAAGTGTGTCATTGGACATGGGTTTTAGGGTTTTAAATGCTCAATCCATGACCATTCTCTCTCTTCCTGCTGTCTGCAGATCCAGATGTAGAGCTTTCAACTACATTCAGCACCATATCTGACTGTATGCTACCACCATGCTAATAATAGACGAAACCTCCTAAACTATTAAGCAGCTGGCCTTCTCTTCCACCCTCTGCTAGTAAATCATATTAAGTCTTAGGTAATGATATCTAATTTATGCTCATCAAATTATTTAATCTTACTTTACCAAATATTTTCATAAGGTGTGGATGCTAATAGTCATTTTCAAGTTAAATCATACAAAACCAAAAATTACTTAATAAGGTGTCTATAAATATCAAGTTTAAAATAAGAAAACATGAAACTCGGCCTATCTGTTTATTTTGGTGTAAACTGAAGAAAACTTATCCTCCCTGAGCTTCAAATTGTTTATCTCTAAGAATTTGTTTGCTATATATTTTGTGAACTAAAACGAATTGAGCGTAAACATCCAACCAAGTACTTGGTATGAACAGGTACTGATGACAGAATGATCAGGAGGTTGCCTTTCGTGTTTCCATTTAGAATATCAAAATATCTCCCTTTGTACAATGTTTACCCAAGACTACTTATTGTAGCCAACAATTACTGTTTATGAATTGGGAAAGTGTTTAAAGTCAAGTAACTGGGATGAGCAGCATAAATCTGGTCACCAAGCATCAACTATCCCCCTACTCTTGTTAACAGAGTATAGTTCTCTTCTCTGGATATATTGACCTTTACATTAAAGCTTATTTGGACTGATTGCTAGTACAACAGCTGCTGTCTTTCACACATTTTGATCTTTGGTGTTTTAAATACTAAAATTACATCTTAGAGAGCTCAAGGAAAATGAGGAGACATACGGAGTTAGCTAGAACTCAACCCATATACAGAAATCAAATCCAAAAAACTCCAATGTAAGCCAGTGTAGCTATTGCAAATGCACAGAGCTTTGAGAAAAAATAAATAAATTTTACTCCTGCTGGGCTCAGGAGAAGTTTGTTTTATCTAACTCTTGTAGCAAATAAATGAATAAAATCCCAAGGAAAAGACTTATACAGTGTTCAGGGAGAGGCTGATATGGTAAGATATCCCCTTGGTTTCTTACTGAGAGGACACAGTGTAACCGGTTCTATCACTTGGAATGCCTTTAAATCTGGGGTAAGTGTACTTAAACTTCAACATTGCTCACAGAGATGTAGGTTCTCAAACGATTCTGAAACCATCTTAATGTTTTGCTGATATTTCAATTAACTGCTGAAGTGCATAAAATCTTTGCAATAATTTTATAACTTCATGAATTCATGCAGACTCAGCAAATCTTTTCAACATGTCTATATCTTGTGGGGACAGAGTCAAAGGGATTATAGATCATGAATCACATTTGTGTCTGCTCTTCCCCATCAATTTATCCAATCTTAATTTTTTCCCCAGAATTCTCCCTACTAACATTTTAGGCTCAGGGTACCAATGTGAGGATTATAAGGATGGGTAAAACAAGCATTAATTCTAGAACAAGATTTATGACCAAGTAGGTCATAGACACCTGAATGACCAGTAGCATGACTTCCCCTGTCTTATCATATACATTGTTTATAAAAGGAACAAAGAAACAAAGAGATCTGGTCTCTTGTCACAAATATGCTCTGTATTAGATGATTGTCCCCCAAAAGTCTGTGCATTAAATGCCTAGCTCCAAATTACATTTCTGGACATTGTAGAAATTTTAGGAAGTAGAGTCAAGCGACAGGTATATAGATGCCTGAGGTACATACTTGAAGGGATTGAACTAGCATTTTCTTCACTTTTTCTCCTCCCTCATTCAATCACCCTGACACATTATCATTCCTTTCCTTTCCTGTCCCTTCCTGGATAGTGATTAAGAAGTCTGCTCTATCATAGGTTATCCCATTGCCATCCAGGTACCTACACCAGAGACTCAGAGCCAAAGGACTCCTGACCTGGGACTAGAACTTATAACATTTAAACCATAATAAACCTCTTCTCTCTGTAAGTTTCTTATCTCAGTACTGCAAGTAAACTAAATTTAAATTTACGGTTTAAATTAACATATGATTTATATGAAGCCAATTCAAGAGGTATATATAAGTCTCGATCGTTTTGTAAATCAAGCTGGATGCTACCTCAACATCTGAGCAAATATAAAGAATTCTCTCTATCAGGGAATATCTTCTATCTAAAAGTACAAACTGTATCCCCAACCTTTTCTTCATAGATACCAGCAAGTCCTGTGGCTTCCATCACTTTATTGTTTTGTCATTCTCTCCCCAACTCCTGTCGCTCTTCCCTTCATGTGCTGTAAGTCAGGGGAGCCCTCTCCTCCACTTAGTTCATTTGGTAAACTACTACTCCCCATTTAGACTCACCCTAATTAAAAACATTACATGGATTTCTGAGTTCATATTTCTCAAGAAACGCTGTGTAAAAAACAGCACAGCCTTTTTACCATGTTTGTTGAAGATATTAACAGCATGATAGTAATGCTTTTTGTATAAACTTTTCAGCTCCATTCTTAGTAAATTTCAGAATTAAATATACTGTTCATCATGAGCCAATTAAGACTTTGTCAAGTCCTACATGTTCTAAATCACAGTTAATATGTTTTTCTTGGGCTAAAATCAGGCCAGAAACCATTATATAATGCTTCTATTTTTGTATCTCACTCGAATTACGTAGGGAAATCATTTGTAGTGATAAGAGCGGCAGGGCTGTGTCCCCGGCACCCGGCCAGCTGCATGGCTAGCTTTTGCCCTGAAATAATTACATGGAAACTGTACTCTTTTAAACACTGCTTGGCCCATTAGTTCCAGCCTTTTATTGGCTAGCTCTTACATATTGATCCAACCCATTTCTAATATTCTGTATAGCCCATGAGGTGGCTTACCAGGGAAGATCTTAACCTGCGGCTGTGTCGGGTGGGAGAATCATGGTGATTCCCTGACTCAGCTTCTTTCTCCCAGCATTCTGTTCTGTTTACTCCACCTACCTAAGGGTTGGCCTATCAAATGGGCCAAGGCAGTTTCTTTATTAATTAGCCAATGAAAGCAACAGATTAGAAAGAAATCACTCCCACATCAATCATTTTTCCCATTATAAATTTATAAAGGTCATAGAAGTATCAATAAGTCATTTTATAAGAAATTATGCTCTGTTCTAAATTGTAAACAAATGTTTTAAACATTTTTTATATGGATAAGAAGGGTTGTGGATGATATACATCTTACAAAGAGAGAGCAATTCCCTGCACCAACACCAGGACATATATGCAACACCAACATCATATGTGCAAAAATGATAGCAAGAGCAGAAAAGTCTCTTAACAACTGATCCATTTCTCCACCCCTTAGAATTAAAATTAAAGTTGAAAAACATTTTTTATTATTTTTTTTTGTTTGTTTTTCGAGACAGGGTTTCTCTGTGGCTTTGGAGCCTGTCCTGGAACTAGCTGTGTAGACCATGCTGGTCTCAAACTCACAGATATCCGCCTGCCTCTGCCTCCTGAGTGCTGGGATTAAAGGCATGCGCCACCACCGCCCGGCTAACATTTTTCATTATTTTTAAAGATGATTAACTTGATTTTTAAAATGACAGTTTTTGATTTAGTTAAAAATTTTCCAATATTCCAAGTGACTGTGTTTTGTAGCCATAACTGTCAAGTTGGGAGCATAGGCCCCAGGCCATCGCATCTATCCCATCCCCCCCAGGCCTGTTCTGGACTCCAAATTCCAGCAGGCCCCTGTCCTGGCCCCTCCCTGGGGGTGGGGTCAGGACCACTTTTCCCCAGGGTATTTAAATAAGTTCCCCAAAGAGGGACAAGTGGTCCCTTTTCCTTCCTCTCAGTGGTTGCTGCAGCTTCCCCTCATGGCCACCAGAAAGTGCAGAACTCCAACTCCCATCAATCCTGGATATTTCTTAATTTGGCTTGTTTTGATTCGGCTTGATTGGGAATTTTGCGTCTGCAGGAAGCTCGCATTAGGAAATATTCCTAACAATAACAACAAACATTGGCTAGGTACTTGACATTATATGAGTGTAATACCTGCACTGGTCTGTCAATATGCGTGTTTCCACATGAAAAAAAATCTTTCAATAGAAAAATGAAAAATGTAAAGAGTTGAGATAAGTGAAGTGTAGTAGGAAGGCAATAGTTAAAATGATTATTTGTATATGGTCTTTAACCTTAGAACTTTTTGAAAAAATGTTTCAAGCCTATTGTTTGATTCATGCTTCTGTGTTCTCCAGGTATTTCCAGGAAGGTTACAATTGTGAATGATTTTTTTTTTAAATCTAATGCAGTGAGCAGAAACTCATGTAAAATTCATCTAAAACCTTTTTCTCCTATACCTTGATCTAAAATTTAAATGTTTTGAGTTGAAAATGCCTACTTTGAATTCATGTTTTCTTCAGCTAGTGGCGCTATTTGGGGAGACTGTACAGCAGAGGTTCTCAACCTGTGGATCAGGACCCCTTTCGCAAACTTTTATCTCCAAAAGTATTTACGTTACAATTCATAAAAGTAGCAAAAGTATAGTTATGAGATAACAGTAAAAATAATTTAGGATTGGGGGAGTCACCACAGCATGAGAAACTATATTAAGGGGTCACAGCAGTAGGAAAGTTGAGAACCAGTACTGTAAAGCATTTAGGAGTTAGACTCTAATGGCAGAAATAAAAATTGAAGCTGGGCCTTTGAGGGTTTGTTGGTTTTGGCACTTTCTGCTTCCTTGTCTACCATGACATGAACATCCTAATCTGCACTCATACACCCCATTCCTTCCTTGCCAAGGTAGAATGAAACCTCAGATACTATTAGGTCAAATAAGTCCTTCTGCCATTATTTTGGTCCTGTTATCTATTGTGATTTCTGTGATGTAAAAGTAATCATCGCCATGAGCTGGCCCATGATTCATTGCGCCTCATGTTCCATTGGCTGTACTGGAAACAAGACATAGTAATACCAAATGTTGGGAAGAGAGGGTTGGTTCATTGCTTTAGTTCTGTTTGCTTATGCTGCTTTTACCCTTTGAAACTTATTTGCAGGAAGCATTTAGAAAATTTTTGTGAGCAGGTTAGGGAAGCCCTAGAGTGTTTCTAAATTAGTAATGGGGTATTCTTATATTAATTTGCAAGGCCAGAATGCTGAGAGTAATGGAGAAAGGGGAAAGCAGGTTTGGGGGCATGAGAATGAAGTTCTTTCTGAAAATAGGGCTAGAGCTTGGTGACACATCCTGGCAAAGAAGCTGTTGAATTTTTGTGTAGGTCCTGAAATGTTGAGAGGCTGAGTCCAAAAGTAATCAAGACAGCATAACAATCAGTCTGTGACATAATTGTCAATGGCTGCTTTCAGCCAAGTTCACCATGCAAATTAAGAACAAAAAGCAAAACAGAAAGATATAAAAAACAAACAATAAAACATGAAGTTTGAACAGAAAATTTGCTTTTTCAACTTGTGACCATAGTTGTCATTGAATAGATAAGTCATTACAGAGATTCCAAGCTTCTTGCAATGGGAGGGTAAAGAAAATACCTTGAGTACATTTTAGAAATTTTATACACAGGTTCTAAGGAGCAGAAAAGGTGTAGATTCTTTGAAAGATATTTTCATAAAGAGAGAGTGAGCTATGGTGCTCTATTCTTGGACGTGGCCACTTAGGGAAGTCTTGTCACATATTCATGCTCCAGCATTTAAAGACCACTACTATGGTAGTTCAAAGGACCACTGTACAAGCTGGTGGTAGGACCCAGTATTATTCACATAGTACAAATTTTGAAGCTATACACAATGCCAAAGTTTGAATTTTATGAAGTCTTCCAAAAAGATTAATAAAAAAGACTATGTAGCAGGGTTGGGTTCTCAACAGATAGCCTACAAGAAGGCTATGAATAAGTTCATGTTGAAATGGAGATCTCAGGAGGTTGAAGATGGCAGGAATATAGGTAATATCAAAATCTTTAGGTACCTAGTGTAAATGGCTAAATAGAGACACAATAACCACACGAATTCAGAAAATGAATGACAGCATATGTGTTGAATTTTAGTCATGAATTAACAGGACTTAAAACTTTTTAAAGGTGTCCTGTTTGGTTTTCTTTGTCACCATCACTCTTTTCTGGGCTTTCAAATCTCCCCTTTGTAAATGGGAATGTTTACTTTATGCAACTGTGTACATCAAAACCATCTTTTTCATTAAATAGGATACGTTGTCCAGCTAAGAGATCACCTTCAGACTCAAGCTATTTTGTACTTGAACTTTTAAACAGTGTTGGAAATTTCAAAGTTTTGTAAAGTGTTAAAGTTGGAAAACGTGTATTTCTATGTTGATTTTTTTTTTTTTTACAGAGTGTTAATTTTAAAATACATTAGGGGAATCCCACGAGTCTTTCATGTCCAAGAGCAGAATGCCATGGTTTGAATCTGAAGTATGCCCTCTGGGGTCATGTCTTAAGTTCTTACTTCTCAGCACTGTTTTGAGATGATGTGGGGCTTAGGAACTGAAAGCAACTTGGAGAAAGGAGGGCACTAGTGGAGGGCTTTTGAAAGTTTGCCTTGCCCTGGTTTCCATCACATACTCTGCTCCTTGTCTACAATGATGGGAACAGTCTCCACCATATTTTACTGATATTGTAAACAACGATCCTGCTCTTACGGTGAAAATCCTTCAAATTCATGAGTAAAAAGTATGTGTTTCACTCCCTCAGTTCTTTCTGTTGGCTATTATGGTCACAGCGCTGGGATTGGTAACTAAGACAAACATTATCACAGGAAAACAACAGACAGAAAACAAGACTGTACTGAGACAACATGGAGAAAATGGGCTATTCCCTCATAATACAGATTTAGACAGCATGAGTTCTAGGAAGTGAGACAAGAAATGAACATGTTTTTAGGAATATGGAAGTTTGGGACATTTTGAAGATAACACATGCTATGTATGTATGTGTGTATATATATATATATATGTATGTATGTATGTATGTATGTATAGAAAAATTAAGTTGGAAAGCTTCTATTGGGTTAGCCAACTGTAACCAGAGAAATTCACTAGAAGTTAGAGTCCCTTTTGCCCTGGAAATTCTAACTTTCTAATTGCAATGGAAATGATAAGACTGACACAGTTTAGAAGCATTCAGAATACAGTATTATTGGCTATATTTATTGCTGGAAATATTTCCCCTGTGTCTCTCTTGGTAGCTGGGCATAAAATTCTGTTTTACTTTGTAGAGTTAGTCAAAAGCAAATCAAACACAGAATGCTTTTATAACGTATCTTCAATTACATTTCAATTACATATCTTCAAGGACATTTCTTACATTCTTGTTGGATTTCTAACAATGCTTATGAACCATATATAGAATTTCAAGCAGAAGAATTTATGAAAAGTTTAAAGAGAACCCTTAGTCCACATTTCCCATGCTCTTTGTATTTCGTGAGGTTTATGAAAGGAAGGTAACTGAAAAAAAACCCTACTCTTAAAAAATCATTTTCATTTTTCAAAATAGAAGCTATTTTTCAGAGTTGCTTTTGCTTTCTGAATCTAAGACTTGTAAACTGAAAGAAATTCCTTAGTAAGTCATTCAGGTACAGAATGATTTTTGTAAAGGTAAATTTTATCAGCTCTTCTTGGATAAGAGTACAAAACTGGAAGTCATGTTCTAAGAAAATGCTTCTATTTTCTTGTATTCTGTGCAAAGTAAGCAAAGCCAGGATCACGGAAAGAAAAAAAAAAGTTTGTTCAAATATCCTTGGGCATGAAGTAGTGGTCTGGAAGGATACAAATGCCAACATCTTTGAAACACACCCATGGATTTTATACAGATATATAATTATTTATTCTCTTAATATCTATATATCCTAAAATCTAGTGTAGCGCTCCCTTCAGCTCTGCTTACAAAAAAGTGCCAGTGCTGGCAAAGATCTCAGTGAGAGAAGATTAAGTCGGAGCTGCCGAGAGATGCCACACTGGTTTATATGTGATGCTGAACATATCTGCGGATCTTGGACATGAGGCACAAGGCTGTCTTAGTGTATACAACAGAAGCATACCGAAGCAACACATCAGATCTGTTTTATTGTGTGGCGATAAACAAATATTTCACTGTGCAATCATAATGCTTTCAGCAGTACCCAGAGGTGCTCAAAGTGGCTCTCTCCCTATCCAAGATAACTAGGCTTGTGGGCAGAAGTCTTGCTGATTTTAATTAACAGGTATGCTTGCTAAAGAGTTAACAATATATGCCCTCTGACCCCACATGACTGCAAACAGCCTGTGTACCAAAAGAGATGAGTCAGAGCCTACTTTCTGAATCGGATCGCTAGAGACATAGTAATGCAATATTTTAACTGCATTTTCTATTTACTTGGTAGATAGTGACATTAGAATTAAGCACCATGGTTTTGTTTTGTTCCTTGTTTATTCCAGCCTTCACCAGAAGATATAGTTAATAATAATGTATTTTAGTCTCCATTGATTTAGTTAATCTCTCAGATAAAAATTTAAAGGATCTTAATATGATAGCTCATTGATAGAGGTGAGGTGAGAAAATGAAGCTCAAGCTCATTCATTCTCTCCAGGAATCAATCTAGAATATCATACTGTAATCAAAACATTATCAGGCTATCTATTGTCTTTTCACTTTATTATACAGTGTTAGTCAGGAGTTTAGAAATTAATCTTAATCAGAGAGTTCATAACATATCAGTCCTCTATGTAAGATAGAGTAACAAAACCAAACCCCTATTTGAAGTTGCCACTGTATCTGGTGGGGAAGTGATGTGAATACAAAGACCATTTCCCTGATGTAAGTTCAGCTCAGGAGCAATCATGTACACTGTGATACAGGTGATGGTTTATTGTATCTATGCCCAGTGTTCTCATCTGTTCAGGAGAGATAAGGGACCCACCATTTAAAGTCCTTATGCTTACTAAGTGATATGTAAATTGTATATAAGAGGAATGATAGCTACTGTTACTGACCACCTCAAACTTTCAGAAGCTTCTGGCATAGAACAAATACTGAAGACTTTCATTGGAAAAAAGCAATGTATGAATGATCTGACATGTAATTTTTACTACATTTTAGTAATTTGTTTTTATAAATGTATCACATGAGAACAAAATACACAAGTGTGGGAGGCATCTGACCACTGGTTAGATGTGCTTTGTTGAGTCAGGCTTTCTCTGTGTGTAGCCCTGATTGTCCTGCAATTTTCTCTGTAGACCAGGCTCGACTTGAAATCAGAGATCAATCTTCCTCTGCCTCTCCAGTGCCAGGATTGAAGGTGTGCACCAACACTGTCCAGCTCAATTATTTTAAACTTATTATTACTATTTTTAAGACAGGGTCTCACTATGCAGCCCTGTCTTTCCTGGTTGACTTTGAACTCACAGAGATCCATTTGCCCCTGACTCGGAAGGGCTGGGACTAAAAGGCTTGTACAACCAGTGCCGCCATGAATAATGATCACCACACCCCCACCACTCCATACCATTTTTGAATTTTGAAGCATTTAATACAGTTTGCCAGTATGAAACAAGATATTCTTTTAGATTGCTTAATTTTTTAAAGAAAGAATTGTATGTCATCTCATTTTATTGCATGATTACCTAATTCTCTAAATTTGAAATAATTCTTAAATATTTGATTTAACTAACTGTGAAACATAGTGGTGTTCCTTACAGAACAGAAGAGAAAACAGCACAAGGAGCTCCAGACTCCAGATGCGGCTGATACTGTTGATCGTCTCATATTCTCCTCGTCCTCTGTTCTCTGACTGGTTTATGGCATAGACCCTCAAGTCAGCAAGCCGAAATTTGATCACAAATTGTGTCAAAATATACTATGCTCCTGAAATGATCATGTTGAGTGCATCTTTGGCATTGTGATTTAAAAAGTATTGTGTTCCTGATTGCAAATATTGCCAGACCTTATTTATATGGTAATTTGATGAATGGTATTGTTTGGCTTTATAGTTCACAACCCTGTACATTGTAAATGTCCAGTTAATGTTTTATTTAAATGAAAATATATCCTGAATAAACACTTAAATGGGAATCAATGGAAATACTTAAAAACCACCCATTTTGTGGTGTTCAGAAAAGTTTATAAAGACATTACACTGAACCAAATCTTCTGAATATTTCAGCTATGTCTTTTCCATAATTCATAAAGAGTTAAGAAATTATAAAATTACATATTTTATAACTTAGGGTTAATTAATATTGAGTGATAGGAACTAATCTCAAAATTTGAACATTTATTTATATTCAACTATAAAAATAACACATAAACTTACAATATTTCTGAATTTATTAGGTTTTTCTCTAGACCATGATATATAGATACAATTATGTACAACAAAAATATTATATATATATATATATATATTATTTGAAACAAACAAAAATGGAATTCCTCAAATTATGAATAAAGCTATCTTCCAGTTTGACACCTACATTTTATATTCCAAAAATGTTGAGTCAAAAGATTAGCATCTAATTCCATATACATATGCATGGTGAATACATATATATTGTTGAATATAAACAGAGACTGAGGTTAGTAAAGCAACACCTTTAGAGTTATGCTAATCATAATCTTAATATGTAAATGTGTACTCAATTTGAAAGTAAAATAGTTGACTCAGTTGGGAGAGTGGGAGTCACGAAACAGTGAGCAACACAAACATTTCCCTTTACCCTCAGCACTGAAGTTCATGCAGAATCATGCAGCTTGCCTGGTTTAAGAGTTAAAATTCGAGTTGCTGAGGAATCCCATCTGGACGGGTGAGTGTGTGCTATCCAGGGGTACAGTGTCCCGGAAGAGAGCACAAACCCCCTTCCCCCAGCTCCTGCTGCAGGGCTGTCTTTCTTTTGCACGACCCAGCCCCCCAGCACCCCTCCCCAACCCGGACCTGATCTATGCTAGGACCAGTGCTCAAGAAC
>NC_022029.1:11579108-11651509 GCF_000317375.1 Microtus ochrogaster
GGGAGAGTGGGAGGAGTGGGAGGCTGGGAGGAGGCGGAAAATTTTTTTTTTCTTTCTTAATAAAAAAAAAGAAATAATATTCTAGAAAAAAAAAGAGTTAAAATTCAATAGATGACTTTCTCATTAAGTAAACATGTACATTGTGTAATAGGAGACTGAAGGAGGTTTAATGCTTACATCGTGAAGATGGAAATGTAATACCTGAGTTAGGAGATAACGGGAAGAATTTAAAGCGTATTAGTCAGGAGAAAGAATGCATTATATCTACGTATCTTAGTTGATGCAAATTACCTATTTCTGTACCAAACAAAGCATGTTATTTAGGAAGAAGAAAATCATTTTTGTTCACACATTTAAGATATTTTGCTTGTCACTTAAATCTCTAGAGACAGAGATATTTACATAAGAAAAATGTGTTTAATGATAAAGTTGTAGGAAGGTAAATGGCTAAATGTGTTGCTGGAACAAGAGTGTCAAAATAAATTACTCACACAAGTACAATAATGATTTTGAGATAGATATTGTCGAGTATGATCAACTGTATTTAAAAAGTTACAATAAAATTCCAGCCAAGGAAACAGGGAGCCTAATGTGGATCTTTACCTCTCCTTTGTCTATTCTAAATCCAATCTCCAGCCTCATCTCCCGTTCTGGAACAGACCACCTGGTGCAGCCTTCCCTTCTGCTCAGTCTGAACATCCAACTGATCACTCAGACCTTCTCCTCCAAACCTTCTCCTCGCTTCTGCTATCCCAGCCTCTAACACAAGCAGACATTCCAAGGGAACATTCTAGGCAACTTAAGCCAGAGAAACAGGTAGATCAACTACAGATCTTCACGTATCCCTCCTTTCCTTCAAATCAAATTCTCTAGTCTCACGCCCAGTTCTATGTCAGACCACTTGCTTCAACCTCATCTCCCTCCCTGCAGTCCTTTAAAATGGATCATGAAAGATCTTCCCCTAAAAATGTACAGCCTCCCTACTCATTGCTTTATCCCAGTCCCAAACACCAGAAGACATGCCCTGGGAACTCAACAGGACACTCAGGCAAGGAAAATAGTTAAGACAACATGCAGATGTCTACTTGGTCCTCTCTCTTAATCCAGTCCTCCAGGCTCACCCTCCACTCTGGAGCAGACCACCCTCTATGGCATCCCTTCCCTCTCTGACCTCATTTCCCGTGGATAATGCATATCTTCTCCCCCAACCTTCCTCCCCACTCATTCCTTTGTTCCAGTGCCCAACTCCATCAGACATTGTCTGGGAACCCAAAGGTCAAACCCGCCAGAGAAGACAAGAGGTCAGCAAAGCACTTAGGCAAGCTTCAGCTCTTCTCTTTCCCTGCTCTCATCTATATTCAGTCAATCTCCCAGTTTCATCTGCAGCTCTGTAGCAGACTACCTACTATGGTTCCTGGTTACTACCTGTCCCAAATCCTAGAACAGCCCTCTTTCTTCCCTACTTTAGACACTCACTCTCCCTGCCTGTCGCCATCACTAAGTTTCCAATCCTAGTATTTAGAAGCACATTTTGTATAGAACCTCAAGTGGCCATACCACTAAGGATCTCAGAAGAACTTTCTACCAGGCAATACACAGCCACCATACTTTCCTAACAACTGGAGATAGCAATAGAATTCAAGGGACAAACCACCTATTCGTAAGACCAGATCTGACCTATAATTACAGAGTTTCACACCCCAGATACTTAGACACCAGTGTAAAAGTACTATCAAAAAGAGCCAGGATTACACATCTCTATGAGAGCCTAGCAACCCTACTATAATAAGTCCTGACTATAACAACACAGATAAAACACAATGCAAAGAGCCTAAAGCAGCCTGTATGGAAGATAGTAGAGGTCCTTAAAAAGGAAATGAGTAAATCCCTAACAAAATCTATAAAAATACAAACAATATAAGGAAATGAATAAAACTATTCAAGACCCAAAAGTCTGCAGGAAAAAAATCAATGAAGAATACCCAAACTGAGAAAAATCTGGAAATGAAAAATTTAGCAACTCAAACAGGAAGCCTCACCAAGATCATATAAGAGATGGAGGAAAGAACCTCAAGTATTAAAGACAAAACAGAAGAAATGGATACCTTAGTCAAAGAAACTGTTATTGGCTAAGATGGCTAATTCTTATGTATCTGATTTTTTGTGTAAGGTAGTGAACATTTTTTCCATTGCAACCCAACACATATTTGCAATTTATATTATAGATTATATGGTTATTCATAAAAACCAATATTTTCTTTTTGATGCTTTCATTCCGATTTCAAACTGTAAGAAAAATAACATCATGGATTATGTGTTTTTATGCCCATGAATGATTGACATGCATCATCTGTTGTCTGGAGATCAGTTAGTAATTTTGAAAAACCTGTCTTTAAGTTGAGTTCATGTTCCTAAAACTGGATAATAGAGACTTTATCAAACATAAATCATAGTGCTTTATAAACACTTAAGGGGCATGCAACTTAAATACAAAAACTTTTTTTTTCTTTGAAACAGGGTTTCTCTGTGTAGCTTTAGTGCCTGTCCTGGAACTAGATCTTTTAGACCAGTCTGGCCTCAAAATCACAGAAATCTGCCTGCCTCTAATTCCTGAGTGCTGGGATTAAAGGCATGTGCCACCACTGCCCAGCCGCAAAAGCTATTTTTATACTATGAACCTTTTGGGAAACATGAACCAGGAGGGAAAGAAGATCAACACACCCTTTCCCAAGGAAGCTAATGTTCTTTCACTTTTACCCCATCTTTTGTTCCTGGACAGACAACTTGCCATCTTTCTTATGATAAAATTTCCATGAAAAAGCAGAATAGATGTAAAACACCTATTCTGTCTTCTAGACCTTTATATAACAGGGAGTAGAGAAGCTCATATTCTCTGTAGAGATGAACGAATACTTTCTCCACCCTGAGTCTCTTTCATTTTATTGGAGACCTAAAGAGACACCAAATCTCAGTGAGTAGGAGGCACAATAAGTTTACTCTTGAACAGCCACCATTTTTCTACTTCAGAAGTAAATTCTCATTCATGTGCCACTGGTCTTCCAGGAAGTCAGGAAATAGTGTCCTTTCTTGACTATGAGTGTCTCAACACAAAAATAAAGTTTTTACTTCAAAAGAAAATAAGCAGAGTTTATTCTGAAGATACATATGTGTGGTCATGTTCTAGAAACATAGACTTAGGTGCTCCCAGAGTTGTGATTTTACAGAATAAAAAATATGTAAACCAAATTATTTGCCAAATTCAGTGTTGGGGACCACAGATTGCTAGTTTAGAGCAAAGTACAGCAATTAATGACAGGTTTTCAACATTATCTGATGGAATTTTAGCTTTTACAATGGCAAATGTTACTGGCCTGTTTAAAATATATTTTAAGGTTTTGACAGTATTAGGATATCATGTCTTTTATTTAAATGGACTAATGATAGATAATCCAACATAAGTTTTCAAGAAAATGAGCAAGATGAAAGCTTTTACTGAACCATCAAGATACATAGAAGAAAATAAAATCAGTGACATAGACTGGAGATATCACTGGGACCAACAAAAGCAGAGCAGATGTATATTAATAAAAAATAAACAATGGTAACTAAAAGCCATGACAACAACAAAAGTAAACAAACAAGTGACATTTTTTTCTATTAGAAAATAAAAATATTTTGGTAAAAATTTGCTACTCTAGAGCTAACATGTGAAGAGTCATAAAAAGTTAACATATAATGATAAAATACAGTCTTAACTTGTAGCACTAACATACATAGGCAGCACATAAAGCTCTTGTTTCTTGCTTATAAAGTACTTTATTGTGTTCAAAGTCTTTGTTAAAAGGATCTTTCTATAACTCTAATAATTTAATAAAAGTAAAAAGATAAAAGATCCTCTTAAAATTCTAGTCCACAAGGACATAAGACATCAGAAACAAAAACTTGGTATCTTAGCATTATGTGTACAAGAAACACTAATTTGCTGCATATACCACTAATGTGTCAGTATATATGAAATATACACATATCACATCATATTCTGTCTCACAAAATAGCATATTTTATTACAAATATAATCATTGAGTAAAATGATTTAATTAACATAGAGACACTAGATGTCGTGTCTTTCTTCTGAACAATATTTGTTTTATCTAAATAAATTTATAGTGCCCATATACCAAAAATTAGTTACTTAAATTTCTAATCTAATGTCATAACAATGCATTTTTAAAGTTTTTAAACATTTTTTCGTGTATATATTTTACTTGTATTTATGTGCAAGTATATATTTTACTTGTATAAATGTGTGTGTCTGATGCCAGAGGAAGTAAGAAGCAGGCGGCACATCTCTTAGAATAGGAGTTATGGTTGTGCGATGCATTGTGCATGCTGAACTTGAGAGCTCGGAAAGGGTAGCAAGTGTTCTTAACTGATGAGTCACTGTTTGCAAATATCCTTATATACAGGCTTCTCTTTTTCTATTTCATTATCTTTAAATTTGCATTTTGTCAAGTAAAAAGAAGTTTACAATTTATTGGTTAAATGCACAATACTAGTTGTTTGTCTTGCAAACTTTCAAGGAAGATTTTTAATCCATTTTAATGCATACATACACAGTAAAGGTACATATATACAAGGTAAATACACTTTTACCTTGATTGTTCAATACACACAAACACACACACACACATTTACCTTGATTATTCCTTTTTGTATCATTTTTTACGTTTTAGGTAAAATTTAGAAAACATTTTCAAGTAAAGCAATTATTTCCGAATGAAATTGAGCAAGCTGTATCTGAAAAAGAAAGCATGCCTTTGCCTTATTGTCTAACATTTACCTACACAGGAAAAACTTTTTTTAAAAGGTTATTTTTTTTTAAGACAGTTTAGGTTCTCATTGCTTTATATAGCACTTTCTCCAAGACAAGAGGACTGTGTTTTGGACATGAAGTGAATTTCAGGACAATCAGTCCAACACACTGAAACTCCCTTTCAAAACAAATACACAATATAAGGCATTCCCATCAGAAAAAAAATAAAACAAATTTACTTTTCAAGTCACTTACCATCAAAAGTTTTTTCACTGTACACAGCAAAGGTGTATCACATGATGCTTTGATATATGTCTGCTAATATCCAAGAGGACTAGCTGTTCCATTTTGTAAAGTGGCAATATAAGACAGTGTGATGACAATAACTGAATGAACAGAACAAGTCAGACCTAGCTTTTTTTGAAAAGTCTCTACATGGAAAATTAAAATTGGATACAACCTTATTTATGGAAACCTATAAGGAAAAATAAGCACAATGTAAAAATCATATTTGTTAAACTATACTTTTCTCCTGGTTCTAGGGTAAATGAAAAGGATTATATATTGTATTTATTATGTAAGTAAATCCTTAGTCATGTTTTAACTAATCAATAAATAGTAGTGATATACTGACTGCAGCACTGACACATACCATTACCTATTGTTCGGTTTTGAAAATAATTGTCTACCTTAGTATGTGCACACTAAGATGCAGATGATTAATTTTATAGTGCATATACACATTTTTATTGAAATAACATAACACTCCCATAGGTATTTTATACATGTTTTATGTAACTGAGTAAGACGTGCAGAACGACAGTGTTCCAGCTAAATGAAGATGGACAAAAAGTATACACACTTTACAGTAAGCACATAAAAAATCTGAAAATACTTCTAAAAATTGAAAGTATTGATCTGTGACCATGCTGTTTTATATTCAGTAATGGAAGAAAATATGGAGAGGAGAGGAGCAGAGAGATGTAGGAAGGTTATTAAGGTCACAATGTAAACAGTTTGCTGTTATTAAAGGGACATCCTGAAGTTGTACCTTTGAAGAAAGTGGTTTGTTTTATCTGCATTTCAGCTAATGGGTGCTTCGTGGCTTTTGAAAAAATCAAAAGCACTTTTCATTATTCACTGATTCTAAAAATTAACCCTAGATTTTGTCTTTTCTGTCTCTTCAAGTTGTTTTTTTATTGGATTCCTCTTTCAAATGTACTGATCATTCAGGAGGATGAAAAAAATTATGGAGGGAATGCTTTATGAAAGCAGATGAAGTTTTGCTCTATCTGTATATAAAGATTTCAAATGTAAGAAATCTAAAAGAATAGAAGAGAAGTCGGGTGGTGGTGGCATATGCTTTTAATCCCAGTACTCTGGAGGCAGAGGCAGGTGGATTTCTGTGAGTTTGAGACCAGCCTGGTTTACAAGTTCTACAAGAGATAGCTCTAGGACAGACTCCAAAGCTACAGAGAAACCCTGTCTCAACACCATCCACCCCAAAATGTTCAACATCCATAGCCATCAGGGAAATGCAAATCAAAACGACTCTGAGATACCATCTTACACCAGTCAGAATGGCTAATATCAAAACACCAATAATAATAGCTCATGCTAGAGAAGATGTAGAGTAAGGGGAACACTCCTCTACTGCTGGTGGGAATGCAAACTTGTATAACATCAGTATGGAGATTTCTTAGAAAATTGGGAATCAACTTACTTCAGGACCCAGCAATATCACTCTTGGGCATATACCCAAAAGATGCTCAATCATATTACAAGGACATTTGTTCAACTATGTTCATAGAAGCATTATTTGTAGACAGAACCTGGAAACAACCTAAATGTCCCTCTTTTGAAGAATGGATAAAGAAAATGTGACACATACACAATGGACTATTACTTAGCAGTGAAAAACAATGACATCATGAAATTTGCATGAAAATGGATGGAACTAGAAAAAAACATCCTGCATGAGGAAAGCAGACCCAGAAAGATGAACATGGTATGCATTCACTCATAGGTGGGTACTAGCTGTAAAGCATGGTCCTAGAGAAGCTACATAACAAGGTAAACCCTAAGAAAAACATACATAGATTCATCTATAAAGGGGAAATCGACAAGATCACCTGATAAAATTGTTAGCATGGGGGTGTGGAAAGAAGGGAGAGTGGGAGGAGAAGAGAAGGGAAGAAGGGGAGAGGGAGAAAAACATGAGGAAACTGGATAGTTGAGATGGAGTAAGGACAGAAATGAGAGCAAGGAAAGAGATATTTTGATTGAGGGAACCATTATGGGGCTAGCAAGAAACCTGACACTAGAGTAATTCCCAGGAATCCTAAAGGATGACCCCAGCTAAGACTCTAAGCAATAGTGGAGAGGGTACCCAAACTGACCTTGTCCTGAGGTTTAGATTGATGAATATCCTAAATGTCACCATAGATCCTCCATCGAGCAACGGAAACAGAGGCAGAGACCTGCAGTGGAACACTGGGCTGAGTTCCCAAAGTCCAGTTGAAGCATGGGAGGAATGAGAACATGAGCAAGGAGGTCAAGACCATGATGGGGATACCCAGACTGAAACAGTTTACCTGAGCTAATGGGAGCTCATCAACTGCAACTGGACACTTAAGGAACCAGCAAAGGACCAAACTAGACCCTAGGAATGTGAGTGACAGATGTGTGGCTGGGGCAGACTTTAGGGCCACTGGCAGTGGCATAGCAATTTTCCTTATTGCTTGTACTGGCTTTTGGGGAAGCTATTCTCTTTGGATGGATACCTTGCTCAGCCTAAATATAGTAGGGAGGGCCTCGTACCTTCCCCAAAGCAATGCGCCTTACCTTCTCTGAGTTGTGGATGTAGGGTGGGTGAGAGGGAATGTGGACAGAATGGGAGGAGGGGAGAGAGTGGGAACTGGGATTGGTATGTAAAATGGAAAAAGATAGTTTGTTTTCTTTTGAAAATAATAAAATAAAATAAATTGTAAAAGAATAGAAACATAGAAAAGAATGAACTAGACCATTTGGGAAAAAACAAAGTGTTTTTGTATGTTGGATCCTAGAAGAATACCTAAAGGAATAAAGTCAATAAGGGCACATACAATGTTTTGTGTAAATAAATATATTTATAGTTTATTTAACACCATAATTTACACCCAGCATTTGGTCGTTTATATTTTATGTTATATAAAGTTCCAAATAATTTAATAAATTTATAACATAGTTCTATACATTACTACTGATCATTATAATTATGTAATTATGTCTTTACAAAGGGAGGGGCTCACCAAGATCTGCTCTTTTCTCCTGAGTCCTGGGGCCCTTCTCACCAACATCCTGCCCACAATACTGAACATCCTTGCAATAAATTATACCACTCAAGAGAGTCTTCTCGCTACTATGCTGTTTGATATAGTGGGCTATCATAGAAAGGTAATAAAAAAGGACCTACAGAATTTGAGTTCAAGGTAAGGCTTCTTCTTATACCACATACATTCAATAAATTTCTAGCACTGTGAGATAAGTCTGTTTTTCTGCTTTTAAAGGACATATTTTTCCTCTGTCTGTATTACATTCTGTGGTTAGATAAAGGCAGCATGGATTTGTTTCATTTAAAGACATCCTGGTTTTACCACGTGATGATAAGAGGTCACAAATAATCCAATTCATCGTTGCGAACTGGCCTGATAAGATGAGGTAAGTATGACTTCATTTCCAGTCTATCTAATGCACACAGAATGTGACATAAAAAAACACAAAGTTTATAACCAAAGAAACAAAAGACATGGATAAGGAGGATGATCAAACAATATTGACTGCCAAGTGGAATATTACATTTTAGTAGTATATTTGCATATACAGGTCATCTTTAAGTAAATGTATGTTTTTATAAAAATACACACAGTAAATAAAAGCAAACACATGCCCATTGAGTCTTCATCAATTTTCTGTGGAAACTGTTTATAAACGTAAAATTATACAGTCTTCAGAATGAAACAATCTCTGTATTACATATTTTGCAAGATAGTTAACAGAAGGAATCATAGAAAAAATTATTTTACTCAATATTTAACATGTCAAATATCACTGAAGAATTATTCCTGGTCAAATGATTATTTAATTTAGCTTGAAATATGTACTGGTTTAAATAAACCTCCAGTGCATGTAGGATTCCACAGGGCCTTAAAAAGAAGAAAATAAAAAGAAATGAATGGCAAATAACAAAATGAAATGAAATTTTAAATGAAGATATTAAATGTTTAAACACAAGTAAAAATACAGATTGACAAGAAGCTCATCTCTTGGTGATTTTATGTCAAAATTTGTTATTAGCATTTACAAAGAAAGTTTATTTTAGTAATGTAAAATGAAAGAATGAAAAGTTGACATAAATTTTTCCTTTCTTAAAACAAGTAGAAAATATCATTTTCTCCAACTCTTTATATAGTCTTCCACTGAAAAACAGCCAGATAATTAGGTAATAGGTAAATAGCACGAGGTTCTCTTGAAGACTGTGTATACCACAGCTATCTTGACCTACACACAAAGATTCAGGATGATTTATATAGCCTGCAACTACTATTACTCTAACTTTCAGTCTGTCATTTCTGTCAAAACCTCACATGATAGGAAATTAAAGCATTTCAGGTTATTTTACACATATTAAAACAAGGATATCCATTTAGTAAATATCTATGAAAGAAGTGTAATATCACTTATTCCGAAGGACAGTAAAATTGTTGTTAAGAGATCTAGAGAACTACAGAATCAATACTAGAAGACTGTGTTATGTACCAATATAAAGGATGTGTGTATGTGCATGTGTGCGCTACATGTTAGTATATAAGATATAGCAACACATCAGAATAGCAACTAAGAAGTATCTCAAACAGTACTGGCAAATTCTTAAGAAATCCCACATGAAGAGAAACCTTCTCAATTGAATCCACATCAAGAAATCCTTTAAGAAAGGTTCTCAATAACTAAGGCACAGGACAGCATGTCTTGATAGAGCAGAGCCTGTGGAAGAGTTCTCTATGAGAACAGTTGGTACTATAAAAAAAAAAAATCACATAATAAGGGAGTGGAAAATCTGAGCAGTCATTAGGTTTGAGAAGTTCTGATTTCACGCTGCAAAGTTTACTGAGACATGTGTGTGTGTGTGTGTGTGTGTGTGTTTGTATATGTGCACAGTGTGTTTTTGTGTGTATGTAGTGTGCCCATATTATATATAAATATAATTTTCAAGAGAAACATGTCTATAGTCTCACAGAATATTGCTCATTACTTGGATATGTTGGCTGATAAGTGGCTACTGTAAATGAGGCTGGAAAACTTGGAAGCTTTCAAATTAGTCCTCTGAGGCTATACAGAGATGTACTACTGCGTGAAGTATAGAGTAGTTAATTCTCTTTGTCCTTAAAAGAAATCTCACTAAAGATCAAAACCAGAGAATTTTTTTTTAATAAAAACACATTTAAAAATTCACTTTTCCAGGTGTATATAGTACTGTTTGATGGCCTGTGAAGCTTAGGGGTGTCACTTGATTTTTACCTCTCCCTTTCCTGTTTTCCATGATAAGCGTTATTTCTATGCAGTCTCAAAGAAAGATTCTTGGATCTCATTTATGGTATTCTATAGTACTACATTGCTTACTTTCTCACATAAGCATTCCATTATCTCCCTTTTTGAGGTAGGGTACATAAATTGGATATTATACAATGAGGTAACACATTATAGACTCATAATTTCATCAATTTATTGATAGTCTAAAGATAGCTCTATATGAAAATATTGACATTACATCTTTATTCTTGGATGACCACCTGTTTGATAATAGACTGGTCTCTATTGATGAATATTTGTGTTATTTTCTATCATTATCGATAACGAGAAATGCTGATGGGGGAATATCTTAGGAGCATGTTGTTTGGTATATATGGAAACATATGTCTTGGTAGATTTTATAGATAGCATTGATGGTGTTGGACCACACCACTTTACTATATTCTCAGTAATCTCTTCAGCAGGGGGAGTGCATGTTACAAGGCTATGTTTTAAAGATACATAAAAATGACTAAAATCTTCATAGGATTAAATGATAATGAGTTAATAAAATTATTAAGAAAGTCATATTTTACTATTGTTGCAAACAGTAATTATTATATTTAAAATATCAAAGTTTAAGAGTATATGATATGTATGTTAAATGGATGTGATTAGTTTGTTTAGTGGAAAAAAAACAAGGTGGCAATAAGAGTGTTCAAAGATGCAAAATCTAGTATGCACTCTCACATTCACTGATACTTGTACACTTTGCAATTTACATGAATTCATTTAGTTTTACATTTCATAAGTCACAATCATGAGTAATATGCTTGCCAACCCCTTTTAACTAAGAAGGAGTCTTTCAGACCTGATGTAGTAGCCCAGGCCTGTTACTGAGGAAGAAGAAATGTTGTGAGTTGTAGGTCATCCTAATCATATAGTAAGTCCCAGGCCAGCTTAGGCTAAAAAGACCTTGGCTAAAAACAGTGGGAAAAAGTTCTCAGTTGCAGTTTTGCAACCTAGATTCCAAAACCAAAAAGTTGGAAATCATGAGATTTCAAGCTTCTAATCCAGTTTCAGGTTTTACCTAAAAATTGAAGAAAATGCTAACCCTTTTATACTATTTTTCTTCCAGAAAATAATTCTATGTTGGACTATAACATCGATTTGGTGGATTAAGTCCAAATTCATAAATCCATTTATAAACATAAAATTCATAAAATAATAATAAATCTGAAATAATTCTGATATTTATAGAACTGACTCTAAGTATTCTGAGCTGTAAATTATACTCTTTTAGAACAAATTTTCTATATACTAATTCAGTCTCATAAATTTACAATTGTAATTACCATCTTAACTCAGCATCACTAAGAGTATAATTTCCTTGCATTCTTACTTTACAGTGCATAAGGTTAATGATATATGTGGCTTGCTTTTAAGAAAGTTTCTAATGGAACAGTCTAAAAATTCCTGCTCCTGTGCCAGTTCTGTATAAATACACTTATAAAACTTTTCCCCTTAATTCTCTATGACTACACTGTAAAATCACTTTATATCTTTTTTATAAAACACTTTCAATCTACAAATGTCAACGTCTTTGTCTCTAAAAAATCCATTTCTGTTTTCTCACTGGCAAAAGTAAGATAAGCATGAAGACCCTCTGACCTGAGAGGGTAAAGTAAGTGGCTGAGAAGTATCAACCTCCAAATAAGAAATCAAGTATTTATAGATTATTTATATTGCATAAGATATTGCATATAACCTGGAGATGCATGTAACCCATACGTATAGTAGGATGTGCAACTACTGGACCCATCCTATGAGAACTTGAGTACGTGAAGATGGGTGTAATGTGACTCCTGGAACAATCACACAGAGGTATAAGGGGCAAATGTGCTTATATCAGTTCTTCCCGAGAGATAAAAGGAGAGCAGAGGAGAAGGGAAGGGGAGGGGAGGGGAGGAAAGGAAGGGAGGGATGGCACGGGAGGACAGAGGAGAGAAGAAAGAGGAGAGGAGAGGAGAGAAGAGAATGAAGAGAGAAACCATGTAATTATCAGGAACTCTGAGTTTAGCTTTTCTTTTATTTTTCATACCTAGAGGCTATGTAAGGGGGTTACTAAGTCATTGTTCCTTCAGGTGGATATGCAAAGAAGGCCTGAGTCTGCTGTTCCCTCAGGTAGATGGTACACATAGGCCTGAGTCTCTGCTCCCCAGATGACAAGACAAAGGACGCCTTGGTCCTCTGTTCCCACGTATAGGCTTTGATTCTCAACTGTGGGTTTCCTGATACACTCAATCTGTTACCTGGCTTAATAGCATAGAAGCACCTTTTTTATACTAGGTGTTGTAGATTTTATGTTAATCTGACTATTCTTTCTCAAGACTGTGGCAAAGATAATACAATTCTCTCACTGACTGGGACTTTCAGAAGGTCTTGAGGGAGGATGTTATAATAGGATTTCCATCAAAGATGCTTTTCTCTCTACTTCCAAGGCCCACAGCTCAGCTTTCTCTGCTTCAGTGTCCCTCTGGAACTCTGCAGTTGCCTTTCCCACTCTCAGCCTCTCACACATCAGTAGCTCCTTCCTGTGTTACCTCTCCCTTAGAACCTTCTGCTGTCTTTGTCATTTCTTCATTTGTTATCCCTAATTTAATTACACAGATTAAGCAACTGCATACTCAATAAGAGACTATCTGACGCTTTTCAGTTAAAGGTTCCAGGGAAAAAGTGATATTTGCTGAATATTAATTCAACAACTTTTCAAAGCTGTGTTATAAGACCATCCATGCTAGACAAACCAAGCATCTACACTACATAGAAAGTAACCAGTTTACTATTAGCACTTTTAATCAATGCTCTTCTCCAGGCATTTAATATAATATGAAAAGTAATTGTCCTAAAGCAAACAAAACTCTACAAATTCTTTATACAGGTGATTTAATTTCTAGGTATAAACCAAAATACCAGAGTCAAGTGAGTATTAACAGATGGAGCATTTGGAGAAAGACATTATTTTGTCTGGCAAGTATTGGGACATATGCATACGCATCAGAAGTTCTGACTTTGGAAGATGACAGCATCGTGGCTAGGATATTTAATACAGTACAGCTGTCAGGGACCAGTGAGAATGCTGAGTTGACAAGGTTCAACTGAGATACCATGGCACAAAAACTCCCCACTCTAACAAATGGCTAATCAACAAATGCAGTAAAAGACAAGCATCCTCATCTCCGTTCTGAACAAGACAGAAGAAAGTTCTCATGTATTTACGAGCTCTTTGTACAATAACCGCCAGGGTAAGCACATAAATGAAATATAGTAAAGCCAGGAGATATATCAATATACACAGAAAAGTGTACTGAGACATTCTCTCCATACCTTCATATATAATGTATATTTTACTACTTTTCTAGCCTGAGTAGAAACTTTTTGTATAAAGCATATTTCCTTGAGAAACTTAGTTAAAATAGTTGAAAAAACACAAAGTAATCAAACCTTGATATAATATACATATATACTGGACTAGGTTGAAAATATATGTGAATCAAACTTCAACCCACTTTTAATAGTAAAGTTAAAGTCATTAATAATACATATACCCACCATAACAATTCAATATTTGATGAAATACCAGGCAATTTTATATTTTAAAAAGTGATAAAAATCTTAAAAGTTCAATTATATTAAAGATATTCTGTAAAAAATTCAAAACACACACAAAGTAGTAGATCTCATTACTCAAAATTCTAATCCTAAAAGACAAATTTTGTGATTATTCTGAGTAAAATCAAGGTATTACTTGAATGAAAATTTATACTGGAAGTCGATCATGTTAATGGAAATAATAACCTTTGATAAAACAGAGCAAGAAAGTAAAATTGTTCACTAAAATATTAAATTAATTAAATCCTAAATTTTCTCACTGCTAACAATTAATACCTTCCTTTTTAAATTTAGCTATTCACTCTCAAATAGTTTAATAAATAATTATTTGCAGTATCTCTCAAAATTTAAATATTGACAGACAGTATATGTGCTCTATGGAGGCCTTTATCTGCAGGTGATATAATCAGAAATATCTCAATCAGTGTTAAGGTCTTATAGGAAATTGTGATGTTTCATGATTCTACCCAAACATCTTCTATCCGGTTTCACAAGTGTAGGTGAAACTTATATTATTTGGGCTCGGATGTCCTTATAAAATTGCTTCATGACAGAGTTTGTTTTTTAAGAAAATAAACCTTTAAATTGCTTGGTAGTAAGCTTCCATTAGTATATTTCGTATTGGGTTGATACGGATTCCATTCTTATGCAGGATATGTAACAAAAACCATGTCCTTAATGCTAATGGTGACTTGGTATTTTGCAATCTGATATTCACACCTCTGACCCATGATCACAATTGGTCCATAAAGAGCAAATGTGGTTGATACTGACAGATTCAAAAACCAGGTAGGAAATAATAAGAACAAAAGATGATGTACAAAGTTTCGATAAAAATATTTTTTCTTCCCTGAGAAGCTCTAGAAAATTATAAATAGATGTTTATACACATATGTAGGTGTGAATGTGTTTATCCTAACTTAAAATAATGACACTATGAAGAAAATTTTATAGAGATGGTTATTCATATGCACATGTAAGTTAAATTATTTACATTTAAGATTTACAGTTTACAGATGACAATTCATGTTCCTGGAGAAGTGTGGACAAGTCACATGTGTCCTTGTTATTAAGCAATTCATAATTCTAATTGTCTTACCTTTAATTGATTTACAATATTCCTTTTCTCAGGTCTTCATATAGAAAGCACTCTCCGGTGCATGTGGTTGAATATAGTTACTTTGCTAAGTTATGTGCGTTTAGTCATCATTTACTGATTGCGCGGATTGTGCTATATATAAATGCCATGAAAAGGCTAAGCATATCAGCATGAACTGAGTACTGTCCGGTGTTAACAGCTCTCCAGACTATAACAAGTGCTTGGGGTGGGAGGAGCTCTTTGTGGGGCGGAGCTCTTTGGAAGTCACTACCAAGGAAGCATTCTTTCTTGGCCTCAGGTAATGGGCAACTTTGCCTTCATCACATGAAGACAAACTAAGAACAATGAAAACGTCAAGAGAACTATCATGTTTCTTCCTCATTTTCAAAATTTGTGTTTGCATATTTATAAAACCAAGTACTATGGTGTATTCTGTGAGAAAGAATATAAAGATCCCCAGAGAAGCAAATTCACTCCGCAGACACCAGTTCTCACGAGCATCCACATGGGGTCTAAAACGTGACACTGGTACATACAAGTCTTGTATTATTTGTCTGTGTTGAGTCACTACTGAGTCACTTAGAATGGAGATACTCAAACATTAATTCCCAAACCACACCCAAATGTGTATGGGTCTTTCTTGTCTTTATATTAAGAATGTATTACTTTCCCTAACAATCCAGGTGCCCTACAGAGCTCATGATAAAAATGGTTTGACCTTCCGGGAATTTCGATAACTCATTTAAGAACTGAGTGCTTTGAAGTAGTTGGATTCTAAGCTAACCTGTAGTGTAAATGTGCTATGATGTATATTGCAATATGGTTTGATGGAGATTTTGCTTTTATAATTCCTTTTGAAACACCTCTGACATCCAGACTTAGAAATACACAGATAATTATCTAAAATGTATGTCTAAGAGCTGATACACAATTATGTATTTACAATTGCCATATTGGGGGAAAAACTCAAAAGAGATAAACAATGGATTACTTGTAAACTATCCTAAGTTATAAAACTAGTTTCTGTCAAAAATAAAGATTAACAGCATGAAGATAACATCTAAAAACCATTGTTGTAATGATATTAGTACCTGTAACTTACTTAAACATCTAGAAGAAAACATTAAAATATATATTATAGAAAAATTCCCCAGAAAAATATAGCTTTTAGTAGCTTTAAAGTAAAACTAAACTTTGAAAACAATTGGTGCTAGAAGTCAAAACTAGTTTATTTTGTGACAGAGACATATATACAATATAAATTTAATGCAGTTTGCATGGCAACACAAGAGTGACTTCTACATTTATGCTATCAGATAACATGTGATATAAATATATGCTGTCATTATAGTGAAATGTTCACAGAACTCAAAGTTTGAATGTATCCAGTTTTGTCAACAAAGCTTACTCATCAACATTTCTAAATGTAAGAACAGGTTCTCCCAATAGTTCTCCCCTTTACTGTTTAGCAGAGGGGAGTAGAAGCAATTCAACAAAACACAAATTTTAGAGCTATGCTTAAGAAAAACTGTTATTTACATCAGCTTTACAAAATCATATAGGATTTCTGGAGGGATATCGGGTTTAAAACATCTTACAAACCTATCAGCAAGTATTTTACATTAAGGAAAAAAAAACACTAACTTTTAATTAAATTACTTGCATTATCTACACTGAAGCCCAAGAGCTAAAACATTATGGTAAAATTGTTTACAAAGTTGGAGGTATTTTTACATGCCTGAATGTAAAAATGTTTGGCCTTAGGTTATTGCAAACCTAATAACTTTATTAAATTGTGAATAAATAAATTAGAATTTTCTTAAAAACAAATTATCCTATTATTATTATTATAGTTATATTATATTATAAATTATAGTATTCTTTTGCACATTTTCATGTATCTTAAAATTCACCAGGTTAGAAATGTTGTTGTAAAAAAGTTAATAGGACTTGCGTATGCCACTTGGTGCCTGGAATTATCTTTTTCAGGTCTTCAAGGTGTTTGGAAATGTTTAGAACAAGTGATGATCAAAGAAGAGCCCAATTCTATGCAGTCAACCCGGGACACCACAGTGGAGGTAAATAAGCTGTGAAAGTCTGAAAACCAGTAAAGAAGATAAAAATGGTCTTATGTAGTTACTTACATCACAGCCTAGAAGTTCAGTCTGCGTGGATTTATCTACTCGTGAAGCAAAAGCCTTCTGTAAATGTTGCACTTTTTCCTGCAAAGTGGAAAAAGAAAATTACAATAATGGTAAGCCATGTGCTTCTATGCTAATACTTCCTGCTTACTAAAATTTGATTAATCTCTAATTCATGAATCCCTTTGTATGTGTGTGTGTGCCCTCAGTTATCATAATGTTTTTGAACGAGTGCAAATATTTATAGCTTAGTTTTCGGTCACAGCCATCCCCAGGGGCCATCTTTTCATCTAGTCTAAGACTAACTGAGGTGCTTTGGATAAGAGCTAGCCCGCATATTGCAGGCATTTGAACGCTACTGCTAAGGTGTGTGTTATAATTCTGCAGCACTGACACACATTTGTAGGTTGGGTAGAGAATGTACTGCCACCTCAGATAAGAAGGGAAAGATGTATTATATGGGGACCAACTTAAAGTAGAAATGGGTATGACATGGGGCTTTTGAGGGGGGGCAATAACGCATAAATACCTGAAGTCAGAAATTGCTACAATGATGGGCCTAAATAGATAGAAGTTCAAAAATTGTTTATAGAGATACTCAGGAAAGGAACAGTGAAGAATGAAGCCAGTAGAGTCAGGTCAGGAAAGAAAGTACAGATGCGCCACGGGATGAGACCAGAGTGGCAGCGCCAAACCAGACAGGACAGAAACCTGCACAAATGATTCCAAATTACTTTCTTTCTCAAAATACTATTCTGCAATTGCAAGGTCAGCAACCCATTTGAGATAAATCACAACACACTTATTTCAACTTGTCAGTGACCTTATATTATGCATAAGATGAAATCAGAACAAAGTAACACAGAGGAGAGGGGCATCTGGCAATAAGTTCTTAGGCACCTGTGGGTTTTTGTTTTTGTTTTTTCTGTCTCTCTAATCCCCTAAGCAAACACAATTTCCCTAGCCCCTCTGGGAGACAGTGGAAGGTTAAATTGATTCAATTTCTTAGAGGCAACTTTTACAAATAAAATAATTGTAAACGTGATTATGTAATTGACTTTAGTGTTTCCTTTCCAAGAAATGAACAACTTGATATTTCTTAATTAAAACACACAGGTTGGATTGTTCTTATTTAAAATTAAGAAAAATAAAATGTGTGCATAATTTATAGAAACATGGCACATGTTTGTAGAGAGTCAAGAAGAGATAAAGGAGATGTCTCCTGATTTATATTTGCTAATGCTTGAGGTACTAAAATATGTTGATTTGAGGTAATGTGTACTATTGCTACTGTTTACAAATATTTTTCGTAGCTAAACCTCTTAGCAATTAAATTGTAGATTAGCATATGACACTGTTGTATAGTAGTAAAAGATAACTTTTATCATAAAAATAACTGCATATAAGAAAAAATACAGTTTCTGAACTGATGGAGGCATTTAACTGCATTTACATTTTCTTTCCTACTGTAATCTTTACCACTATAATTATCAGTACTTATAGCAGATGAAATGTGATACAGGCTAGATGTCAGGCAATGAAGCAAGTAATAGGCACAATTTATGTATGTAAAATGGTTATTTTAAAATATTATTGTCACTTAAGTACATAAAACAGACACTGAGTTAAAGATCACACAAGACAGTAAGTAGAACAGGAATTTTAAACCTTGCTCTGTCTTCAACCTTAGTGTTCTTATGTGTAAAGATATCCCAACTTTGAAAAACTATGAAGGAAAGTTTTTGTCTCTATGTCATATATTCGAGAAAACATACATATAAATAGTTTTGTAGTCATTGTACAACAGTAATTGCAGGGTGATAACAAACTATTCTTTTTTTTTTTTTTTTTGATAAAGGAGCCAAAAGTATACAATGGAAGAAAGAAAGCATCTTCAACAAATGGTGCTGGCATAACTGGATGTCAACCTGTAGAAGAATGAAAATAGACCCATATCTATCACCATGCACAAAACTCAAGTCCAAATGGATTAAAGACCTCACTATATCAGAACACATTGAACCTAATAGAAGAGAAAGTGGGAAGTACCCTACAACAGATGGGCACAGGAGATCGCTTCCTATGTGTAACCCCAACAGCACAGACTTTAAGGGCAACATTGAATAAATGGGACCTACTAAAACTGAGAAGCTTCTGTAAAGCAAAGGACACTGTCACCAAGACAAAAAAGGCAACCTACGGACTGGGAGAAGATCTTTACCAACCCCACAACAGACAAAGGTCTGATCTCCAAAATATATAGAGAACTCAGGAAACTAGACTTTAAAATGCTAATTAACACAATTAAAAAATGGGGCACTGAAATGAATAGAGAATTCTCAGCAGAGAAAGTTCAAGTGGCCAAAAGACACTTAAGGTCATGCTCAACCTCCTTAGCGATCAGGGAAATGCAAATATTCTTTTTTTTTTTTTTATTGAGAAAAGGAAAAAAACAAGTTTCCGCCTCCTCCCAGCCTCCCATTTCCCTCCCCCTCCTCCCACCATTCTCCCCCTCCCCCTACTCCTCTCCCCCTCCCTCTCCAGTCCAAAGAGCAGTCAGGGTTCCCTGCCCTGTGGAAAGTCCAAGGTCCTCCCCACTCCGTCCATATCTAGGAAGGTGAACATCCAAACTGGCTAGGCTCCCACAAAGCCAGAACATTAAGTAGGATCAAAACCCAGTGCCATTGTCCTTGGATTCTCATCAGCCCTCATTGTTCACCATGTTCAGAGAGTCCGGCATTCTGCAAAGATGAGCATAAGGGAGACAAGATCACTGAAGCTTGCTTAGTCAGCACAGCCTTCACTTAACAATCAGCAACAAACAAGTGGGTGTCATAAATCAAACTCAGTAGACAAACTATACACACTGATCCAACTGCCCTGGCAACCTCAAGAGGTTCTAAAGTTAGATCATGAAGTACCCCTTTTTCCCCTTCAATATACTCGTAAGAAAAATTTGAGATGCAAACTTGAGTACATCCATATATGAATTAATTATATGAAGACCAATCTTAATGCAGTAGAGAATCTAAAAGATTACATATTACCAGGAGAGGAATTACTGATTTTGAGCACTTGCTTATTATTCTTTTAAACATCAATGTTAAGCAGTGATATTTAAAGTTATATAACTAATTATAAAATTTTAGTGAGAGTCAGTATCTCGATAATTCATCTACCATTAATGGCAGTACATTTAGTTATGCAAAAATAATGGCCTCTTGGTTGCTTTGTGAAAATAAAAATACAATAAAATTTTTATATTTTTACTATTTATTGTAATGTTGTTTTACTTTTTTTAGGAAGATGCTTCTCTATTGTGAAAGTTATTTCCCAATAAATTCTTTGTAAGTGGAAAATATTAAAGTAAAATAATTTTAATATACCTAACCTACAATGCAACATTGCTTAACAAAACAACATACTGGAGGGCATGCATCACTTACACTGGTGGCGATGTGGCTGACTGCAAGGAATAACATTGCTTAGCTGAGCATCACAAGGCTATTGGCCTATATGTCACCAGTCAGGAAAAGGATGAACTTTTGGTAGTTTTAATAGAGATAGTAATATAAATAAGTTAGTGCTTGGGGTGCATGAAAAAAATATTCCAGGGTGAAAGTGAGTAAAAGTCAAGGTCATATCCAAGTTCACTAGAGGCACAACTGAGTCGTGGTTCTCAAGAGGACCGAGGGAGAGGGGGGAGCAAATACATCAAAGAGAAGCAGTGAACCTGATCTGAGTATCTGTTTCAGGCTATCTTGTTTTTGGTTTGATGAGCTGCCTCAGCTGACTTTGAAAAAATTACTATTTTAAATAAGGGAGATCATTGCCTTTCAAACTCAAAACTTCAAATTCAGCAATTTATGAAATTGATTTCTAAAAAAATTTAAAGATTTACAAGAACTAAAAGCAGGGCAATCACTGGTAACTATCTTCACTTTTGTGAAGCATTTTATAGTGTGGTGTTGATTCAATGCCAATGCCTATAAAATAAGTATAATAAATCGTGAAGCACCACAAAATACTCCATTCATTATCAGAGATATGCTAATGACAACATTCTCCTTAAGAAATGGCTTGATTTTTAAATTAAAAATACTATTAGGAATTATGATATGTAAAATGAGTTTTTGAATATAAAAGTCATGTTATCACATTCAAGTTGTGTCAAAATTTGTTCGCTGTCCAGTTCTGTCACATTATTCTGTAGCCATCTTTCTTTCCTAAACTTTGAAATGTCTTTCAATTGACATTAATATTTGTGTGATTACTTTGAAACTGGCAAGTACATATGTAAATGTATTGTTTGTAGATGAGATGCCCTCTACAATATCCATGCTCTGATTCCTCATAGAATATTTGCCATTTGAAATATAAAATAAAATTCTGTTGTTTAATAATTTTGTAAGCAAATAGAAATAGGTTTAGTTGAAGACATTTGATATTTTAAATTTATTCTCCTATCCTTACATGTGAATTTGCAATGGATTATAATACTATATCTTTCTGATATTAACAGTATTTGACTCTTGAAGATATTCAAACCATGTGGAACATTTTAATGCATATTTTTATCTTCAGAAATATTTTCTATGATAAACTGTCGGAATAAAGATAACCAAATAGGGCTTCAGAGAGTTGGCTAAACTATTAGCTAGTGCCGTTGCTTTGGCACAGAACTCTTATTAGTTCACAGAAGCCAGGTCAGGGGATTCACAACTACCTGTGTCTACAGGACCACTCCTTCTCTTACATATCTTCAAAAAAATGTTTAAAAAAATAACCAAATAGTCTCATAACATCTTTATTGTGCATCCCACATATCATTAAATTGTACAGCATGATATTAGCAAACAAAAATATCAGTAGAAATGAAGAACACACAGTTTTCCACCAATGATTTTAGCATTAATTTTTAATTTATAAACATCACTGGAAATATTAAATTTAATATGTTATTTCAAGGTCACAAGCTCCCTATTAATAAGGGAAAATATATATTTCTAAATTCTGTACACTAACATTACTTCCTTGATTTGTCTATTGACTATTTCCATTCACAATTAGTAATTAAAATACTCATGGGCTGGCGGAATAGTTCCGTGGTTAATAGCATGCACTGCTCTTGAAGAGGACCTGAGTTCAATTCCCAGCAGCCATGTATGAGTTCTATGGTTGACAGAGCTGTAAAAATGAAATTTATTTCCAATATGAAAATATAATCTGTGATTCAACAAGACAAAAACTTTAGGGATAATCACATTTGCTGTTCATATACTTGTTTTAATAAAAGCTATAAAAGTTCTTATGACTAATAATGGTTCTGAATTTGACAAATCTATGGAAAAGGAATGACATTTTAATAAATGGCTCCAGCCTCGTGGTGGAGGCGCACCCATTTAATCCCAGCACTTGGGAGACAGAGACTGGCGGATCTCTATGAGTCTGAGGTCAGCCTGGTCTACAAAGCTAGTTCCAGGACAGGCTCCAAAGTTACACAAAGAAACCTTGTCTCAAAAAAAAAAATAGAGAAAAGAAATGGCTAAATTGAACTGGTCTACGAGACATTTTCTTGATTATTAATTGATGTAGGAGGGTCCAGACCACTAGAGTATTTCCATCCCTAGGCAAGTGGGCTTGGGCTATATAAGAAAAGGCAGTCCGAAGTCAGTCTGGGAGCAAGCCAGTAAGCAGCATTCCTCTTTTCTCCTTCATGTTTTCTGCTACATTTCCTGCCTTTAGTCCCTCACTTGACTGCTTTCAGAGATTAGTGTGACCTGGAAGTAAAAGTCAAATAAACCCCCTTTCCTATTTTTGTTTGTTTGTTTGTTTATGGTGTTTATTACAGCAACAGAAAACAAATTTGAACACCGTCCAACTTTTTAGACTAACGTTTATCCTTTCTGCTAAATTGCAGAACATTTCACTATCATTGAGCATCCATGATCTCAGTGTAATCTCAACAAAATCTCCTACCAGTCTCGCTCCTTTGAGGCTTTCTAGCAGTGAAAGGTTCCCAATCCGGTCCACATGAAGACCTCCCCGTATCCCTGGTTGCTTAACTTTCTTCACTCTATACCAATCTATCGTGTGCTCTAGCACTTCTACTAAAATAATGTCCACACTTCCTGCCTCCTCTCTACCTCTGCTGCTCCCTTACAGTTTTTCCTGAGGTCACTGGAATAAGCTTCTGAGAGTTCTCCTTCTCCAGCTCATCTTGCCGACTGTGTGCTTCACTGGAAAACAAATTTCATCTGCCCCAAAATAAGTAAGAATGTGCTTGACTGGCCCCATATAAATTCTAGGCAGTGCCTCCACACTATACAGGACAAGTTTGGGATCTGGTGTCAGACTACATAAAAGATATGGCTCTTCCTTGGTCACCCACAAATACTACTTTCTCTTCAGCGAAAATACTGAGATTTCCAGGCATCTTAAAAGAAATAGACATGCCTAAATAATACTCTTTTAGTCTTCTTCATATAGTTAAAGATCATGAATCTTCTGATTCAAAATTTCCATGACTTTATGAATGTCATTTAACACTCTATAAAGAGGAACACGTTTGACTCTCACAACTAGAATGGAAGTGTTTTTTCCACTTAAAATTTTGTCACTTTATCTATCTTTTTGATTGTGTAGTGAAAGGAGTTAGGGGATTAGGCATGCATACCATAGAATGTATGTGGAGGATAGAAAAAAATCATCATGAGTCATTCTCTTTTTTGTACAATAGATTCTAGGAATCAAACTCGGGTCAATAGGCTTGGTGTTAGGTGCCTCTACTTGATAAGCCACCTCACCAACTCCATGGATTTTTTTTTTTTTGTCTTTTAAAAAAAGATCCAGTAAAAGAAAACCTTGTGGCAGATACTTAATTTTAGAGAGAATATCTAGTTTAGAATCAGTCTAATTTTATTAATTTCATGTACAATAGTGTAAAGATTATCATGATAATGACTTTATTCTAAATGTTGATTGAGAATTATTACAATGATGATGATAAATGCCTACCAAGAGACAGTTTCAAATTTGCCTGCATTAATTACCTAACAAGTTTTCTTCAAACTCATAATTTTCGGATACTTATATTGCTCTAAAATAGCATCTATTAATTTTCATTATGAAATATTATATAGGCTGGGCGGTGGTGGCGCACGCCTTTAATCCCAGCACTCGGGAGGCAGAGGCAGGTGGATCTCTGTGAGTTCGAGACCAGCCTGGTCTACAGAGCTAGTTCCAGGACAGGCTCCAAAGCCACAGAGAAACCCTGTCTCGAAAAAAAAAAAAAAAAAAAAAAAGAAAGAAATATTATATTTTATGTGCTATCCACAAGGGGATGCAATTAAAATATTTTAAGGAGTTAATAATTTTATAGCCTAGCTAGTTGGTTACTTTATGCTAATGCTGAGTCAACATACCATAGTGAGTGCTTATGCTAGAGTAATAATTACTGAACTCGTGGTCAGATAAAAAAAATGAAGAAATTGGAAGTACAGAATCCTTTTTAAGAGCATCCCCATAAGGACATTTTACTAGGCCTGACCTTTCAAAAGATTTTACTATATTCCAAGAATACCATCCTGAAGAGCAAACCTTTAGCTACTTTAGATCCTAACTACAGAAGATGTTCTTCTTATTTTCCAGCATTGATTTTGTTATTTTCCTCATGAATCCTATTATAATTAGAAAATTAATTGTTTGTATATCTCAGACTCATCCATCACTCTTGTAATGCTCTTGTTCTGATAAAATGTTTCTTTTTATGCTTCTTTGGTGCTTCTTTTCTTTTTAAAAATTATTTAATTTAGAAGGTTTTTTTTTCATTTTACATACCAACCCTGTTTCTCCCTCCATGCCCTCCTCCTCTTCTCCCGTACCTTCCTTCCCCAACCCTCCATCTACTCCTCAGAAAGGGTAACACATGGTGTTTGGTGACATGGGGAGTCACCAAAATCTGACCTATCAAGTTGAGGCAGGACCAAGTCTTTCCCCTCTGTATCAGGGCTGAACAAAGTATCCTTCCATAAAGAATGAGCTCTAAAAAGCCAGTTCATGAATAAATGTTGGTTCCACTGCCAGGGGCCCCAGAGACTGCACAAGCCACAGAACTGTCGCCCACATTCAGAGGGCCTAGTTAACCATATCAGTTCAGAGTCAGTGTGCTCCTGCTAGTTCCTGTCAGCTGTCTCTGTGGGTTTCCCCATCATGATCTTGACCCCTCCTCATATAACCCCTCCTCCCTTTCTTCGTCTGGACTCAGTCCAGTGTTTAGCTGTGGATCTCTGCATGTTTTTCCATCAGCTGCTGGATGAAGGTTCTATGATGAAAATTAAGTAGTCATCAACCTGATTTCAGGACAAGGCTAGTTTAAGCACCCTCTCTACCATTGCTAGGAGTCTTAGTTGGGAGCACCCTTGTGGATTCCTGGGAGATTCCAAAGCACCAGTCATGTCTCGAACCCTCCAAATATATAAGCAAACAAGACCTGAGGAAGAGTGGGTTTGACAGCATTCCATCATGGACAAGTAGGGGTTTAGGAGGCCATATTCCTCCCTGAGGATCTATAGGCAGCTGTCTCTTGCTAAGCAGAGGAGGAGGACCTCAAGGCAATATCTCTTACTGCTGACTGGTAGAAATTTTTTTCATTGGTGCAGTCATTGGTAAGTTGACCACACTCCTTTAAATAACCCCTCACTCATGATCCTGTAAGTAGTTCTAATTAAGTAATTCTGTAAGTAATTAAACTGGGTCACTAAAATGAGATATGATATCAAAATAGGAGGAAAACTAGTTATGAAGTGGAAGAGGACACACGGGAGTGAGAGGCAAACAAGTTAGTGCAATATGGAGGAAATATGATTGACATTCATTACATATGTATAATATACCATAATGAATACAATCATCTATATAATTGATATATAAACAAATTTTTTAAAAATAGTCAATCAAAAAAATAAATTTATAGACTAAAGTCATAAACAAATAAAATATAATGTTATTTGTATACTCCTATATTACAGAAGCTTCTCAGCTTTAGGAGGTTCCATCTATTCAATGTTGCCCTTATTGTCTGTGCTACTGGGAAAAGGAAACATGCTGGTTGGGAGAAGATCTTCACCAGCCCCGCATCAGACAAAGGTCTGATCTTCAAAATATATAAAGAACTCAAGAAAACAGACTTTAAAATTCAAACTAACCCAATTAAAAAATGGGGCACTGACCTGAACAGAGAATTCTCAACAGAAGATGTTCAAATGGCCGAAAGAAACTTAAGGTTTTACTCAACCTTACTCAACCTCCTTAGCGATCATGGTAATACAAATCAAAACAACTCTGAAATACCATCTTACACCTGTCAGAATGGCTAAAATAAAAAACACCAATGATAGCCTTTGCTGGAGAGGATGTGGAGTAAGGGGAACACTCATCCATTGCTGGTGGGAATGCAAACTTGTGCAACCACTTTGGAAATCAGTGTGGCTGTTTCTCAGGAAATTCATGATCAACCTACCCCAGGATCCAGCAATACCACTCTTAGGAATATACCCAAGAGATACCCAATCATACTACAAAAGCATTTGTTCAACTATGTTCATAGAAGCATTATTTGTCATAGCCAGAACCTGGAAACAACCTAGATGCCTTTCAATGGAAGAATGGATACAGAAAGTGTGGAATATATACACATTAGGAGTACTACTTAGCAGTAAGAAACAATGACATTTTGAATTTTGCATGCAAATGGATGGAAATAGAAAATCCTATCCTGAGTAAGGTAACCCAGACCCAAAAAGATGAATATGGCATGTACTCACTCATAAGTGGATTCTAGCCATAAATAAAGGACACTGATCCTATAATTCATGATCCTAGAGAAGTTAAATAAGAAGGTGAACCTGAAGAAAAACAATATCCTCCTGGATATTGGAAGTAGACAAGATTGCTAGGCAAAAGTTTGGAGCATGGGAGTGGGGATGGGGTGGGAGTAAGGGGAGATGGGGAGAGAAAAGGGAGAAGGGGAGGATGTGGAGACCCTGGAGGAATGGGATGGTTGGGATGGAGGAAGGGTGGATATGGGAGCAGGGAAGTAGATATCTTAATTAAGAGAGCCATTTTTAGGGTTGGCAAGAGACTTGATTCTAGAGGGGTTCCCAGGTGTCCAAGGAGATGTCCCCAGCTTGTTTCTTGGGCAGCTGAGGAGAGGGCGCCTGAACTGGCCTTATCCTATAGCCACACTGATGAATATCTTGCATATCACCATAGAACCCTCATCTGGCGATGGATGGAGATAGAGACAGAGACCCACATTGGAGCACTGGAGTGAGCTCCCAAGGTCCAAACGAGAAGCAGAAGGAGGGAGAACATGAACAAGGAAGTCAGGACCGTGAGGGGTGTGCTCACCCACTGAGAAAGTGGGGCTGATCTAATGGGAGCTCACCAAGGCCAGCTGGGCTGTGACTGATGGAGCATGTGATCAAACCGGACTCTCTGAACATGGCTGAAAATGGGGGCTGACTGAGAAGCCAAGGACAATGGCACTGGGTTTTGATCCTACTGCATGTACTGGCTTTGTGGGAGCCTAGTCTATTTGGATGCTCACCTTCCTACACATGGATGGAGGAGGGAGGTCCTTAGACAGGGAACCCTGACTGCTCTTTGGACTAGAGAAGGAGGGGGAGGGGGAGGGGGAGGGGGGAGGGGAAGGGAAATGGGAGGAGGTGGAAATTTTTAATAAAAAATGCTCCTGCAATATTATAGATTTGTTCCATTCTTTAAATGAACCTAGTGAGAATTGACAAAAAAAGGGACTGGACATTCAACTAAATGTGACATACAGAACCCTTGAGCCTTCTACTCTATCACTATTAATCTAAATTCAGTAGCCTGTTACTTTGAGTTTAATTTCAAATCTGTCAGAACATGATTTTAATCAAACCACACACAAATTGGATTGAACTTGCCATTGAATCTTAAGCACTACCAAGCCTAATTACTCATCTGATAAAAGTAGTGCTCAATGTCCAGCACATGGAGAACACTTAGGAGTTGATGGATAGAATTAGCTAGTATAAGCAGTTGTACGCATGGGAGGTAGTACAGCCACTGCTTGATAATTCAGGACGTAAAGAAAGGAAAGACGAAACTGTGAGAAAGCAAGAGAAAAAAAATGACGGAACATGCAAAAAATAGACAAAAAAAAAAAAAGAAAGAAGGGTGAGAAAGACAAGATAACGGAAGGGAGCACAGGAATATGAAGTTAAACAGAGCATGTGTTGAACACGTAAGATGCTATGTGGACTGAAGAATCAACAACAACAAGACCTACCAGCTGGTGTTACGGGTGTTTCTGCTGTAATTCTAAGGCAATACACTCTTCTTCATGCTTTCCTGTAAGTATGTGTATTATGGCAAAAATCTTACCAGTCTATGTTTACTGTGTTACCTCGTCTGAAAAATAGACCTATCTGTGTTACTTACTGTCAGACCATGTATTCAGAATACACAAGGACTGGCTTTAATTCTCAGAAACAATTAGCAATATAAAATAGAAGTTTGTTTAATCCATTAAAAAGTGTGGTACTTATTAGGACATAAAATAAGCAATGTGAAATAAAATACTCTTTGTATAAGCAAAAGGAAACATGAAGGTGATTTCAAAGGTCTTATTATAGGTTATCTATTTTTAAAATATCTTAATTATGTTAATACTGCATGTAAATACAAATTTTCAAAAAGGTATTTTAGCTAGATGTTTGACATTTAACACTTAATAATATGTCCTTTCAAAGAAATATTTATAAGGCCAGGTTTGTTTAACATCTACTTTCATTGTAAAGGGGTAATTTTTACACTTCACACTTTACAAAAATTGTCTACTCTATAATATTTCCTAGGTAGAAAAAATACATAGAGAATCATAACAGAAAACACAATGAAAATGGTGTCAAAAAGAAATAATTATTCTTAACTACTAGATTGTAATTTTTATAATGATTGAACACAAAAATCTGATACAAATATATCACCTAAGAATACAGCTGCTTGAAAAGGTTAGCAATTTGCATAGGCTACTGGTCATGTCCTCTAAATAAGGGTCATGAAGGTACTATAGGGTAAGAAATACAGAAGCCAAAAATAAATAAATAAACAAATAAATAAACCCACCCTGGTTTATTTAAAATGTGTGAGCTACTCAGAACCAAGGTTTGAGACAGGGAATGGGTAGAGGAAGCATTAAGAAGACACTTAAGATTCTTCCTAAGCTCTCCCATCTCATCGACTTTGTTCTATCATGGTGCACCCTACCACCTCAAAAACTGTTGTGCAGCTATCTGGGCAAAAGTTTGGCTGACTGAGGCTAAAGTAGATAGAAGCAGACATGATTTGGATGTTTCTTCCTGTGTGTCTGATCTAACCCACAATACTTTTTTTTTTATTACAGATGTATAAACTGCTTCTTTCTCTATTCCACCAGAAAAAAACAACAATGCGCATAATCTAAACAAAAGTAATAACCTGCCCAATTATTCCAAAGTTAAGTGGGTAGATATCTACAGTAAAGTGCAACAAGCTCCAGGCCCAAAGCCCAGGTCACCCCCAAGAACAATAAGCAATTTTAACCCCTGAGCCATATCTCAGACCCAGAACAAAATATTTATTTTAGCTTTTCATTAAAATATAATTACACTATTACCCACACTTCTTTCCTCCTCTCAATTCTTTTCCTGTACTAGCCTTGTTACCTCTTGAAATCATGGCTTCCTTTTCTTATTGCTATTGTTTTATAAACACACATACATGGTTTAATATGTTAATACAACTTGCTGAGTATGTGTAGCGTTACTTGTATGTACATGATTTCAGGGCTGACCACTTGGCACAGAAGAAAAGAATTTAGAAGAGATATAGGAAATAAGATTACAATTTTACTGTTGGTGAGGACAGCCCAATCACACAATTATGCTTTCTCTGACTAATCACAAAAGAAATTCTGCATTTTCATTTATTTCCCAACTTTGCATTTTGTGAGGCCACTGATTGACAGCTTTTAGCATGGTTTCATTTAAAGTATAGCTAGTTCATTTAATATAAAAAGAGGATATGCAAGTCTATTTCACTTTGCTGACTGAATCAGATCGTGAGTGGGTTGCAGCGAATGTATAAAGACAAAGCAGGTACTGTAGCAAGTGTCTAGATATTGCTGTGTGACCGCTCTCTGGCACACAGCCACACATGTTAACCTCCACCTAGAATTAGAGTTTTCAAGGATATGTCCAAAATGATATAGCCAAATAATGGGACTTGAGAATAAAGTTTGAAGTTATTGATTGGTGAAAGAACATACCATCAAAATAACTAAGAACATACTCATAACCTTACACTTTCTTTTTCTCATCAGACAGATAAAAGCACACTTGTAGGCTGGTATCAAAGGAAATGCCTGTGACACTGAGAAAATAAATGTCAGGTGTGGTGGCTGAGCTCATTTTTCTTCTTATTAAACTTGCCAGTTGAGAGAGAAAATAGCAGGTTGATATATAGGAATAGACTAGAGTCTTTCTTTAGCAATATTTTAGCTTAAAGAATTTATACCACTCATCACATCTACTTATATTGATAGATAACAAAGAATGTTGCACTTTGTTAAGTTGGTATATAACTTTGAAAGTTAAATATATGAAGTATTTTTAGTATTATAAACATAGTAATTAGCTTTTAAATTTAATTTAAAAAGTAAATAAAGGGAGGGACAGTAAGATAGCTCAATGGGTAAAGGTGCTTGCTGCACAATTCTGATGATTAGAGTTAGATGTTGTCCTTCAACCTCCATATGCACAATGCTGATGGTGCCCATACTCATCATGCACACACAAGATATACACATACAATAACAAAAATATGAAGTAAATACAAACCTAAAGAGAATCCTTCTTAATTATTTGACATTGCAATCATATACATCATTTTATTAATGTTGACTTTTAGCGAAGATGAAAATTTCCATGGAAGTATTTTATTATGAAGTGGCCCTGGGAACGCTGGAGAGGGAGAAGGGAATGCGAGGAAGGGAAGAAGCCCTGGTGCAGTGACATCTTCAGTACTTTAGAGAGTAACCGTGGCTCCACCTTTCAGGATAGTATTAGAGGAAAATGTGTTGGCCCTCATCTGTGTCTGCCTGGAGAAGGGAGCTGGCTTTTGGGTCATCTCTGCACTAGTCAGGAAGGTAGGCTGTAGCCATTCACTGATGGCAGTGAACAAAGACTGCAGCTACTAAATCTGGAACAAGCCCACGTGCATCCCACAATGGGATGTGACAGTCAGTGTCCATCCTAGTGCAACAGTCATAAGAATGCATATTGGCTATGCATGCAGGCTGAGCACTAAGGGAACATGAGGCAGTACTGGCTGCATTTCTACAATTTACCTGGAAAAGGCTCCAAAGTTTGACAGGAGAGAGGACCATTTCCTTAGGAAGTGGAGAGTAAAAGACCCAAGTGCCTGTTCACTTATAGGGACAGTGCTCCACATTAAAAAATAATAACTTTGTTATCATTATAATCTTTATTATATTCATTTAGTACTTCATAATATTTCTTCACAAAGTATTGAAAAGTGATGGAGGAAGGTCATTGGTTAAAAAATAAAGAAACTTCTTGGCTGGCCCTCATAGGTTAAAACATAGGTGGGAGGAGTAAACAGAACAGAATGCTGGGAGGAAGAGGAAGTGAGCTCAGAGATGCCATGCTCCCCCTCTCCCGGGCAGATGTGATAGTTCTGCTCTCTGAGGCAGACACATGAAGCTCAGACCCAGGATGGACGTAGGCTAGAATCTTTCCCGGTAAGACTGATGCTACACAGATTATTAGAGATGGGTTGATCGGGATATGAGAATTAGCCTGTAAGGGCTAGAGCTAAAGGGCCAAGCAGTGTTTAAAAGAATACAGTGTCCGTGTAATTATTTCGAGGCATAAGCTAGCAGGTGGCCGGGGTGCTGGGAATGCAGGCCCGCCACTCCTATTACTACAGAAAAGCAGCTTGCATATAGTTAAATACAAAATATTATCTAATATTAAAATATTAGAACTTCAGCATACTGCTTACTAAACTGTAAAATTGGAATAAAATTGCTGTTTTCTTTTAATCATGACTTTTAGCTTTTAACATCACCAACATGTTTAAATTATTTATAATCTCCTTTATCCTATGTATTGACATTTCTTACATTGATCATTGCCAACAATGATAACCCATAGTTTCATCCATTTGGTGTTAATGACTAGGTATTTTTAAAGCAGAATAATACTGCACTGTATCTATATGTTAGCTTCTTTATCCATTCATCCTCCTGTTAATTCATAGTTGTTTCTAGGTCTTGACTCACTTGTATAAAAGATGTAAAATTAATACAAAAAATAAAATGTTCATTGTCTGAGATATGACTCAGTGGCTAAGAGCACTGGCTGCTCTTGCGGAGGACCTGAGTTCAGTTCCCAGAACCCACGTGTTGCCTCACAATAATCTGTAACTCCAGTTCTCAGTGGCCCAAAACCTTCTTCTGACCTCTTTGGACACCAAGCACATATATAGTACACATATAACACTCTGGCAAACACATTCATAGAAAATAAAAATGATTAAATATAAAAATAATTGTTTAGAATACTCCCATATGAGTTTATCTTTTCCTATCATCTTGTAGGTGTCCTATTTCACAACCTGATGAAAATAGATATATGTTAGGTTGTCATAAATCATCTAAATAAAAAACTAACTCCTGTAAATGGCTAGTGATCAGGTTTGTATATGTGTGTCTCCTTAGAAAGACAGGCAGGAAGACATAAGTTACTGCAAGAAGGAGTTTCAAGAGCAAAACTAAGGTGTGGTGTGATTACACACACATATATACTAAGGTGTAGTGTGGTTGTATGCACACATAATCCTAGCATTTAAGATAGACAGGAGTGTTCTGTGAATTCATGGCCAGCCTGGTTTCCAGACAATCCTGATCGAGGCTGTGGGATTTTAATTCAAAATAAAACAATAATATAAGCATGTATAAAGGGAAACTAAGCAGGGAAGAATATTTGAATTAGTATAAAAATTGAAATAATTTGTAAATATAATTCTCATCTACGTTAAACTGATGCTGGAATCATCTAACAGGGTTTTTTGAGGTAATATTGATATGAAATATTTGTGTCTCTTGGTTTTTTCTGCCCTTTCATTTATAGAATACTGAACAAGAAGTACTTTAATTAATAAAATGAAACAAAAGTATGTCGCTGATATATAACACTATATAGAATTTGAGGTAAAATGTTTTATGTATTGTTTACATACTTTTTAGTTGAGTTTAAAGGAAACAGTTTTGCCAACTATCTGTAAAATAAGGAATAAACAATTGCTCAGAGTGGGACAACTGTTCTCTATTCTCACCCTTTCAAAGCATAACGAAATCAAGAAAGAGCACTTCATCTCAGAGTGCAAAGGTAGAGCGAAGCAAGGACGAGCGGGTGCTGACTCAGATCCAAAACTACTGTGGGCGCTTTAATCCACACTTTACATGCTGGTGTGTTTCATTGTCACAAACCAAAATTAAACAAAATCAAGAGTTACTTAGTACCATACAACATAGCAATAGAGAAAACTGAAACAACAACAGAGAAAATGGAGAAAAGTAGTTGCTTATTTAGTCATGAATGTAATTGTATATCCCACATTTTATCCAGGGTCTATAACTAGAGGAGCTCCTTTAGCCCAGATTTCCTTAATTTCTCTTCTTGTTTTTTAAACATATCTGCTTTAATCGCCAATCTGAAGACCAAATAAATGACTCTTTAAGAGTTTTTGTAACCTCTCTGTCATTGTTGATTTTTAATTGATATCAATTAAACTACATTTTTCTGTATATAATAAAAATCCAAAATCTTCTAAGAGATTTCTAAATTTGTGGTTATAATTTCTTTAAAAGTTAGCCAGGTGGTGGTGGCACGTACCTTTAATCCCAGCACTCTGGAGGCAGAGTCAGGCAGATCTCTGTGAGTTCGAGGCCACCCTTGTCTACAAGAGTTAGTTCCAGGACAGGCACCAAAGCTACACAGAGAAACCCTGTCTCTAAAAACAAAACAAAATTAGAGAAAAAGTGTTTCAATGGTTGACTTGAAACTTGTCTAATCTCTGAAACCAACTCTCTAGCCTGTTTGCCTTTAATTACCCCTGTTATGAGACCACCCTGGAATTATTTGTACAACTTTTATTAGAGTAAGGTGTGTAAAGAACGGTTCAGTTCTCCCCAGCACCCTCCTTAAGAATGGAATAGGAGTTAGGCGGTGGTGGTGCAGGCTTTTAATCCCAGTACTCAGGAGGCAGAGGCAGTATGATCTCTGTGAGTTTGAGGTCAGCAGGTCTACAAGAGATAGTTCCAGGACAGGCTCTAAAGCTACAGAAAAACCCTGTCTCGCTAAACCAAAGGAAGAAGAAATGAATGGAAGAGGAACAACAATAAAGTAACTTCCAATGACATATTGCTATATCCATCGTCTGTCTTATTGTATTAGAGCTGTAATGAAACATGACCAATGCAACCTATACAAGGAAGAAGGAAGCATTTTGCTTGGGTCTTGCTTGAGGTTTGAGAGGGATGTTCTTTGACCACCATGGTTGGAATCTTGAGAGCAAATTAGGCAGACATGGTGCTGGAGCATAGCTAAAGAGTTTATATCCTGGCATAGTCTTTTACAGCATCAAAGCCCATCCCCAGTGACACTTCTTCCAACAAGGCCACATCCCCTAAGACATCCTAAATATTCCACTAACTGAGGATAAGCATTCAGACATTTGAGCTAAGTGAGGTGGGGTAGATTTTTATTCAAATCAACATATACATAGATGATTATTGCTCAACTTTGGTGCGAGAAGCTCCCTGCAGTCGATGTTAATTAACACAGAACCCATAATGGGACAATGAGTAGAGAGTGAGAAATCTTGGAGCATCATTGATTTGACCAATCCCCTCCTCTTAAGGTTCAAAAATCTATGCAGAAAAAGAGGCAAGTAGATTGAGGTGCTGGGAGATACCATGGGAAACAGTCTCTTACAGACCCAACAGGACAGATACACATATGAACTCACGAAGACTGTGTAAGCAAGTGCAAGAACTATACAAGACCAGACAAAATTCAAGCATAGATAAAGAAGTGTACCAAAAGTCACACCCCAACAAAGAAGCGATTTATAGTTGATAACTACTGGAAAAAGAAAAGTTAGTTTCTCCAGTGGGCTGTCACTGGAAACACCAAGTGTATCAAGAATACCAGGTGAGTCCAAATGCCCAAAAGTAGTTCAACAACACAAGATGAACTCCAAGGCTTGGTTTGGTTTTGTGCACTTGTGTTTAGATTTTTTTGTCTTTTGTCTTTTTGTTGTCTTGTTTTGATTTTCAAGGTTTATTTTGAGAGAGAGGGAGTTAGCGCGACAGGAAGAGGAAGAAAGAGACAGAGACAGAAAGAGGAAAAAATAAGAAATTGGGTAGGAAGGGAAGGTAAGGGGATCTGAGAGGAGTTAGAGGAGGGGAAAGAATATGATCAAAATAAATTTTATCATAATATTTTTAAGTAACAACAACAAAAAGAATAACAAAATGAATTTTGTTCCCTCTAGAATCTCTGTTTCTTACTGGTGGTATTCTTCACCAGTGATTTTTCTAAATGCCCTGAGGGGGGACATTTAGAAGCAGTGCCCCTACCTGGGAGAAACTTCTCTCTCTTGGAGAGAATTTCTATATATTTGCTAACCTTTGTCTTGATGAGCTGTTCTTTCTGAGGTTGAATAACCCTGTCTTCACCTTGCTAATGAAATGCTTTCACTTGGCTGATGTTTTCCTCACTTCTAAGGAGTGCCACTATATGACACATGCTTATTAAAAAACCAGAAGTCATAATTCAAATAAAGGATGCTTAGAATCTTCTAACCTCATGGGGATTATGGTGAATTTTGCATAGATGTAATTATTTTTCTCAAGTCACACAGCGTGTCCCTTTGAGAATGATTGTCCTTAAAAAAAATTAGTGACCACCAGTCAAGTTAATAAAACATCTTTACATCTCTTCTGTCAGTAAAATTAAAACAACAATATCTTGCATTTCAGAATTTTTCTGATGATTAAATGAGAAGAAATTTAGCATATAATAACTATTTGGAATATTTTATTATGAGTAATAAAAATCTAAGATTCAAATCTAGAGATAAATATTTTCTTACCAGTTAACATATACTGACTTACACAGTGTTTCCGAAATATCTAAAGGTCAGTCAAAGACAAACTCCTATCCCAAGGGGGTTTAAAAGTGCCTGCTGAAACTGGCAGGCATTTCTCGGTGTTACTGTCTGTAATTATTGTGTTTGAGCACAATGAGCTGAGTTTCTTCCATGAAAAGGCAAGATTGGGGCTATATTAGGTAAAGCTGTCTGAAAGATGGATTGAAACAGACTGAAGGAAGGAGACTTTTGAAGGTTAAAGTGGGCCCATAGCTGAAAGATGGAGAATTTCCTTCTTATATTTGTGTCACGCATACTTCTCCCAAATACAACTCCATCTCAGCTTTCTCAAATGGTCGGAGATGTCATTTGAGTTTCAGCAATGCTGAAAAGTTTCCAGTATTTCCAGGCTGTCCTACCTACTAGGAAGATTGACCAGCCATGCCGCAGTTAATTCTAAGGAGAAGTTAAAGGAGTACTGTTAAGAAAAAGTTGCAGGATGTCAGAAGCACAGAGAAAGTCCAGGGGAACTTTCTCAATATGAGAACTAGCACCCCACTGCAGTTGTGTGTGTGTGTGTGTGTGTGTGTGTGTGTGTGTGTGTGTGTGTGTGTGTGTGTGTATGTGTGACAGTAGAGAGGAGACAATAGCAAAGGGATCAGGGTAAAGTAATCAGAAACAAGGCCCTGTGGTAATGCAGTCATCAGAGTTGCAGGAAGACCCTTGATTTGCTATCTTGCCTGAAGACGTGATATCGTTTATCTCCTTAATATTGCAGTCCATTGGCACTTCCTTTACTAAGGAGATGCCTGCAAGACCTTCTTGTCTTCCTGGTCAGGAGTTTTCTAAAAGACCATGTCCCATTTCTGCCATCATTTCCTTGACTCTGTTTTTTGTTAAAACACCCAGCGGAAAACACATCTCAGAAAAACCCTCCATAGTGGAGAGGGTGTCTTCAGCAAAGGCGTAAAGTACTCCCAAATAAAGTTCCCACAAGTTCATAAGAATTTACAACTCCCAGGATCACAGTGCATGCTATGGGACAGAGCAGGAGTTATATATAGCCTGGGCTACTTCTTGATGTCATCCAGCAAGTCCACACAACAAAGTGCATTGGCAGCATACAACATTTCATAACTCCAATTAGATCATCTTTTCAATGAGCATCAACATTCAAAAGTGGGGAAATTATATATTGAGTAACACATTTCCCTGTGTCCTTTCTTTCAGCCAGGTCTCTGTTTCTGGTCTGTGGTAATGACAGAAATGGGAAGAGTCCTGAACAGATGTGTGGACGCTTCAGAATACCTAAGTGACAGCCACGCAGGAAGCAGCCCATGGTCACTGAGTTCTTGGGGAAGGGGTGATGTGACTTTGCCGTAGTATAATTTCTTGAATGATGTCATCGAAGAGGTGTAACATTTTCCCCTTGGTTCTTTATTATAATGCAGAGCTGGACAAAATGAGTCTATGCTTTAAGTTTAGGCAGGCATGTATTAAAATCTTTTCCTTTCTTCTTTTAAGTTCTACCTCCAGTGTAACGGTATTTAAAGGACACATCCCACAGAATAAAGGGTTTTTCTCATTTTTTAAAATTTCTTCACTACATTGGTTAGATATTTCCCACTGCTGTTTCAAGCACCCTCTCCATGTGCCCTTGCTGTCAGGGTTAACATGTAGAGGTCAACTGTTTTAGAAACAAGCCCTCCCTGCCTGATTGCACTCTACCGCACATGCTCCCTTCTCCTTTCCAGGCTGACAGTTGTACTGCACATGAAATCTGTATACCTTCTCGAGTTAACTCTGGAGCAAAACAATCAGGAACTATTTTAAGCATATTGACATTTATTCTTAAAAGTCATTAGCTTTAAATAGCATCAAATTGTACACTCACTAACTAGTTCTGTCAAATTTCAATATACTATTTTTCCGGGGTTAAGAATAGCTCCCTCCCCCCAAAATCAGTAGTGTTAAAACTCCTCTGAATAATCACTTAATTTACCTTTCTAACTAGAATTGATTATTGTGATATTTTGATATTTATCTGCCCCAGCTTTCAACCGAATTCTTCTGTGTGTACAATGACAAGTGGTATCTATATAAATGGGATCATGTCACATTTTCATGCCCCCGTTCTCATTGGGAGCTTTAAGCTGTCTCTGAATGTTGTTATTTCTTGAATATCTTTGCAGTTAATTTTCCAATAGTTTCATAGAATTTACTATATGCCAAACATTGTCCCCCAAAATCATTTTTAATAACTTCTTGACACCTGTGGGCTGTACTCCTTGGCCCACTGGACTGACCTCTGCTGTCTGTCTTTTGAACACAGATATGCTAAAGTTCCAGACACTTGAAAAAGAACTATGTTTGGCCCATCCACTTTCTCTGTTTCATTCTGTCTCTTTCCTGGAATTTATGAATATCTAGAATTGGTGAATACCCAAGATAGCTTCACATTACCCTCAGTTCTGTTATTCTGCTGGTTACTAAAAATCTCACTGTATTTACTTACTAATCCTGTGATTTAACTCTTAAAAACCATCAAATTCGCTTCTCTCACACCTGTTCTCCTTCTCTTCCAATCACCCTCTGAATGCCCGTGTCAACCTTCAGCATTATTTCCATCTTGTTGTGTTTAATTTTAAGCTATGCCTTTTAGACACAGCTTATGTGAGAGGAAGGAGCTTGGAAGTGCTCCACAGCATGAAGCTGTAGCCCCTCACTGTCAGTAGACAGAAGGTCTAACTGGCACCTGTCTCTCCCTCCGCTCTGTCTCTGCTCTCGCCACTTACACTTTCTCCATTAACACTAGAGTATTTTTAGTTCCTTACATAGATTTGGTTATTTTAGAACTATGTACAGATTTTGCATGCTTGTCTGTCTTCCCTCTATCCTTCAGGGATCCTTTGCCTTGCAGTTCTTTGGAATTCCATTTTTCCTGCCTTATTTCTCATTGATTCAAAATACAAACCCTCCCTAGTGTATCATTGTAAACAAATGTTAAGTCAGAGGGAGCAATATTTAATATTTTTAAATATGTATAATTTAACCATGTTTTGTGTTTTTAAAATATAAACATTATGATTTCTTATTGATTGACACAATGATGCCTATCAGACATAGCTGACTATTTTAATTTCATGCTGTCATTAATTATACTGATAGATTAATTCAACTGTTATCCTTGTGCCTAACATGATTAGCAACACGACATAATACATTGCTAAAATTCTGAACTGCAGGAATTAAAATTTTATTCTCACTACTCGCTGCCTTGGTATTTGTGACCTTCGCCTTACAAAGCCTCAGTCTATTTGGAGTGATATTAGAAGGCTATGTTGCAGAGATGTAAAAAAGAAACAAAGTCATGAAGAAAACATACCTTATTATTGGTTCTCTTTTTTTCTTTTGGTCAAATTCATCACTAGGTTAAACCAACATGTACTCTAGTGAGCCATTAGCTATACATTTTCTAAGAGGCTCAGATACATGGCAAGACTCCAGGTGAGCTTGTCTTGACATTTTCAATGATATGCTTAGGCTAAACATTATAGAATGGAGAAGAGACTTTAAGGTGGTTTTTTTTTTTTTTTTTGGTATAGGACGAGTGAATAGAATGGTACCTGTTTAGTGACTGAATGGTGCTGAGCTACAGAAGTTCTGGTGATCATAAAAATACTTCCAGAAGAAGATTTGAGCCTTTTGGATGATTCAGCTTGCAAAGTCACCTTCCAGAAACCCTGAAGACCTGAGTCAGATGACAACTTGTAGAAGTCAGCTCTTCCACCATGTAGACTTCTACAAGTTGTCATCTGACTTTCACGTGGGCACGCTGGCATATATACTGCCTCAAATAAACAAACATATCAAAAAGTCTTTAACAATTCTAACTCCTGTCTTAATGGTTATGTCAAATATATTATCTCATTTAAACCTTACCACAGTCTTTGACACACTCATTTCAGATAGTATGCATGCAAAGCATTGATTAAGCAATCTAACTACTTTTAGAGTTTCTATATCCTTTTGATGCTGACCTTTTTATCTTTCTTTCTCCTTCCTTCCTTCCTTCCTTCCTTCCTTCCTTCCTTCCTTCCTTCCTTCCTTCCTTCCTTTATTAGGAAGAGAAGATTCAGGTTCAGGCCCCAGGTCAACTGGGGAATCCATCCAGACTCTTCATCTTGCGTCCTGTTTTCTTCTGTGTCCCCATGCTGTCAGCCATCAGGTGCCCACAGTGCCTTGAGCCTGGATAGGGAGGTGGCCACAAGGTTCTGAAAAGTGGCTTTCCCCTGGATTGGGTCTTGGATGATAGCCATGGGTTAACTCACAATGAGGAAGATGATCATGGAAATAACCCTTGTGAGCTGGATCTACCTCTATGTAGAAACGACACAGGAACACCTGAGTCCAGAGCAGTGATTGCTGTCAATATTCTTATTCTGGATTTCATGTTTTGATGGTGGTCTTTAGATCTTAGAGGAAGACCATTACAGAAAACCATGACCAGACTTGTAGAGCTCAGTCCTAAAGAAGATATTTACAAAACAATTTCCACATCCAGTGCTCTGCAAACATTGAAATGGAGGAAAAAGGATTGTAAGAATCAGAGGATCATGGGATTTCCTGTGAGACTGTGTCTCTAGTAAAGTCAGAAGTGACAGTCATAAGGTCTTATCAGCATGATTGCCTAACATGAGTTGAACAAGGTCAACAAGAGACATGGAAAAAAATATGGCAAAAAGACCAGGAGGCCTGAACAAAGACCTAAAGGCAATTCAGGACTACCAAGTAGAAGAGATGGTCTTTCTCTGGGAAAAAAGATATCAATTCATTATCCAATGCCAAATGTTCAGCCCTGAAAACACACATAAACGGAAGATTATGGAGACTGAGAAGGTTATATATGCATGTGACATTTAAGGAGAAATTGGCCATGGATTTGAAAGAGAACAAAGAAGGGTATGGAAGAATTTGGAGGCAAGAAGGGAAAGGGGGAAATGATGTAAATACATTATAATCTCAAAAATAAAAACATAATCAAAAAAGGAAAAAAACCGATTAGATTATAATGATGCTTTAATTCACTTAAATATGCATTTATTACATACACAGAGGAAAAGAGTGCCATGGTCTGAGTGTTGCTAATGGTCTGTTCCTACAGGAGGTTTGGTGCTCATGATGGCAGTATTGGAAAGTGTTAAGAATCTTAAGTTACAGACAGCTGGGTCCTATTACCAGAGTCTTTATGACACTGGAATAATGCAACATAAAACTGCTCTCCCAGACTCTTCTCTACTTTCAGTGTGGATATTATCAAAGAAGGAGCAAGTTTGGCCCTTCCAGTCCTCACTTTCTCTGCTTACTCTGTAGCCCTTCTCATGTACACTTGGCCCCTAATCCTATATCTACAGGGCACGTTGCCTGAACTTCCCTTTGCCATTTGGAAGTGAGACCACAAAACTAAGTAAACTCTTTTACTTCCTTAGCAGACTATTCAAGTGTTTCATTATAATCATGAAATCTAGCTACTATATGAGTAAAGAGGAGATGAATACTATATGATCAAAGATGCTTGCACACTGGTTACCGAAACAACTGTGAGACAAAAGGAAGCATTTAATTAAAGTTTCATTGGACAGCAAAGGAGTATTTGATTTTGATTGGGAGAATTTAATTAGTCTATGAGGAGTCTGTAATGTTTTGGGAATTATGGACACAGGCCTGCTAGCCAATAGTAAGTAGCAGCTTCCAGAAAACCATCCTTCTTTACTGTAACTTGTGCTTAAAGGAAGAAAAGAGTGTAACGGTGACTACAGAAAACGCTCTCATACACAATTGGTAATTCATGTGATTTAGTGATATACAAGGGGTACTGGATGGGGCTCCAAATGTCACAGCGTACATCAGTGACAACTCTTTCCAAACTGAAGGATCTTAGGTGAAAAAGCAACCTCTCAAACATCTCTTGGTTCTTATGTAATTGCAAAATTTTATTATGAATGATAAGAAAATAACTCTTACTTACAAAGTTTAAATTTTAAAATACTATACCATTAACCTTTCACATTACTTTTTTCCTCTCCATTGTGTTTCCAGCCATGATTTCAGAAACGTTACTTTCTGATTTAAGTGATAGTTACTTTACACCATGAACTGCCGCAACAATAACACTTAGAACTAATTGCTTCAGGTTATAACACCCTTGGAGTTACAATAGTCTCAAAATTGGCTTTTATTATTATGAATGATTATCTTAGCAGTATTACTTTCAACTTCTTAGCTACTGGCTTTTGAATTTCAAATGGACTTAGTAAAAAGGATAGCTTTTCTGGTCTTTTAATTGAACAGGTGGGAGGGGGTTATATTTGTGGGAAGCAAGTGAGAAACTGAAATCATGCTTGGTTCTTTGCTCCAGCTCTGTCCCCTTGAAGATTTGATGATGTTTTCAGTAGGAAAAAAAAAATGGCAGACAGAGCCATCTATCACAATAGAAGTAAACAACACTCTCAAAGCACAATGTTCATGATTTTTAAAGGGTTTTTTTTTTTGTGAGAAAAAGAATTTATTCTATGCTTTCCATCAGTGAAACAACATTGCGGCCATCTAGTCCGTTCTTTTGTTTAGTTACATTCCATTAAGCATATTCTGCAGAATGCCTTTTAATACGCCCAGAGAAAATTTACAACCGACTAGGCTGAATGTGCACTGACCTTCGCTCTTCCTTTGAAACTGCAGTATGGCTCATTTTACTCAAGCTGTTGAAACATTTGTGGCATAATGCATCAAATTAAAGCAACCAGCTGTGATGTTTAATTTAAGCTAAAAGTTTATGATCTACAACCACACAATACCTTTGAGTATAATTGATATTGTATGTAACTGTACTACGGTGACATGCAAGAATTGTTACAAAACGCCTATAAAATATCACATAATTTATCGTATTAAAGCCGTTTGGACTGCAGGTTTAAGAAGAGCACCATCATTTATACAAAGATGAAAATCAGAGGGTAAATGAAGAGACTTCAAAATCACTTTCTAAATATAGATGAGATGTGAAGTCATTTGTTCTCATGTGTCAGAAGCGAGGTCCTTTGTTTTATCCTCCATTGTTTATAAAGAAATTTACCAATTATTTACAACATTCTGAAACTTGGAAATGTCATTAGCCATGAGGCTCCACTCTGTTTATCACATCTTTCATTGTTTAAAAGTGAAGTCATTTAATAAGCACCCAAACAAGATGATTCTCATCCATCATGTCCCCTTTCTTTGTTCAGTATGATACATAGCACATACTTGCCTGAATGTCCCAGTTGATACTGACTGTGCCGTGCTATAGATCACTGAGGAACTCAAAAACTTGAGAAAACAACAGCCTTCTGAGGTGGCTCAGAGGCTAAGAGCACCGACTGCTGTTCCCGAGGTCCCGAGTTCGAGAGCAACTTGCTCTATGTAAATAATCGGTAAAAAGAAAACGTGAGAAAACACAGATGTAGGTAGGTGGATGGAGAGAGATAGATAATTCAGCAGGGAAATATAGTGTAAAGTTGTGATCATCCAAGATGGGCATGCCTTTCAGTTTTTTCAGTAACTAAAGATGATTAAAGAAAATCATTTCTTTAAAAAAATATTCAACAGGAATACTAAACTCACCTGTAAATATTTGCTGACTTATTTTGATGTCAGTTTTTGATTTGCATTTTCAGATAAAGATTAAAAAATAAGTAGGAAAATAGAGTAACTTTATCAAGGGCTCTCAGTGTAGGCAGGGGAATGGCAGACACTGGAGGAAAGTGGACCATTTGATGACCTGGGCAAACACCCCATCCATGAAACAGCCTCAAAATAGAAATCTATTTCTTCCTAGAAATAAAAAACTACCTCTAGGTTTGAAAGACATAAAATACTTTCACAAATATCAGGGGAAAGTAACATTTTAAATAAGTTCAGAGGTTTGCTACACAGTTCCTGACTTTATATGCTTATTTTAAAGACTTCACACACAAACCCTCCAGTGATTTGTGCTTGTAGATAACAGATTTATATAATCATATCATGAGAACATATTTGTTAACTTTAAAAATATCCCCTAAAGCTGTGCCTGGAGATAAGTGAGAGCAAAGGGGAGAAAAATGCTTCAACAGCACTTCTACGTGGAAGAGAACATTTTTCAGTGCCTCTGTCTAGGTGCACAGCTCCAGCAGGCAGCAGCTGGATAGAAAACAAAGAGTGGAGCCTCTTTGACTTTCCCTGCAACAGCATTCTCTTTCCCCCTGAGAGCAGATTAAGGAGGAGAGGTAGAAAGCTAAATCATTAATACATCTGGATATACAGTGCTACATGTTGGTGTTTGCATAGATTTTGAAAACTCGTTAAAATGTTAAATTCAGCTATTTAAAAAGTCATCTTGATAGATTTGAAATAGGAAATGCCCAGTGGGACTGTGACTGCCATCTGTTAGGAAGGCAAGCTAGGAGAATAACATATAGAGTAAAATCAAGGCACTCCTGATTTTTTCTTAGCCTTAATTGTTTGTTTAACAATATTGCTATAAATATCCACTGCTCTTTATTTTGTTTCAGAATTTACACACACACACACACACACACACACACATTCATATGCATTTCAACGCCTTGTGATTGTATGCTTAGGTAGTTGTAGCACGTGAGTGTTCAGAGCTGGTCAAGGTGAGAACACTATTAACATGGGCATCTATGTGGATTTTTAATGGTAATTAAAGTTTGTTTTCCTATTGGCAAGATGTATTCCCCCAAGACAAAAATCATACACACACACACACACACACACACACACACACACACACACACACACACATTAGGTAGAAGCTTTCAATGGAACTACTGGAGAAAACAGAAATCACAGCAAATGTTTGGTAATGTGTCAAAGTTGAGGACTACTAATGCCCATCACACTGAAGAGCTGTAGCAAACACCCAGCTGCAGTGAAGTGTATGTCCAAGAGTTGTTGCTTATAGTTTGGATCAATCAAGACATGAACTACTGACTGTATACTAGATTCTATGGGAAAGACAAAACCACATTTACAATCTGTGTACCTCAGCAGTGTTCAATATTGATGGAGAGGCAAAAATAAAAGAGGTGATTTAATAATAATTAGTGTAACTACAGACCCATAAAATGAGTTGCTGAACCCTAGAAAAGATATCACTGAAGACTGTACTCATTGTGCAAGCTTCATGGCGTTACGAACACCCTGATAAACAGTTTTATTCACAAACAAAATAAAGCCACAGAAATAGAGCACTTTTCTTCGTAAACATAATTCTTAATATTTCGGCTGAAAGTATATGGACATTGTTACTGTAAAGTCGCATTTAATTTCAAACAAAGTGGCATGACTCTCCAGTACCATCAATGACTTTCACCTGAAAGGCTGAACAGTCCCTCACCTGTCATCTTGCTTTCTCTCATCTATCATCAAATGAAATCTTATACTTTTCTCCTTAAAACTCAAAATTCACATCAATTTTCCAGTACAGAGTGATTATGTCACTGTTATTGGGGGGTGCTACAGTTAACGCAGGTGAACCTCCACCTTGAACTCACAGAAGGCTCACTATGACTCAATTGACAGGTGCACTACTTCCTTTCATTGAGAGGGCCAAAATATATTCAGAGAAAAGTACAGATTAAACTTCACAGACATAAGGAAGGTCTTGAGGGAAAAATGATAGGATTGCTCTAGCTAAGCCATTTCTAAACCAGGTGAATGACTCAGCCTGAGTTTCCTCCTCTAAAGAGTGACAAAAGAAACAGCTTGTAAATTTTAGGATAGCTTGATTATAAAAATTACATTTCACTTCAACTAAATAATTAAATGTATATTAACAAGAAGTACTGGTTGTTTCTTGGTGAAGTGTTACAAAAATGTCCCGCCCCTCAGTTGTGATGCTCTGCAGAAGCAAGGGCCTTCAACAGGTGGCCTTAGTGTACCTTAGTGAGACCACTGGTGGCATTCTCTGGAAAGAGAGGTGTCTTTTCCTCTTTCATGTTCAAGCTGCCACCTCCACTATGTGCTTCCAACATGATACACTGGCATGCCAATGGGGGCAATAGCAGTAGAGCCAACTGACCACAGACAGAAAGCTTCCATGCTGTAAACAAAAAGAATCCTTTTTCTTTTGAAGTTTGTTTATTTCAGGATATTCTCCTTGGTAATTTAAACTCTGTCCAACATTTAATTATTCATATTCTGACTTCCATTGCCCAAAGTCATTTTAGGAGCCATTAAAAGGAAATAGTAAAGTAAGAGAGGAGAGTCTCATACCTGGGAAGTATACCACAAAAATGCAGAATTTTGTTTTATACAGGCAAGTCTGAAAGTTTTTATAGCCCTACAACACAATTCAGACTATTTATGTACATATGTGTGCCTGTGTATATAGACTTCATACATAAACACACACTTGCATAATATGTAAATGGACTACTGATTACCTGTATTAAGAGGATAGAATCAATTAAAATTATGCTATAACAAGTTTTTTAAAAGCTTTAACATTCAGTGAACACAGCTCTTTTGATCAGTGTAAAATGCCAGAAAAAGAAAGAAAGAAAGAAAAGTGGCTACAGTTAGATCCTAACCATGAAAATCTCCAGCAGCCAAGAATGGAAGAGCATTCCATCCATCAGGCCATTATCTCTCTTCCATTCCGTCACTCTTCCCAGGAATACCCCATGGCCGCTCATGGCCATGATGGCTTGAGCATCCTCCACAGAGGTGGAATGTAATTCCTGTTTGACTGTGACTTTCTGCAGGACTCTGGACACTAGTTTTGTTATGTCTGTTACTGTACACTGCTGAATTACAGCACTGCTCTCTGTCACTTTGTGTATTTATGAGTTTTGACAACTAGATGTTAAATAACATAAGCTAAATGCTAAATATGTTCTCATGTGTGTAATCTGTGAGACTTAAAACATTTGTGGGGGGTTGATTGTTATTTTTGAATAATATAGAAAATATAATTTTCCTGAACTAAGTAATTCTTTTTTTTTGTTAAGGTTTGAGTGCTTTTATGAAGAATTCTTTACAAACAAAGCTCATTATTACAATACAAAGTTTTACCTTTGATTTCACTAAATAAAATTTAGTGTTGATACTCTTATAATATATATTTTCCAAATTGTTAAGCTAAATTATACAGACAAAGCTTCTAATTACAAGTTTAATATAATTGATTCAGACTATTATTTTACATTTCACTATACAAAATATATTAAATTTTTATATGAACCAATTACAATGAATAATTCTTTCCTTGAAGAAAGTTTGAGTCCTTTAAATCAGATGTTACTTTATAGATAAAACTTCATAATATTCACTCTCTTAGTTTTAATCTGAATATTCATCTGAGGTACATATAAATCTTATGAACAATTACTTCAATTACCGATGACAAAAATTTGGATTCTATTTTTAGCACCATTTATGACAACATAAGAGCAATTTGAGGTTTGTTCAATATGATTTTAGTGACAATAGAAAAGAGCCATTTGCTAAATACCATAAACATATGCAATCTGAATAAAGATATATGACTATCATTACATTTAAAATTAAACAAAGAATGTTAATTCTACCAATTCCAAATGATTTTAATACATGGATGACATATGAGGATTACATATGAATAAAAACAATACATTTTCTAATCAAAAATTAAGAATATCAGTTTTGAGTAGTCATTTGATGTATTTTTTAAATTTCTGAGTTATAGTAAGAAAACCTACTTGTTAGCAAGTACATTCAGTGTTAATTCAAGGTTAATTATTTATGAGCTTTTCAAATATTACAGATTTAATTTCCCATCATTTGGAGCCCCCAAAGAACACAAGAGTGAGTGGAAAAAAGGATGTTAGTGATGTCTATTGAAGTTTGTTGATAAATAACCTCTAAAACCACTCATATAAGAAGCAATAAGCAGTGAGAATGTCTTCTATGTGAAAAAAAAAAAACATACCCCTCAGAATCCTGTTTCTGGGAGATGGTGAAACCCATCTAATTGAATGACTTAGATGAAAAAAAAATATGATTCTTTTCCTGTGTAAATGCTGAAAAGTAGCATGGTTCTTCAAGAAATTGAATAGTCATGGCCTTTTCACAAACAACAAATTTTCTTACACTATAGAATTATTTAGTAGCCTAAAATGTAACACAAATAGTAAAGGTCATCTTAATAGAAATGATTCTTGAAAAGGTGTGCAGGGTTAATAATTCAACTCAAAATTCTGAGAGAAGGGCTGGGCTCACACCTATGTGAACATTCTCCCTGGTCTTCTGTGGTAACTTTCAGTCAAAGTCCCCAAGTAAAGCTGGGACTACAAAGATCTTTTGTGAAATAAGACTGGCGTTTCTTTGTCTTTATAATTTACTTCATTACTTCAACTTCTAACTCATCTGTAAATGCTCAACTTTCCCTTCAACGTGAATAAGTGACACTGCTAAATGAGTTTAGACTATGAGTAATTTCCCAAGTCAACCATTGGAAGAAAGATAAGCCAGGGAGGATGAGACTGACAATTATAAAGATGAATTGTATACAGGGGGAGCAGGAACAGAAGAGAGGGAAAAAAGCAGCAACAATGCTGCTGTTGTAATTGTAACCTAGTTCAATTTTAATTGCATATAAGACTATCATGCATATCAAACAGCTCTCATGATAGTCTTGCTAATAGAACATTGATGTCTTTACTGGCTGACCAAACAGTAATGTAATGTTAAATCTTAGCAAAACTGTTTCATAGCCAACAGGTAATCAAAGAAGGAAGCAAAAAGGTAATAGATGTGATATAATTTTCCCAGAAAGAATTGGGAAATTTAAACTGAATGGCAGTTCACATTCAATAAATGTGAAAGTCTTCAATGACTGATACGAATTCCACAGATTACAGAGACTTTGGAATGCTGCAGGCCTAGATTCTTAAAATACCTTCTTGTCTTTGAGTATCTTTAGCCCTTCTTTGAATAGGTATTTAATGCTCACCTCTCTGTGAGATATAACTCCCTTGTGTTTATTTATAAGGTAAAGCCTTTGAGATGGATGAACAGACCCCTTAGCCACCAACTTAATACAACATGGTCAGCTAGCATCTGATGCCGATAACAGTTATCCCTATTTTGCTGTAACCTGCCTAAATGGTGTTTCTAATAATGTATTTGAAAAGTATTTTGATATACGACTTTACTTTGTTACTATAAAAATGATGGAACTGCTGCCCATGGAACTAGCTGGGGATATCTCCATGGATACCTGGGAACCCCTCTCGAGTCAAGTCTCTTGCCAACTCTAAAATGGCTCCCTTAATTAAGATATATACTTCCCTGCTCCCATATCCACCTTTCCTCCATCCCAACCATCCCATTCCCCCAGGGTCTCCACATCCTCCCCTCCTCACTTTTCTCTACCCATTTCCCCATCTCCCCTTACCACACCCCACCCCCAAGATCCCAATTTTTGCCTGGCAATCTAGTCTACTTCCAATATTCAGGAGGATAACTATATGTTTTTCTTGGGGTTCACCTTCTTTAGCTTCTCTAGGATCACAAATTATAGGCTCACTGACCTTTATTTACATCTAGAATCCACTTATGAGTGAGTACATACCAAATTCATCTTTTTGGGTCTGGGTTACCTCACTCAGAATAGTGTTTTCTATTTCCTTCCATTCATTTGCATGCAAAGTTCAAGATGTCATTGTTTTTTTACCACTGAGTAGTACTCTAATGTGTATATATTCCACACTTTCTTTATCCAGAACATGGGGACAATGAGGGCTGACTGAGAAGCCAAGGACAATGGCACTGGGTTTTGATCCTACTGCATGTACTGGCTTTGAGGGAGCCTAGCCTGTTTAGATGTGCAGCTTCCTGGACCTGGATGGAGGGGGGAGGACCTTGGACTTCTCACAAGGCAGGGAACCCTGACTGCTCTTTGGACTGGAGAGGAAGGGGAAGGGGGAGGGAAATGGGAGGTGGGGAGGAGACAGAAATTTTTTAAATAAATAAATAAATAAATGAAAAAATATGAAAAAAATGATGGAACTGCTGCATTAGTAGATCGTGGCATTTGGAGTCCCTAGACACGTGTTCTCATGCTTTGCTCTCTTGTTTGTCTCTATACCAAACTCTTTCCAGTCACCTTCAAGAGGCGTGCTGTGTGTTTCACAGTCGGAGCATCAGGCACCACAGATGCACACGCTCTGACTTTTACAGGGGCTCACCTTCCCACTTTACATCCTAAATTCTAACTAGTATGAATTAGCATTCGGCAGACAATAAACTTGTCTTTTCACTACTCCAAAGGTCGCTTCTGACAAATTCAAACTGCTAGAATGGAGAAGAATAGCCTGAAAAGATCTTCTTGCTGAGAAGCTGTATCCATGGTGCGTTCTCACCCCTATTCATGCCTGCGCAAAAATCAGTTTTCTGATTAAGCCCTGATTAAGGAGAGCACTGCCTGTTCCAATCACATGCTTCTTCCTTTATCCTTGGCCACTGGCTGGCCTCTATCACAATTATGTATCTATAAAGCAATACCTGATTTAAATGACCCAAACTTTCTTCAAGCAAAGAATGTACCAGTTTCAGCAAAGTGAGAAATTGCTGCATTATTTTTAAAAAGCCAGTGCCCTAATTCTCGTCAATTACATACATGAGAACACAGTGCATGGTATCCTACACTTAGTTGTTAAAACTCATCAGAACAAAAAGTGACAGTCAGCAGAGCTGTAAATTAGCAGAGTGCAGTAACAGACATAACAAAGATACTCTTCATAGCCTTGCAGAAAGTCACAGTCAAACAGCCATTCCATTCCAACCCTTTGTAGACAAGGCTCAACACATCATGGCCATCAGCAGCCATAAGGTATTTCCAGAAAGATGTCCGGAATTAAAACGTTAACTGCTTTGAATTTTCAGGGTTGGGATCTGACCATAAGCACCTTTGGTTTTTCTTTCTGGTATTTTACACCGATCAAAAGAGCTGTGCTGATCAGGGACAAATAAGAATTAGGGTCAGAGCCTTCCAGTGAGTAGGAAAAGGGCTACAATGAACTCATAGAAGTGAGTAAGCAATCTGAGAAATACAGGAAAGAATGGGAGACTTTGAAACATTAGTGGAGAGAACAAGGAGCAAGGGAGGAGAGACCCAGGAGCTTGAGGTAAATCAGCTGCCTAGAGCAGCCTTGTGGAAAGGAACGGGTAGAGTGACTGGCTAACTCAGGCATGCAGGAGGACGAGGAAGTCACTCAAATGATTCTGCTACAATGATTTGGGAGTACCCCTCTGTGTGTTGTGATTACCATTAATGAATAAAGAAACTGCCTTGGCCTGTTGATAGGGCAGGAATTAGGTAGGCAGGGAAGACAGAACTGAATGCTGGGAAAAAGAAGGCAAAGTCAGAGAGACACCATGGAGCTAATACTGATGGAGAGAGACATGCTGAAACTTTGCTGGTAGGCCACGACCTCGTGGTGATGCACAGATTGGGTTAAATAAAGATGGAAGAGTTAGCCATTAAGAAGTTAGAGCTAACGGGCCGAGCAGTGATTTAATTAATACAGTTTCTGTGTGGTTATTTTGGTTCTGGTCGGTTGGGATGAACAAGCCACTCCCTGCAACACTACAATCAGTGAGACTGCCCAAGTTTAAGAAGTGACGATTTCCTCCTGTCTTTCTTCTTCCTGTTTTATTCCTTCTTCATTTTTCCTCCTGCTTTATTGAATATATTTAAAAAAAGACTTTATATGTTTATGTTTAGTTTCACTTTTTGCAGATTTTATTCAAATATTATTATATCAGTTTTCCCTTCCCTTTACTCCCATCTGCTACCAAGTTCCCAAGTTCCCTCACTCCACCTTCCCATCAGTCTCAGTGAGATCACTTCTTCCTGAATTATTACTGCTTTTTTGTTAAGTGTATGTGTGTGTATATATATATATATATATAAAATTGTTTATATATTCACAAACAAATGAATGCATCTGTTCCAGCCATTTTTGTTGTTTATGTATATATGACATCAGACATGACCATTCTACACTGACATGGACGAGGATAACACAACCTCTTCAGTAGTAACCATTTGCTATAATTCCTTGTCCATGGCTATGATCATGAAATTTTCAACCTTCCCCATTAGCATGTTTATTCTTCCCTTGTTATGATGCCTTATAACTGCAGATATATGGCATTCTTTGACCTAATTGCAGCAGTTTATATTTATAAAAAATTGTGTGTTTATTTGTACACAAACAACAATGGGTAAAGGAGAGAAGACCACACATTTAGAGGGTGGGGTGGGATTTTGAAAATATGGAGTGGGAAGGGATAAATGTATTATATATTTTGTTTTTATAAAATTATTATAATCTTTGTTTCCTCATAGAACCATCCAATTTTGGTCAGGTTTTCTCTCACTCTTCATCTGTATGCATCCCTTCTTTCACAGATTTTGTGAGACTCCGAGGAGACGTGGAAACTCATACAGTGCATTAAGCAGTTCAATGACACCCACACTGGAAATTCTAAGCTGTGAATAATGCACAAGCTGCAAATGCACAGACAGTGAAGAGTTCACAGCCTACTCTAGCCTATTCTATTAGGTGGAACTCTGTCTGCCATATACTCTCCCACAGAGTGCCAGGGCTATGCACTCCCATAATTTATACTAAATTGTAACTTGTTATTTGTTAAATGAGCTACCTAAGTGTATGTCTGCAGCCTCATGTCCATATCACAGAGACATTATCATCACATACCACGGTACTCACAGCTTTAGGAACCCAGTCACTGACTCAAGATCTAAAACCCCTTCAGGGACTCAGTTAAACACACCACCTCCCTCTGTCCTTCACTCAGGTTTTATAATTTCTCATGGCACTAGGAGGAAACTCTAATATATTCTGAATCTGAAATTCCAGCCTTTCTTCCTCACTCTCCAAACAAATCCTTGTACACTGTCATCAATCTCCACCATTGGTGCTTTTCCTCAGTGGCTCATATCCCAGTTCATAAATACTTCGTTGTGATTTTTATTATCATTTATAATAGTTTTATTAAGCCATAATTCATATGTCATAAAGTTTATCTTCCAAGGTATCCAGTTCAGTGGATTTTACTGTAGTGTTCCAACCATCACCAATATGTAATCCCATAACATTTTCTTCACCTTAAAAATTCTGTGCCCTCCCCTACTTCCTGGCAGCCATTGGTCCATTTTTTCTCTATTGATTTGTGTTATCAATACATGCCTTTCTATTCTGGTGAGTTTTGTATTGATACATCTAAGGTGTTCCCTCTTATCAGATGAAACAATGTCTCTCCCGGAATCTGAAAAGTTATAGATTGGTTAGACAAGCTGCTGAGGGGGGCTCAAAAGATCCACTTCTCTCTGCCACACACACACCTCAACTACACTTTCAGATGGGCAGGCATGAGTGGCATTTTTACATTGGGCTGGGAATCTGAACTCATCCTCATGCTGGGGCTGTAGGCATTTAACTATCTGATTCATTTTCTTATCCCTGGGTATAATAAGCACCATGACTTCAGTCTTGCTGATACCATGTAAGTTCTTCTCCTAAGGTATTGTAGAGAAAACAAGCGCCATTTGTTATATTTCCTATGGGGAAGTTAATGTGACAAAAATCAATATACAGTGAGGGACTGTGACCTTAATCTTTAAACCAACAGGACACTAAATTCTGCCTCGAGTTAAATGATTGAGCTTGAAATGGCCCTCCAGGCTTATGAAAACTTCAGGCTTTCTGAATCCTGTTTTATTTGGCCTCTAAAACAAAGCTTAAGAAAGAAGTTGGTCCATGTGTTCAGTTCATTCATCCTCATTGAAAAGGTGTAACTTTAAATAAGCACAGGAGAAAGAAAAGCAAAGAAATTGGAAGTAGACAGTGGAGTTAAGTGATGCAATTTAATGTAAACAGCATTAATATGAGTACCATAAATGCATTAGCCATCTTCCTTATATTGTTTCTTTTAATTGTCTATTATAATATCAGTCTCATGTAAGTTCGCTATGAAGAAAATGTTGAGCATATGTGGATGAAATGTGCTGTGCTATTAACTCATGTGATAGTTGAAGACTTCTGTATTAGTTGCTTTTCTGTGTTCTGTAGCAGAACATGACTGAGGAATTTTATGGAAAGCTGAGTTATTTTGAGCTTATTTATCCAGAGGGATAAAAGTCCATTATGGCAGGGAGAACTGTAATAAGCTGCAGCTGAAGTGACATGAACAAGGAGCTAGAGATCCCATTTTTACTGCACTAACAGAACTGAGGAAGTAAGCAAGCCACACTAGGAACTGTCATAGCCGCCTCCACCGAACATGCTTCCTCCTGCAAGACTGCACCTGCTCCTCCTTCCCAAGCAGCACCACCATCTGGAAACCACTGTTCAAATGGCTGAGCCTAGGGAGGGACATTTCTCATTCAAATCATCACAAGGCTGAAGTAAAAATCAAACAAATGTTTACAACTGTCATAGCTAATAAGTGCCAACATTTCCTAATTTCAGAGCATTAGCTTCCACTATATATAAATGTAACTCAAAATAACTGATTCCTACATTGAGTTCTAGTTATGATCAATTAAAACTGAACTGATTATTAAGCCAGAACATTAAACTATTAGCACATAAATAGAATGTTCATACAAAAGACCTACTGTATCTGCTGTCTAAAAAAAATTAAAAATTTTTCCTAATGTATTTAGTGATTTAAAAGCTGGTAGGCAATAATTTTAAGTAAAAATTATTGGAAATAACTATGAATAATGATTTCTAACATAAAAAGTATCAAATTAGAGTATAAGCTAGTTATCCTAAGATTTAGTATCAAACAGTTTTTTATCTTTTCTCCCCCTGGACTAAATTTTTTATACAGCATTTATGTTTAATAGTTATATATTCATCTCCAAAGCAGAACATACTATTAAAATAAAAAATTTAAAGTACATTGAGCAGACATCTGTGAGGTTCCAAATGTCTTTGTCAAATTTTTAGTATTCTTTAATAGCCGAAGGGGCCAGAGCCAAGGAAATGCAGAGCCCTATTGCAGGGCAGTGACACCAACTGAGTACCTATTTGTATTGGATTTAGTCATCCTGCAGAGTACAGAGTGAATATTAGTGATATGGAAATGTTGAAAGCGATGGCTAGGAAAAAAAGGCATAAGGTAATAAGACTTTAGACAATTGAGCGATTAAGAGCAACAAAAGAGTTTATCTTAAGGGAGAGAAAATAAGATGAGTATAGAAGCTAACTGTGAGGACTTGGGGAAGTGCTCTGGGCCGAATGGCTGAAGCACTGTGTAGTGTACAAAACAAAACAAAAAACAAAAACACAGAAAAACCTCAAAAACAAAGCAAAACAACAACAAAGACCCCTCCATATTGCTTCTTGGCAGTAGACAGCATGTGAGACACTAAAATAAAACAGCAATGTAAATAAAGACATTAGGTATAGAAAGAGAACCTGTTTCTAGACTCAGTTTGGTCAGTGAGCAAATGTCAATCACTTCAAATGTCAAAGCAGCTATTTGGAATCCATCTAATCTAGTTCTTCCATGGAGAAGACCTCTTTTCAGCCCTCTGACTTTATCCAGGCCTGCCACACCAGCCAAATAGGTAGATTTCATTTTTCTTGAACATCTCTGTGAAACTGTCTGCCAGTTAACACTATTAACTGCTCTTGCCTCTTCTTTTAATGATGGCCTAAGAGTACGTTTTCCTTAATAGAGATTCCCAACAAATGCACAGAGTGCTTCATTACTGTCACACCTGCAAACTTACTGACCGTTTTCCAGAAACTTAACTATTTTGGTTTCTGTAAGTTCTCAGAAGACAGTATAACAAATCAGCTGTTCCATATATGTTTCTCAGAAGTAATTGAAATAAATTTGAAACAAATATAACTCAGTAGCCAAACCATTTGCCTGTCTGAACTTCCCTTTTATCAGTGGAAAGTGCTAATGAATAAATAATAAGTAGATATTTACACAAGTGAAATGGTAGGGATGCAAAGGTTCTGCGAATGATTCTTATTATCGCTTTCCGTGAATTTTATGAGTCAATATATTATATAAGAGCTATCTAAAATAGTGTGGTTTCATTCATAGTCATAAATTAGTACTTCATGGATATTACCATATACCAAATGAGAAATGAAACCTCAGAAATCAGAAATACCAAGCATCACCATAATGCATATTCTTACAAAGTATGTACAGATTTGCAAAAATGTATTCAATTTAAAACAATAATCACTTGCCAGATGTTTTCTTTTTCTTAAATGATATTTATAAAAATTAAGATCTAAGGCAAGAAATTCCAGAGTACATGATGTATTCTGATTCAGGTTCGCTGGTTAAAAAGGAGCAAATCTCTGCTCTATCCATAAGTTAAGCACAGAGCATGGAGGCCGCTGCAAGAAGACAGTTTGTTCCTGAACAGTGGGGAATTGACATCACTGTGTCCTGAGAAATCATGATTGCATATACAACGGTAATGAAAGTATTTCTTTTGATTTTAATAACATCATTTCTTACTTTTACAAAATAAGAAATAACTTGAAAATATTCACATAGTTTTGATTTCAGATCATTGACCTGATTAGGTGAGGATTCACTTCACCACAGTCAGAAAAGAAAGAAGAGTATATATTGCATCTCTAAGGGTGATGATGCTTAGTTATACACATTTATCAGCCAGGAAGCACCTTTGAAACAGAAATTGCCTCCTAAACATGAGGTCTTAAGGTTATTAAGCTCTTTGATGTAGAGGCCAGATGATCACATTTCTGTTAATCAAGTGTGAGTGCTCAGATCTCTGCCTCGGAGCAGTGCAGCTCTGTGGTGACTTGGTTAGCATATGCAATTGTGATGATTATTGAAAATGCTGTATAGTAATGGGCAGTGTATAGCACACAGGGACACGAGCACTGGCACTCACAGCTTCCTTCCTTTATCCACTACTGCATGTGCCCAGCTAGACTTCTTTCAGTTGGATTTTTATTTAATTACACTGTGGACTATACCAGAAAGGAGCTCGTAATTTTTTGAAGACATAGATTACAAATTTTGTTATTTTTGTTTTATTTGATATTAAAAGCTGCTTTAATGTATGATCATTACTTATAATACTGTACCCAATTAAACAATTTTTACACTGTCCTGAAAAACAATCTTATGAAGAAAGAGTTTACTTGGGACAGAAGAGGATTCATGACCCCCTCTTGAGAGGCTACCTTGGTTTAGCTAACATGCCTACTTATATATCCCTCCAGTGAATAATACTCATCAAAGTTAAACAGAAAAAAACAACAGTATTGATAAATGATTTTTACCTTCAGAGAAATTTCTTTAATGATCATGTCCTAAGAATGAGTTTTGGAAAATTATTTGAATGTTTGTAAAAAGTACGCATTTTAATATGAAAAACATAATTATTTTGTTAAAATTAGGAGTAATTTCTGTTTCTGAGGAGGAGCTCCTGGGAGTACACTCTTGAAGAGGGGATCGAATTGTACATGACAGGCACAAAGACTGTCTAGATCCTCCTCATGGTCTTCCGAGTATCCGCACAGAACAGGAGTCCAAAATGCAGGTGAGGTACACAGTATAGCCATTGAGATCAGTGTGACATGTTCCTGGAGCTTGGACAAGGAGGAGGGAGGGAATTTTTTAACAGTTGGGGAGAAGGACAAGAAAAGATGATGGACCCCAATGCACTACTAACTTCTGGACAGGTTTCTTTTAGGACAGTCTGTGTTTTGCTTTGGGACAAAGACCTTATCAAAGAGAGAAAGTTGTCCTTGCTGTGTTCTACAGATTTATTTCCATTGAGTTTTAAGTAATACTAGAATATGGCTAAGAAAATTATAAAAGTACAGATGATGTTGGAAGAGACTAAGTGCAACTCAATGTCTAACAGCAACGGGGGCGTTTACAATGAAAGCCTTAAGTCAACTAGCCCTACTTGAAACAAATACTGAGTTAGAGACAACGTAAGGCAAGAGTACTGCAGTCACCGAAGTATCTCCTAAACAAACAACCACATGAATTCCCACACATGACACTTAACCTAATTCTCAAGTACCATGAACACAGTATCTGACTTTTCACTGAAGTTCTGCACCCTATTGAAAGATGAGGGGAAAAAATGACAAAACAAAATATTTTGTCAAGTGATAGAGGAGTCAACAGAATCACAGAAAGGCATTATGGAGGTACTAGAAATATAAGACAGGAGAGTTAATATAGTGATAATTGTGCTTAATACTTTAATGGAAGGGTTTGAGAAGGAGCTGATCTCCACTTTCAGCAGAGAATGAAACTTGCAGACATTAAATGACAAATAACAAACGGGATGAATATCTGTGATGGTCAATTTTATAAATATAGTATGGTCTACAGAAATTACCAAGCTGAAACACAAAGGGCAAAGATTGGAGTGGGCTTTGGGTACTCAAAGAAAATTAAAGGGCTTTGGGAAATAATCACATGTTTTGGTTTACTTGTGTTGTGTCTCAGTGAGCACACAGTGCAGAAGAAACACTTGAGAGATGATAGCCACAAATAGGACACGCCAAATCATAGATCCAAGAAGATTAAAGAACAAATAAGAGGGAAAAAACCATAACCTGGATCATCATACTTAAATTGCTGAAAATCAGAGTTAGAGAGACATGAAGGGAGACGCTGGATGCGGATGAACCCCTGCATACAGTAATGCAAAAGAAGATTATAGAAGGCTTGGGAGAAGTCTTTACAGAGCATGTGACCATTACATTAATTTTTTAATGGCAAGGCACCAATAAAAAGATCATATTCACAATATTTGTGTGATTCATTTATCCTTTCTCTTCATTAATTTTGTAGAGACTTGTTTGTATGTATACTGAGGCATTCCGTTATCAATACAGTTTTACAATTGCTATTAAATTGTGAGGCAAATAATAATTCCCTCTTAGCTTAAACTTTAAGTTTATTTTTGCCATGACATTGTTTATATAAGTATAGTATTTAAGTAAGTTATAAGAAACCTTGATTTCTTATATTTTTATTAACTTACAAAGCAAATTATAGCAATAATGCTTTGGTTCATTGAATTCCTTTTCTGAGATTTTTCTTATTTTAAAACTCTAAAAACTTAAAGTTATGTCATAAATAATGTTTACCTCTGAAAGTAACATTGTTATAATAAAATAGTATGTTCTATGAATAAACTCCCATGTATTGCGACATCTGTCAAAGAAAAGGTAACCTTACAGAGCTGAAGCAACCAAAGAATGGGTGGGTTATGGCCAGATTCTGAAACTAGATCATGGTTTTGAGCATCTCTGTGCTGCTGTTCTTGTGCGATAATTTGTTCAGGGTGAAACCTTGTGCATCTTAATTTCTTTATCTCTTGATCCATCCCAGGCATTCTGAACCACAGACAGCTGCAATACCTTGCTAATAACAGCTTAGCCAGGTAACTTTCTTGGGGCAAATGATAGTCTTTGCCAGAAGCTGATGCATGAATTGCTCTGCAGAAAGATTGCCAGTCTCCGTTTGGCAGACATTTTTGTCAAATCATACTACAAATTACATATAGTGCAATTTAAACAAACACACAATTATTTACAAAAAGATTTTTTATGTCATCTTGTCCCTCAATTTCAAATTTTTACTTCATTTCTGGGTTGATAAAAATGGAGCTGAGGGCATTCAATGATCTTTCTCACTAGCCTGTAATATGTTCAGCTTCTTACAAGGTAGAAGGTGCTATAAAGACAATGTCCAAAGGAGTTTTCTTCCTAGCTGCAACATGCTGTCTAATGGGCTTTTGCAATTTAAATTCCTTCCCTAGTATCAGGCTCCTGTAGCACCCTGCTCCCCAACTGTCCACTACTATAATAGGTGGCCTTTAATAGTCCTTGGTGGTTAAAACCTATTTATGTTTTTGATTGTTTGCTGCTAAAATATAAACATAAAAATGGATCTAAAAATATTTTTTATTCAAAAATCAATTTCCTAATTTGCCATACTATTACTTAGGGATTAAGGACTCTCTTCCACAGCAGCTGAGCAGAGGAGAATCTGTAAAGATCTATTGATGTGGCAGAAAAGAAGGAACTACTCCATTACCGCTCTAATGGACATATTGCACAAAATATACTATGTGTCTCTGTGTTCCATGTGTTACTGTGGCCATAATTTATGATCTAGTAGCTTTTAACATTCCTAGATGATCAAGGTGATTTATCTGAGTTATTTTCATAAAGGTATCCAACTGACCAGGTGTCAATATGTTTCTAGAGTTACTATAATTGTCAGAATTAATTCTTCTGCTGAAAATCCCTATGAAAATACATTTGATGAAGAATCTTTCCCAAGTTCAGCAGATGGATGTTCTGGGGGAAGAAGACTTCCCTAAATCTTCCCATGGTTCATGTACTTCGAGAATCAAAGACTTCATACTATTCTGCAGGGTCTTGACACAAACCCAAACATTGCTACTCACATAACCCCCTTGAAGTTATTAGGCATGAGGGAATCTTGCAAAGGTTATCAGAAACAGATCCAGTACATTTCACAGATATTTAAGCCTGACATGATGAATGGTCCATGGTAGGGTGTTGAAGGCATTTTTCCATTTCTAACAAGAAATCTATGGTACTCTATTGTGAAATAAACAATGTTAGCTCTCTACCTGAAAAATTATAGCCAATAACACTTACAAGAAATGTTACCATAAACATATTATTGTATGCAGCAGCTCCAGACAAGAAAGAAATGCAGAGAGTATACACCATCATCTCAAGTTTAATCTATCTCTCAAAACAAAAAAATTGTCCATCTCTTGAGTGATGTGAGAAAGAACTTTGTATACTATAGAGATAATGAGGTCTTAAAACTTTCAGAAAAAAATTTTGTATATGGATTTATTTAAAACATCACTCTATCTATCTATCTATCTATCTATCTATCTATCTATCTATCTATCTATCTATCTATCTATCATCATCTATCTTCCATTTCTTTAATGAATATATGTATCACATGAGTATAGGCTCATGTGGAGGACAGAAGAGGGCATAGGATACCCAGGAGCCAAGTTACATGTGGTTGTAAATCTGATATGGGAGCAAGAAACAAAACCTGGATCTTCCACAGGGGCATCAAGGGCCCTTAACTTCAGGACTTTAGTCCCCTAAATATATCTTATAGCAAACTTGAATCCCAGAGTTCATAAATTTCTGTTCTGGGATATTATGCTCCATGCTAAGGTCAATCTTAGGTACATCAATAAAGGTACTTCCAAAGGCATTACCATCCCTGACTTCAAACTCTATTACAGAGCTACAGTAATGAAAACAGCTTGGTATTGGCATCAAAACAGAGATGTTGACCAAAGGAATCGAATAGAAGACCCGGATTTTAACCCACAAACCTATGAACACCTGATTTTTGACAAAGGAGCTAAAAGTATACAATGGAAGAAAGAAAGCATCTTCAACAAATAGTGCTAGCATAACTGGATGTCAACCTGTAAAAGAATGAAAATAGATCCATATCTATGAGCATGCACAAATTCAAGTCCAAATGGATTAAAGACCTCAATATCAATCTGAACACACTGAACCTGATAGAAGAGAAAGTGGGAAGTACTCTACAACACATTGGCACAGGAGACCACTTCCTACATAAAACCCCAGCAGCACAGACATTAAGGACAACATTGAATAAATGGGACCTCCTGACACTGAGAATCTTTTGTAGAGCAAAGGACACTGTCATTAAGACAAAAAGGCAACCTACTGACTGGGAGAAGATCTTCACCAACCCCGCAACTGGCAAAGGTCTGATTTCCAAAATATATAAGAACTCAAGAAACTAGACCTTAAAATGCTAATTAACCCAATTAAAAATGGGGCACTGAACTGAACAGAGAATTCTCAACAGAAGAAGTTCAAATGGCCAAAAGACACTTAAGGTCTTGCTCAACCTCCTTAGCGATCACGGAAATGCAAATCAAAACAACTTTGAGATATCATCTTACACCTGTCAGAATGGCTAAAATCAAAACAGCAATGATAGCCTCTGCTAGAGAGGATGTGGAGTAAGGGGAACACTCATCCATTGCTGGTGGGAATGCAAACTTGTGCAACCACTTTGGAAATCAGTGTGGCGGTTTCTTAGGAAATTCGGGATCAACCTACCCCAGCATCCAGCAATATCACTCTTGGGAAAATACCCAAGAGATGCTCTATCATACTACAAAAGCATTTGTTCAACTATGTTCATAGAAACATTATTTGTAATAGCCAGAACCTGGAAACAACCTAGATACCCCTCAATGGAAGAATGGATAAAGAAAGTGTGGAATATGTACACATTAGAGTACTACTCAGCGGTAAAAAACAATGACATCTTGAATTTTGCATGCAAATGGATAGAAATAGAAAACCCTATCCTGAGTGAGGTAACCCAGACCCAAAAAGATGAATATGGTATGTACTCACTCATTAGTGGATTCTAGCCATAAATAAAGGACATTGAGCCTATAATTCATGATCCTAGAGAAGCTAAATAAGAAGGTGAACCCAAAGAAAAACATATAGTTATCTTCCTGGATATTGAAGTAGACAAGATTGCCAGGCAAAAATTGGAACCTTGGGAGTGGGGGGTGGGTAAGGGGAGATGGGGAGAAAAAAGTGAGAAGGGGAGGCTGGGGAGAGCTTTGGGGAATGGGACAGTTGGGATGGAGGAAGGGTGGATATGGGAGCAGGGAAGTATATATCTTAATTAAGGGAACCATTTTAGGGTTGGCAAGAGACTTGACTCTAGAGGGGTTCCCAGGGGTCCATGGAGATGTCCCCAGCTAGATCCTTGGACAGCTGAGGAGAGAGAGCCTGAAATGGCCCTATCCTATAGCCATACTGATGAATATCTAGCGTATCACCATAGAACCTTCATCTGGTGATGGATGAAGCTAGAGACAGACACCCACATTGGAGCACTGGACTGAGCTCCCAAGGTCCAAATGAGAAGCAGAAGGAGGGAGAACATGAGCAAGTAAGTCAGGACCGCAAGGGGTGCAAGATTAGACAGTGGGGCTGATCTAATGGGAGCTCACCAAAGCAAGCTGGACTGGGACTGATCGAGCATATGAGCAAACTGGACTCTCTGAACATGTCGGACAAGGAGGGCTGACTGAGAAGCCAAGGACAATGGCACTGGGTTTTGATCCTACTGCATGTACTGGCTTTGTGGGAGTCTAGTCTGTTGGATGCTCACCTTCCTAGACCTGGATGGAGGGGTGAGGACCATGGACTTCCCACAGGGCAGGGAACCCTGGCTGCTCTTTGGACTGGAGAGGTAGGGGGATGTTAGGGGGAGGGGGATGGTGAAGGAGGAGGGAAATGGGCGGAGGGGAGGAGGTGGAAATTTTTAAGTAAAAATTAAAAAAAAAAAAAAGCTGTGCCTAACTATACTTTCATGTACTAGAACATGTTATAATTCTAACACAGTGGGCAAAATCTATTGTTTAAAATAGACAAGCTTCATGGCCAGAATGAATGTCTTAACCTAATAAACTAAGTAACAATTTTAAAGGGAGAAGAAAGGAAATGTTCTGGTGATTAATGTTAGCATTTTAAACACTTTTAGATTTAATATATATTATAATATATTATTTTATTCATTTATATATGTTTGTTATTGTTTGTTTGTTAGAGACAGGGTCTCATGTAAACCAGGCTGATGTCAAACTCACTATACAGCCAAGAATGACCTTGAACTTTTGATCTTTTTGCCTCACATGCTGGGAATACAGCTGTAGGCCACAAGTACACTCATTTTACACATTGTCGTGGACGAACATATAACTTTGGGAACACTAGGTAAACATTTGACTAACTGAGCTATATCCTTATCTCCTAAACAAATATCTTTTATTGTTTATGAGGTACTACCACATATACTAACTATGTAAGACCACAGGCAAATCCAGCCTTCACTCTGCCTCTAACAGTGCCCCCTAAGTAAAAGGGACTATATCCTAAAACTCTAAGGCAAAATAATCTTCACCTCTACAAGTTGTGTCAATCATAGTTCCAAACAAAATAACTACTGCTGGTAGTGTGGTTCTAACAACATATGAAAAACATGTGATGCAACAATTTTGAAAATATCAGAGGTTTCAAAGTACTTCAGATGGCACATGGTCTGGACAGGCCTGGTAAGACAAACAGAGAACAGACTATTGCTTGTACTCTCATGGAGTAAGACTCATATTGCTCTAGAAATAAATTGAGAAATTAGAGTTTAAACACGAAAAGAACAAATCATTTCCTGACTAATTTGTTTGGAGGAAAATACATGAAAAGCTCTAACAATGTTGTCCATTTAGCAGACAGTAAATAGTTTAAAGGATAGGAAACTGATTTTGTATTTGAACTGAGTTTACATAAAAATATCTTTTTCTCTGTGGCTTTAGAGCCTGTCCTGGAACTAGCTCTGTAGAACAGGCTGGTCTCGAACTCAGAGAGATCCGCCTGCCTCTGCCTCCCAAGTGCTGGGATTAAAGGCGTGCGCCATCACCGCCCGGCATAAAAATATCTTAAAGAAGGCATTGGTGAGAAGCTTAAAGATAATTTACAAAGATGGTAGTAGGGTAAATCAATTAGATTTTTTTCAGAGAGTCACCAATCATACAAATCATTATGTTGTTAATGGGGAAAAAAGAGCAATCTTCAACCACTCAAATCACAAGCGAGAACTCTAAAAGAGACAGCAGACATACAGACTAATTGAAGAAGGCCCCTACTTGTGACTTTCACCCGAGCTCCATTAGTAAGCAAGTCACAGGCAGAACCAGCAAGGGAATTCACACTCTTACTGCTTAATATTTACATAGTGCTTAGGAAGGGTGGGAGCCTATAGCACTTCCAGAGTCCCAAGATAACTTTAAAATTGGGGTTCTAGAGCCTCATCTATGCACTGTTATTGGTGGATGGCAATACAGCCTTCAAATTCTATAATACTCTGAACACAGGCAAAGGAAAAAAATGATGACAAATAATAACTCTCATAGAAATTCTTCCTGAATGAGAATGAGTCAGAGAAGCACATGAAGAACTTTTCTTTGCCATCTATTTACTTCCGTGCTTATTGCCAACCCTGTCCCCAACTACAGCCAGGATTCCTTCTCCCAGGAAGGAGTGACTGTGTCAGAAAGTTCTGTCGCCACAGTTAAGTCCATTTCCGAGGAACTGTGTCACTCTAGCCTCTGTTAGCTGGAGAACAGTAAGATGGTGCTCTTTTTTCCAAATATTTTTAAACTTTTTTATACCATGTATTTTGATCCTATCCTTCCTCCAGATTATCCCACCTTCCTAATCAGCCAACTTCATGCTCTTTCTTTCAAAAATAAAAGGAAAGTCAAAGCAAAAGCCAGGAAACAGACAAGCAAAAAGGAAGACAAGAAAACCTAAGAAAAATAAAGTTCATACAAAACAGAACAAAACATTTTCTATTGGCCTATTACTCCTGGGAACGGGGGGAGGGCAGGCTGACCTGGAATATGATTGACATACTCAGTGTCACTGTGCTGGAGAAAACTGATTTTCCACTAATTGTGCAGATATCAATTGAAATAGCTTTTCGGTTAAGTGTAATACTTTGTACCTACTTCCTTTCCTCAGTGCTGGGATTTTGAAAGACACTGCTGTTACTGCTGGAAGAGACTTGATGAAGAATTACTCTCTACTGAACAGAGAAGACTCCTAAGGACATGTTGAGCATGCTGTCTTAGAGCAGGAAGGAATCTTCAGTAACCTAGCTGTTTAAGGTAATTAGTACATACACATGGTACTCACGAGCTGCCACTTTTCAAAGATATATTTAAGAGGACGAAAACTTTTCTGTTTTCCTTTTAAGCCAGATGCAATTTCATCAAGCTGGAAAAAGAATCGATTCTCTCAAAGAAAGGCAATACTGCCAGAGAGATTCGCAGTAACCTGTAGCCTGTAATGTAACCACTGAGAACAGAAAGTGGTCTGTTATCTTTAGCTGTTTGCAACATACTGTTGGTCTACATTAAAGATTAAGAGTCCAGTTTATATATATATATTTGTCCTTGTTTTATGAGTCATAGTCTTGCTGTGTATGATTAGCTGCACTCAGATTGTTATCCTTCTGCCTCTCTGTCCAGGGTGCTAAGATTGAAAGTGAGAACCATTGCCCCAGCTAGAAATCCTGTGAATCTTAGACTAGAATTTTATTGTTTCAGTGAATTATTTTAATTAATCATAAAACAATAAAGTCCAATGATTGTCTAAAAAACTTGGAATTAGAGAGAGCATTTGAGGGCAATTTAATGCATAATTTCCCAAGACCATGGAGTAATTCCAATAAGTCTGCATTGAATATTAGTATTACATTTCATGTGTCCCTAAATTCATGATCTTTTTTTTTTTTGGACATCATCCACAATGCATTTTGCTTTTATTTGTGGTTTCAACTTCTTATATTGATGGCCACAAAACACAATACTCACAATCCTTCCAAAATTTATAATTCAGATTAGTCATCTGAAGTTGCCCCGTTTTCAGCACATACAAAAGCGAACTTGATTACCAACACCTAGTCTTTGTGTGCTGCTTCAGTATCTCTGATTCTTATCTAGTCAACTCCAGAGGCTTTAACACTAACTAGTCCCAATTACTTAAGTCCTGAACTAAGAATTTGTAAGATTTTGTATTTTTTATTTATTTTGTGTTTTTTAGTATTAGTAGTATGAAGAGGTAAATACTAGAGTCCCTATTTGTTATATTTACTTATTTATTTCCTTATCTATGTCATCATGGAGTTGGTACATGGTTGAGCTCACATACATTATCACATGTATAAGAAAATCAGCTTGTAGGAATCAGTTCTTTCCTTTGACTCTGCGGGTTCTGGGGATGGAGCTGAGCTCTTTAGGCTTGACCTAGTCAGTGCCTATAATCACCATTTTGAAGAAATATAAAATGATAAAAAAAATCTACAGCAGGTTTCAGGGAAAGATACATATTATGGTATATACCAACAGTACTTACACATAATACACCACACACACACACATAAACAAACACACACACTACATGCCCATGTGAACAAACACACAATAACCATCATCAAAAACAATGATATTAATAAAATAAAATTTAGAAAAGTAAACAGGCTTTCAATTCCCTAAAAAACTGTTATACAAAACTTATTCTTTAAAAAAGGATAATGATTTGGCAAAACTCTTCACTATGGATGATTCATATATGTTTTCTTAACCTACTTTTGCTCTTGAATATTGTTTATAAGTTTTGTTTACTTTTTAATATTGCAATAATTTTTATAATATTTTCTACAGTGCCAGCAGGAGAAATTCATGTGGGCTAAGCGTGGTTGATCAAATTCATTGTGATTAACACTGTCCTAGAGTTTGTCTTCCTAAGATGCGTGTGTTGGGGTTTAATTTTAAAGTGGAATGAATCTTAAAGAGGTCAGATATAATTGGAATATCACCCTGGAAGGGAGTAAGGTAGTTTTTATGAAACTTTGGTTAGTATTCAAAAGATATAGTGGCAAAAGAAAAAGACATCTTGCCATTCTGTGTTCTCGGATTCCATATCACTCTGTAATCTCCTAGTTGATCATACTCAACATCATGATGCCATATCAATAAGTCCTCACAAAGGGTGAGCTTATGCCAGGGGCATGCCCTTGAATCTCCAGGACAATGAGTTAGATTTTTGTAAAAAATAATTACATGTTTACCCAGTTTCTGACTCTTGTTATATTCAAGGAAAACAAGCTAATATAAATGACATATACATACACATATATCATGAAAACATATATTACACATGCATATTATATATCACATATATGTATAAATATATGTGTGTGATATACTATTTTTAGTATTATCTTGCTAATACTGTCACAACCATATGGATTTCATTCATAAAATATATTACTGCCTTTTGAAGAAAAATGAAGACCAAATGTCCTTAAATTTGTTTTTCTTTGTTGCAGGAGGTCCTTCCGCAACATTTCTTATTTGTAATTTTCTTTTCTTTCTTTTTTTTTTTTCAAGACAGGGTTTCTCCGTAGCTTTTTGGTTCCTGTCCTGGAACTAGCTCTTGTAGACCAGGCTGGCCTCAAACTCCCAGAGATCCGCCTGCCTCTGCCTCCCGAGTGCTGGGATTAAAGGCGTGCACCACCACCACCCGGCCTTATTTGTAATTTTCTAAGGGATCAAGGAATAGAACATTACTTCATTTAGATCCTTCTTATAGGCATCAAAATGGGCTATGGCAATTTTTTTAAGCTAAAAAAGTAATTGCCAATGACTTTTGTAAACAAAAACTGTACTTTCATTTTTTGGCCTAAATAATCACACAGAAACTATATTAATTACGACACTGTTAGGCCAATGGCTCAGGTGTATTCCTAGCTAGCTCTTATTTCCTAAATCAACCCATTTCTATTAATCTGTGTATTGCCACAAGTTGTGGTTTACTATTAAGGTTCTTGCTTCTTTCTCCTTCTGCGGCTAAATGGTATATCCTTGACTCTGCCTATTATCTCTCTATATGTATGTATCTATTCAGATTTCCTGCCTGGCTTTACACTGCTAAGCCATTGGTTGAAATAGTTTTGCTCATCAACCAATAAAAGCAACACATATACGGAAGAACATTCTACATTAGATTTTGAAGGATAAGGAGATAGAACCAACATCCAAATACTTTCTCCCACTTCAGGGTTTATACTGAGGCTTTGGTGTCAATATCCATTACTCCACTGTGGAGCTAGGTTTATTGCTTCATGTTGCAGCTTCCTTGGCAGAATGGTTGTATTTGACAAGCCTGAAATAGTGGCCTAAAGGAAGAAATATTCACATGGCTCATGGTTTCAGAGCTGAAGTCTGTTGCGGGAGCTCCTTCTGCTCCTTTAGCCAACAGCCTCTGAGATACCAGCCCATTGGGATATGGTTTCTCTCTCCCTTTAAAAAACCGGCCACTTCCCTCTCCTCTCTCTCTTACTTCCTACTCTGCTCCCAGTGACTAGATTCCCTTCCTGATTGAGCAGAGGGCTGTTGCCTGGGACGGTGATCTGTAAGTTTTTCCCCTTTAAATAAATAACCCTTCTATTAATCATAATTTCAAACTCGTGTGGGATTGTTTGTGACTTACTCCTTCGCCTTCATCTGGTGCCCAATGTGGGGGCGCCATTCTGTAGTAGGAGCTGCGGGCCAGTTCCTGCCACCCAGCTCCCGGTTACCTGGCTAGCTTATGCCCCAAAATAACAACACACAATTGTATTCATTTAAACACTGCCTGGCCCATTTGCTCTAGCTTCTTACTGGTTACTTCTTACATCTTGATTTCCTATTTCTATTTATGTGTGTAGCACCCCAAGGTGTGCTTACCAGGAAGATTCTAGCCTACGTCCATCCTGGGTTGGAGCTTCATCGCGTCTGCCTTGGACTGGAGTGGCAGGGCATCTCTGACCTCACTTCCCTTCTTCCCAGCATTCTATTCTGTCTACTCCACCCACTTAAAGGCTGGCCTATCAAATGGGCCAAGGCAGTTTCTATATTAGCCAATGACCTTCCTCCATCAGAGGTCAATGGTTGCCTGGGCCCAAGATCTTGTAGAGAACATGATGGTTTCTGAGCTTCAGTCCATGGTTGCTTGGCTCCAAGTACTTGCAGAACACAGCATAGAAGTTAGAATAAAAGTTATAATAAAAAATACACTGTTATTCAGCAGAAAAACAGGCAGGACTCAGAGAAGGTAGGATAAAATCAGCATAGATGTTCCCAGTGATCTCTAGTGAGGTCATAATTCTAATGTTTCCAAAGCCACTCAAAATAGTGTTACAAATTGAAGACTAAGCTTTAACACACAATATTGTAAAGGGAGATAATATATTCAAAATATAACAGTGGTTTGATCCAGTTTGTTTTGTTATATAACAATACCAATCTGGGTAACTTTTTTTTTTTGGAGACTAAGAATTCTATAGTTGGGGACTGTATCTGGCAAATATACTTATCACAATACCATTTGCACTAAAGCCATACTAGTTTCTGTTCAGAGGCTCTGATCAATGCTGCCAATTAAAAATTAAGTTTTCAACACAGGAAGCGCTGTAGAACACATTCAAATCATAACAATGCCATGTAGTATGTTCACAGTAAATCTGCCTCCTCCATTCTTTGTAACCTTGGAACCAAAGATTTATCCACATGCGTTATATATTTCCTGAGAACAGCATGGGTGTGTCAGAGAGGGCGGAGAGAAGAAAAGAACACCAAGAAAAGCCTGTGAAGGGGCACAACTCAGCAGGACAGGTGCCTGCTCACACATTTTAAGGTCTCCTAAACAGAATCTCCTGTAGTTTCTAATATTTAATACCACATTCATCACAGTGACAGCTCAAAAGGTTATGCCAGCCTAAATGTCTGTTCTGAGAGCATGTTGATCATGCCTTGAGACATCAGTACCAGACAGTTAAGAGAATGAGAGACAGGGAAGAAGATAATAAAAACCTCCAATGTTTACTTTGTTTTACCCAACAATTTCCACCCATTTTACATAAATAAGAACACCAGAAATCTTACAACTGTTCAGAATAGAAATCTATTTCAGAGCAGTGAAAAAGAAGCCAAAATGAGACTGTTTCTTCCAAATCTTTAAATAATCTTAAGCCTGTATAAGAGCCCCAATTTTAAAATACAGAAAGTCTTTCATTGTATTCAACTCCCAAATGATAATGTGGGATCACTAGAAAATTAGAAAATTAGCACAATTATGTCCCAGACCTTGTGTTGCCAGTAATAAGGCAAACACTTCACAATGACATAAGACTCCCTACACTGCAACAAAAGTCTCCCAGATGTCTTGCACAAAATTAAAACAATGTGGTATAGCCTATTTCAACTTCACAAAATTAAAACTACGTTGTACTTGGATATGTCCCTCTGGAAAAGTTTATATTTCCTAACCTGTCATCTTCAATGAGAGTGCTAGATACCACTAACAAAGCCTTAGATGTTACCAATGATGTTTAGAGGAATAAAAGATCTTTAAATCAGATTTAAATCAAATGTGCTCAAGGGGCAATTCCTATGAATCAAAATGCAGTAACTCTAGGCATATCACTGAAGTAAGGCTATAGTTTTACTGGTCTCATGGCTCCAAAGCAATAAACAAAACCCAATTTAAAAGATGGTCTAATCAAGGAATTGCAAGTGAATCTAATGTTGTCACCATGCTAGGTCCAAATATGAAGCTGTAAGCAGCAGTTGCACTAATTTTGAAACTAAAATACTAAAAATAAAAAGCAGATAGAAATGAAGAAGAACAAGTTAAATTACAGAATCAGTTGAAAAGGTACATTTGGTATAGACCCAATTCCTATGTTGGTTATTAATGTCTGAAAATTGTCTATTACTATAACAGAATAAATGTTTCTCCCTCTTTGTATTGTCTTTATAAGGAATCTTCAGATCAGTGCCCCATTTTTAATTGGATTAATTAGCATTTTAAAGTCTAGTTTCCTGAGTTCTCTATATATTTTGGAGATCAGACCTTTGTCTGTTGCGGAGTTGGTGAAAATCTTCTCCCAGTCATTAGGTTGCCTTTTTGTCTTAGTGACAGTGTCCTTTGCTTTACAGAAGATTCTCAGTTTTAGTAGGTCCCATTTATTCAATGTTGCCCTTAATGTCTGTGCTGCTGGGGTTACACATAGGAAGAGATCT